>NW_025423358.1:0-300000 GCF_020497125.1 Mauremys mutica | reverse complement strand
CAGGCTCCTGTGGGGGCAGGGGGCAGTGAGGGGGGATGAGCCCATGGGGCTGATGGGGGGTTGGGAGACTCTGGGGAAGAAGGGGGTATCCGGGTGGGAGAGGTGAAGGGGCTACCTGGGGGGCAAGCGGGGGGAGGAGAGCAGTGGGGCAGGGATACCGGGGAGTCCATGTCTCAGCAGGGGGCTGGGAGAGGAATAGTGGGGGGTAGCTGGGGAATGGAGGTATCAGGGATCTCACCGTGCCCCCCATGTCCCTCTCCAGAAGGCCTTGGCGGGCGGCTGGCTGGGCTGGTACTGGTGCCCCTCGTCCTGCCCGTTGGGGATCAGGGCTCGGAGCTCCCCCAGCATGTGGCTGAAGATCAGCGACAGCTTGGTCAGCATCCTCCTGAGGGAAGAGATGGGAGCAGGGGGGAGAATGGGGTCCACTCTCCCCTCCCCCACCACAGTCAACAGGAAACACTTGGGGTGCGGCCGGACGGGAAGGGGAGGAGGGCAGTTTCTCTGTAGCATCAAAGAGGCCCAGAGATGCTACTGGAGCCGGACAACCCCAGACACCTGCCCCACCCCACAATGTCCACTCCAGGCACCCAGAAACAGACACTGGGAAGGAAAGATGGTTTGTACATTGGGGAGAGGTCGGGAGTGAGAGGCACCAGCAGAGCTGGGGGGGGAACCCAGGCTGGGATGCAGGGGCTGCGGGTCAGGAGTGAGGGGCACCAGCAGAGCTGGGGGGGGAACCCAGGCTGGGATGGGGAGGATGGGGGTTGGCAGTGCGGGGAGCCAGGCCCCTGGATCTGGGCGTTTTCTGTTGTTGGTTCTGTTTCTGCTTCCGCTGCGATAGGAGCTGGTTACTCAGTAACTCGGGGCCGCACCCTTTCACCAGAGTCCAACAGGCGTGGACAGCCTCTCCCTACGGGCAGGTGCCCCTCACTCCCAACCCGCAGCCCCCCGCTAGCCCAGCTCTGGGGTCCCTCCCTCAGCTCTGCCAGCTCCCCTCACCCTGCTATCCCAGCCCTGGGCTCCCCCAACCTAGCTCTGCCAGTGCCCCTCACTCCTGACCCGCAGCCCCCCACTAGCCCAGCTCTGGGGTCCCTCCCTCAGCTCTGCCAGCTCCCCTCACCCTGCTATCCCAGCCCTGGGCTCCCCCAACCTAGCTCTGCCAGTGCCCCTCACTCCTGACCCGCAGCCCCCCACTAGCCCAGCTCTGGGCTCCCCACATCCCCACACCTCTGCCAGTGCCCCTCACTCCCGACTCGCAGACCCCTGCTAGCCCAGCCCTGCCGGTGCCCCTCACTCCCGACTCGCAGACCCCTGCTAGCCCAGCCCTGCCGGTGCCCCTCACTCCCGACCCGCAGCCCCTGCCAGCCCAGCCCTGGGCTTCCCATCTCTCCCTGCCTCCTTGCCCCACGGTGCCCCCTTGGGGCCAGTACCTGGAGGCCGACCCCTCCTGGAAAATTCCGGCCGGGTCTCCCTTGAAGAGCTTGGTGGCCTGCTTGACCTTGCGCTGCAGGTTGTTGATGTAGACAGGGAAGTAGCCGGCCTCCCAGAGGCAGCTCAGGCTGGCCCCAGGCTGGCCCCGGATCAGCAGCAGGTGCTGGCGCATCTGGGGCAGGAGCTGGAGCAGGCAGGGGGGGCTGTTCCTCAGCCCCAGCCCCGGCTGCTCCACCAGCCGCTGCAACTTCTCCAGCCCCTGTAGGGCCTTGTCCAGCGAGCGCCGAGCGGCGGCGCCCAGGGCGAAGGGGCCCCGCCGGGCCCCTGGTCCCCCTGCAGCAGCCATGGCAGCTGGCGAAAGGCCGGAGGGGAGAGACGGTGCTTCCTGCACCCAGGGTTGGGCAGGGCGGGTCTGACCGAGGGGGAGGGAAGGAGGGAACGAAGAAAAGAACAAGACAAAGCGAGAGAAAAATGTAGAGGAAGCGACACAAACAAGCAGCTTCAGAAGAGGGCCACAGGCAAGGCCTTGAGCCCCCCCTCCTGTCACATCCGGACAGGTCACTCCCCTCCCCCCCACTGAGGAGATGGGAGGGAGTGTGGGGGCGTTTTTACACACTACGCACCTGTCAGAGCAAGTGTGAACCTGCAGCTCTGGGGCATTTGGATCTAGGAGTCAGGGGCGCTGGGGAGCCCGGGGCTGGGCTGGCAGGGGCTGCGGGTCAGGGCTGAGGGGCACTGGCAGAGCTGGGGAGGGAGGAGCCCTGGGGAGGCTGCGGGTCGGGGGTGAGGGGCACCGGCAGAGCTGGGGAGGGAGGAGCCCCTGGGTGGCCGGGGGGCTGCGGGTCGGGGGTGAGGGGCACCGGCAGAGCTGGGGAGGGAGGAGCCCTGGGTGGCCGGGGGGCTGCGGGTCGGGGGTGAGGGGCACCGGCAGAGCTGGGGAGGGAGGAGCCCTGGGTGGCTGGGGGGCTGCGGGTCGGGAGTGAGGGGCACCGGCAGAGCTGGGGAGGGAGGAGCCCTGGGTGGCTGCGGGTCGGGAGTGAGGGGCACCGGCAGAGCTGGGGAGGGAGGAGCCCTGGGTGGCCGGGGGGCTGCGGGTCGGGAGTGAGGGGCACCGGCAGAGCTAAGGGGAGCCCAGGGCTGGGCTGGCAGGGGGCTGTGGGTCGGGAATGAGAGGCACCGGCAGAGCTGGGGAGGGAGGAGCCCTGGGTGGCTGCGGGTCGGGAGTGAGGGGCACCGGCAGAGCTGGGGAGGGAGGAGCCCTGGGTGGCTGGGGGGCTGCGGGTCGGGAGTGAGGGGCACCGGCAGAGCTAGGGGGAGCCCAGGGCTGGGCTGGCAGGGGGCTGCGGGTCGGGAGTGAGGGGCACCGGCAGAGCTGGGGAGGGAGGAGCCCTGGGGGGGCTGCGGGTCGGGAGTGAGGGGCACTGGCTGTCAGTTCTGTCACACCCTGTGCAGCTCTCTGGGTGATTTCCTGTCGCGGGGGGGGGAGGGGGAGCAGCCGGGAACCCGCCCCGGGCCTGAACCTACCTGTAATTCCAGGTGCCGCTGACTCACCTGTGGCCTCGCCTGCCCCTGCCCCGGGGGCGAGGCTGGAACCCGCCCGCAATCCTCCCTTCGGCCACCAGGTGGCGCCGCTGCCTGGATGATCCTTGGAAACAATTGTACCAGCCCCACAGGCCCGTCCAGCCCCATAGCGCCCCCCCCATCAGCCCCATAGCACCGCCCCCATTAGCCCCATGGGCCCGTCCAGCCCCATAGCGCCCCCCCATCAGCCCCACGGGCCCATCCAGCCCCATAGCGCCCCCCCCATCAGCCCCACGGGCCCATCCATCCCCACAGCGCCCCCAGCAGCCCCACGGGCCCATCCAGCCCCATAGCGCCCCCCATCAGCCCCATGCACCTGTCCAGCCCCATATCGCACCCCCATCAGCCCCACGGGCCCATCCAGCCCCATAGCGCCCCCCATCAGCCCCATGCACCTGTCCAGCCCCATAGCGCCCCCCCCATCAGCCCCATAGCACCGCCCCCATTAGCCCCATGGGCCCGTCCAGCCCCATCGCACCCCCCATCAGCCCCATGCACCTGTCCAGCCCCATTGCGCCCCCCCATAAGCCCCACGGGCCCTTCCAGCCCCATAGCGCCCCCCATCAGCCCCACGGGGCCATCCAGCCCCATAGCGCCCCCCAGCAGCCCCACGGGCCTGTCCAGCCCCATAGCGCCCCCCATCAGTCTCATGGGCCTGTCCAGCCCCATAGCACCCCCCATCAGCCCCACCGGCCCCATCCAGCCCCATAGCACCGCCCCCATCAGCCCCATGGGCCCGTCCAGCCCCATAGCCTCCCCCCCATCATCCCCAGGGCCCCGTCCAGCTCCACAGCACCTCCCATTAGCCCCACGGGCCTGTCCAGCCCCCACCATCAGCCCCATGCACCCTGTCCAGCCCCATAGCGCCCCCCATCAGCCCCACGGGCCCATCCAGCCCCATAGCGCCCCCCATCAGTCTCATGGGCCTGTCCAGCCCCATAGCGCCCCCCCTCAGCCCCACCGGCCCCACCCAGCCCCATAGCGCCCCCCCATCAGCCCCACCGGCCCCACCCAGCCCCATAGCGCCCCCTAAGTCTTTCAGTCTCAGGATAAAAAATACAAAAAATATTTTATTAGCGGCTTAGAAAAGACCCTCATAAGTTACCCCCAAACCACAACACCCCCCCCACCCCAGGAGATTCAAGTATCAGTGACTGGCGGCAACTCTGAGGTGGGGGGGCCGGATCCCCCACCCACCTGCTTCTGCATCCAGGAGAGCACCGAGGGGGCAGCCTGGGAGCAGGAGGGTTAATGCTAGTGAATGGGGGGTGGGGGCTGGGCTTAGCTCCCAGCAGCCTTTCGGGGGGCATACAGGGCCCCTGCGAGTCCAGTCTCAGTGCAGCCAATCCCCCCCCCCAGGTTCCCCCCAGCTGAGTTCCGCTGACTCCATCCCGGCTTTAGCTGCGACCTCCCCAGGGGCTGCTTGTGGCTCTGGCCCCGTTTTGGGGCAGGGGTCCTGGCAGCGCCACCCTGTGCTGGCTCCCGGGGGGGGGGGCAGAAAGAGGAGACACTGCCCCCTTCCCCCACCCCAGGCGGGGGGAGGCGAATGCAAGGGGGCCTGTCGGACACTCCTCTCTTCAGGCCTTGACCCGGGCACGGAGCTGGCCAGGCCGCTTGGCCCCATAGGAGCATATGGGTTCCCCCTCCATGGAGACAGCCAGACACCTGGGTCTCACAGGAACACGGGGTGATGCCCGGACTCCTGGGTCCCATAGGAGAGTAGGCAGCTGTCGCTGGCCGTGGGGGTCCCCCCAGGAGGCCCGGATGCCTGGGTCCCTCAGGAACAGAGACACAGGGTCCTCTAGGAGCCAGTCATCCCAGTGCTACATCCCCAGGGCGAGTCCCCTGGGGTCCCTGGGTTGGGAGGGGCGGCTGCCCCCAGGACTCCGCTGTCAGCTGCCCCCGCTGTCCCTGCTGCGAAGCCACTGCCCCTCGGCCACACCCGCGGGTGGGCTCCCTGCCCCACACGGAGTCCGTGACTGGTCCAGCCCAACACCTCTCAGGTGAATCCGATTGGGTGGCAGCCCCTGGACAATGGACGGGTGAAAGGCGCCAGGCAGCAGCGAGAGGTGATTGGTTGAGGTGTCCTGGCCAGGAGACGCAATTGGGTAGATGGCACCATGGAGGGCAGGCTCCAGCAGGCTTTCGGCCAATCGCAGAAAGGGCTTGGGGGCAGTGGCAGAGCCCATTGGCTGCCCCAGGGTGGGCGGGGGCATGTTTCCCTCCAGCTTCACCCCATGGAGGGGGCCTGGTGTTGATGCCCCATTGGCTGGCTCAGCAGTTTCTGGTCTCTGATTGGTTGGGGCAGTTCTGCAGGCTCCTGGGGTGTGCGGAGGGCTTGGGGCAGACGGTGGGGAGCCAGGGGAGGCGCTGGGCAGACCTGGGGGGAGAGAAAGGGGGCATCAGGAATCAGCCCCAGAACCCCCCCCAAAGGGGAACCTGGAACCTCCCCCCCCCCCCGAGATCTCAACCCCTCCCCCCAGAACCCTTGGGTCCTCCCAGTGCCCCCTGGGAAACTCTTGGCCCTCCCCAGGGAGCCCGCAGCTGGGAGGGGGTCGGTGCATCTCCCCCTGGGGCTGGCTCCAGGGGTCATGGGCAGGTGGAGCAGAGCGTGACCTTCAGACGGGGACTCCCCAGGGGGCTCCGGGAGCTCGGGGGGGGGCACATGGGCTAAGGGGGCCAGTGGGGTGTTACTGCTGGGGGTCAGGCGGGCGCCAGGGGCATTGGGGGGCAGCACTCACCGTTGGGGGTCAGGCGGGCGCCAGGGGCATTGGGGGGGCAGCACTCACCGTTGGGGGTCAGGCGGGCGCCAGGGGCATTGGGGGGCAGCACTCACCATTGGGGGTCAGGCGGGCACCAGGGGCATTGGGGGGCAGCACTCACCGTTGGGGGTCAGGCGGGCGCCAGGGGCATTGGGGGGGCAGCACTCACCGTTGGGGGTCAGGCGGGCGCCAGGGGCATTGGGGGGCAGCACTCACCGTTGGGGGTCAGGCGGGCGCCAGGGGCATTGGGGGGGAGCACTCACCATTGGGGGTCAGGCGGGCGCCAGGGGAGCTGGCTGAACTGGGTGCCGGGGAGGCCCCGTCCCGGGTACAGTCGGAGGCTGGGGGAGGCCGGGAGGCCTTTCCCCTCAGGATGTCAATCACCTGGGAACGGGGGATGGAGGGTGTTACCCTGTCCTGCTGGGAGCCCCCCCAGGCCCACCCCAAGACCCCTTAACTCCCCCAATCCCCACATGGCAGCAGTGGCCCCTCCCATCCCTGCTTCCCTTCATCCCCATGGCCCCCACTCTCCCTACCTCCAAGCCTCCGTACCCCCAGCCTCTCCCTCCCCATAATCCCCCCGGGGCCTCTTTGTGCAGCCCCCCGTGTCCTCCTGCCGACCCTCCCCAGCCCCCTTCTCACCCTGCAGGGTCCCCCCATGTCCTGCCGACCCTCCCCAGCCCCCTTCTCACCCCCCCAGCATTCCCCCCATGTCCTGCCGACCTACCCCAGCCCTCTGCTCACCCCCCAGGGTCCCCCCCGTCCTGCCAACCCTCCCCAGCCCCTGCTCAGCCCCCCAGGGTCCCCCCACTCACCCGCCGGTTCTTGGCCACCATGAGCGCCGTGTCGTTGTGATAGTTCTTGATCCCGCAGTCGGCCCCGTTCCGCACCAGCAGCCGCAGGGCGTCCAGCAGCCCCCGCCCACTGGCTACGTGCAGCGCCGTGCACCCCGCATACGACTGCGCGTTGACATTTGCCCCATTCTGCCAGGGCGGGGAGAGAAGAGACGGGCGGTGAGACAGGACAGACAACGCCCCCCTGCCCTGAGTGTCCTGTCCAGGGGAGGGCAGGGCACCAGGTGAGGTGGCTGGGAGGGGACAGGGTTTGGGGGGACAGTGACAGGAATCTGGTTGGGGCAAGGGGACATTTGGGGGAGCTGAAGGGAGGGAGAGGGGTCAGGGGCCAGATGTGGGGGGGGAGGGGGGCTGGCCCTCACCTGTATTAGCAGCTCCACCATGTCCAGGCTGTTGTTCTCCACGGCATGGAGCAAGGGGGAGCGGCCGCTCTTGATGTCCTGTGTGGAGTGCACAGCAGGGTCTGACCCGTCAGGTACAGACAGGTTCCCCCCCCCGCCAGTCACACATACACACAACCCCCCCGGAAATCCCCCCTCAGTTCGCACAGTTCTCTCCCAGCTCTGCATTCCCTTCCCAACCACTGTACCCAACCCCAGTTGTGTGTGTGTGGTGGGGGGGGGTTGGAGGGGATGCGCTTCCCCGTACCCAGCCCCCCGTGCACCATGTCTGTGGGGTGGGGGTAGGCGCCCCCATGCTCACCACAGCATCGATGTCCGCCCCGTGCTCCAGCAGCAGCAGCACCGTGTCCCGGTTCGAGGTGGCCACAGAGACGTGCAGGGGGGTGAGACCTGGGGGGAGAGAATGGGGGGGGGGGGTGAGAGAGGCACAAGGAGGAGGGACGGTGGGGGGGTGCTGGCCTGGCTTGGGGGGGGGCCTTTAGGCTTTTCCATAGATTCTGGTCCCAGTTCTCAGCTGTTTGGAAAAATTCTCAAAACCACAAGCGCCCTCCCCCACCCCCTCCTGACCCCAGTATCCCCCATCCCTGCATCCACCCCTCCCAACCCCAGTCTGCCCCCCCCCCCATCCCCTCCCAGCCTTCTCACCCTCGTAGTTCCGGGCCTCCAGCTCAGGTCGGCTGCTGCCCCACTCTAGCAGCTCACGCAGGCATCGGGGGCTGCCGTGCTCGCAGGCCAGGTGCACCGACGTTTGTCCGTGTCGGTCCAGTGCCATCGGGGACGCCCCGTGCGAGAGCAGCAGCTTCACCAGGGATGGCTGGGTGGTGATCACCGCCAGGTGCAAGGGAGTCTGAGGGGGGAGAGGCACAAGGCACTGCTGCAGGGAAGCTCACAACGTCTGGCAGTGGGTCCCAGCTGGGGGCACACACAAGGAAGCTCGCAGCACCAGGGGGTTTCCCAGCCGGGGACACAGGCAGGGCATT
The DNA here is from genome assembly GCF_020497125.1 of Mauremys mutica. Taxonomy (NCBI): domain Eukaryota; kingdom Metazoa; phylum Chordata; order Testudines; family Geoemydidae; genus Mauremys; species Mauremys mutica. Next base: position 291,991 of record NW_025423358.1, on the reverse strand, counting down.
GCCACAGCAAAGCTTACAGCACGGAGACATGCAAGCTGCGAGCGGCTGGTGCACACCCTGTAACCAGAGGAAGCTGCCCGGTCCCGACGGTGCTAACCGCAGCCCCCGGCGCCAGCCACGTTGACGCAGACGCTTCTGAGAAGGGGCTGGAGCTGGCTCAGGTGGTGGTTTACGGGAAATGGGGCACACAACATGGGACTGGGGGGAGCCCAGGACTGGGGTAACTGGGGGCAGCGGGTCGGGAGTGAGGCCACCTGTCCATAGGATGGAGCTGGCGGCTCCTTCTGGGCTCTGGGGATGGGGTGGGGGGATGAGCGTGTAAGAGTGTGCACAGGTGCCATGGTGTGTGTGAGTGAGCACGTCCCAGCAAGCCGTGTCTCTGTGAGAGCCAGCAAGTGCACCGCAGCGAGTGTGCGTGCGTGTGTGTGTGACCGGCGCGTGGGGCCATCGCAGTGGGAGTGTGCGATGCCTGTGGAAGTCCGTGAACACGCTCGTTGCAGGGAGCGAGTGTGTCTGAGCGCGTGTCACAGTGTGTGTGTCACACCAGTGCACCGTGAGTGTGGAATGCAGCATGCCCTGGTGCATGAGCGTGTTGCAGGGAGTGGGAGTGTCTGAGCGTGTGTCTCAGCCGTGCATGGTGAGTGTGCAAGGCGGCGTGCCCCAGTGCCCTGGGAATGGTGCAAGGAGCCGGAGGGAGAGGGGCCAGCGCTGCAGCGTTTGCCTGCGACCCGCTCTGTGTCCCGTCCCTGCGGGGCTCCCGGTGCCAGGTGCGCCTGGGTTTGTCCGTCCGTCTGTCCGCGTCCCCGCCCCCGTGACTCAGGCTCTGACCCGGGGCGTCGCCCAGGCAACGGGGGAGGAAGTTGTCGGGGAAAGTCCCGTCTGCGCTGGGGCGGGGCGGGGCTGGGCACGTGGGTTCTGGGAACGCCGCGCCCGGGTCCCCCCCCGCCCCGCCCCCCCGTCAGCCTGGTGCCACCTGCCAGGGGCAGGTCGGGGTCACCCCCCTCCCCGATACCCAGCTCCCCCCATCGGGCAGGGCCAGCCGGGTATCGGGGCCCCCAGCCCCCGCATCCAGCCCGCCCCGCCGGGACCCCCGCCCCCCCATCCAGCCCCGCTGGTATCGGGGCCCCCAGCCCGCCCCCCCGGGGCCCCCGCCCCCCCATCCAGCCCCGCTGGGACCCCCGCCCCCCGCACTGACCCCTCCCCCACCCCCCATCGGCCAGGGGCCAGCCTGGTATCGGGGCCCCCAGCCCGCCCCCCGGGACTCCCGCCCCCCCATCCTGCCCCGCTGGTATCAGAGCCCCCAGCCCGCCCCCCCATCCTGCCCCGCTGGGACCCCCGTCCCCCCCATCCTGCCCCGCTGGTATCGGGGCCCCCAGCCCGCCCCCCATCCTGCCCCGCTGGGACCCCCGTCCCCCCCATCCTGCCCCGCTGGTATCGGGGCCCCCAGCCCGCCCCCCCATCCTGCCCCGCTGGTATCGGGGCCCCCAGCCCGCCCCGCCGGGACCCCCGCCCCCCCATCCTGCCCCGCTGGTATCGGAGCCCCCCAGCCCGCCCCGCTGCTATCGGGGCCCCCATCCCGCCCCCCCCCATCCTGCCCCGCTGGGACCCCCGCCCCCCGCACTGACCCCTCCCCCACCCCCCATCGGCCAGGGGCCAGCCTGGTATCGGGCCCCCAGCCCGCCCCGCTGGTATCAGAGCCCCCAACCCGCCCCCCCATCCTGCCCCGCTGGTATCAGAGCCCCCAACCCGCCCCCCAGCCCGCCCCGCCGGGACCCCCGCCCCCCGCACTGACCTGCCGCAGGTTGTTGTAAACGTCCAGGTCCCGCTGACCCTGCAGGAAGAGGCTGACCAGGCGCTGGGCAACGGGCAGGTTCCCCTGGGCCACAGCGATGTGCAGAGCCCTGTGGGGGGGGGGGGGGGGAGACCGTCACTGGGGGGGGGTAGAACCTCCTCAGGGTTCCCCCCCCCGCTCCGCAGAAAGTTCCTCTCCCCTCCCCCAGCCACAGAAACTCCCAGGTAGGTTCTGGCTAGAGCAGCAGCTGCAACCGTGTCCCGGGAACCCCCAGCCCCATCCCAGCTGGGGGCTCAGCCCCGGGCAGCGCCCCAGAGAGCCCCCCCCCCGCACCAGCAGCTCCCTGGTAACCCCGGGCCGACGCCAGCTAGATCCGCGGGTGCAGCAAGTTACTGGAGTCCCCCCCCACCCCGCAGAGACGCTGCCCTTCCCGATCTGTTACTGGTGCCGCTTAGAACAAGCGCTGCAATGTTCGCCAGGTCCCCGCCCTGCCCCACATCGTCCCCACTGGGCCTGAGACCCCCCCATCCTCCACCTCACCCTCCCCACCCCTTGGCTCCCTTCGCCCAGCTCTCCCCCTCCATCCCATGTCCTGCCCCCAGAGCCCGGTCACCCCAGCTCACCCCTCCCGCCGCTCCCCGCTCTGCCCCCCAGCCCTGGCCCCTCTCTGCCGCCCCCCCCTCCCCAAGGTCGCAGGTGATTTCAGAGAATCGCTCCAGCAGCGAATTACGATAAAAGGAAACCTCTCATCAGCGCGCCCCGAACGGGGGGGGGGGGTCCTCGACTCCGGGCTTCCAGTAAAAGCTCCCAGCCGCCCGCTGACCTCCACTTCCTGTCTCAAACAGGCCACTTTCGATATCCACTGGCAGCTCAGGCTTGGGAGGCTGCAGCGCTGCGAGCTGCCCCAGGAACAGTGCCCTGTCACTGCCCAGCTGGGAACCCAGAGCTGTGAGCTTCCCTCACCACAGTGCCCTGTCGGGAACCCAGCGCTGTGAGCTTCCCTGCCACAGTGCCCTGTCGGGAACCCAGTGCTGTGAGCTTCCCCGGGAACAGTGCCCTGTCACTGCCCAACTGGGAACCCAGAGCTGTGAGCTTCCCTCACCACAGTGCCCTGTCGGGAACCCAGCGCTGTGAGCTTCCCTGCCACAGTGCCCTGTCGGGAACCCAGTGCTGTGAGCTTCCCCGGGAACAGTGCCCTGTCACTGCCCAGCTGGGAACCCAGCGCTGCGAGGTTTTCCACGACAGTGCCCTGTTCCTGCCCAACTGGGAACCCAGTGCTGCGAGCTTCCCCCCATGACAGTGCCCTGTTCCTGCCCAACTGGGAACCGAGTGCTGCAAGCTTCCCCCACCACAGTGCCCTGTCGGGAACCCAGCGCTGTGAGCTTCCCTGCCACAGTGCCCTGTCGGGAACCCAGTGCTGTGAGCTTCCTCTGTGACAGTGCCCTGTCACTGCCCAGCCGGGCACCCAGTGCTGTGAGCTTCCTCTGTGACAGTGCCCTGTCACTGCCCAGCCGGGCACCCAGTGCTGTGAGCTTCCCCCCATGACAGTGCCCTGTCACTGCTCAGCTAGGAACCCAGCGCTGCGAGCTTCCCCCACCACAGTGCCCAGCCGGGAACCCAGCGCTGTGAGCTTCCCTGCCACAGTGCCCTGTCGGGAACCCAGTGCTGCGAGCTGCCCCAGGAACAGTGCCCTGTCACTGCCCAGCTGGGAACCCAGTGCTGCGAGCTTCCCCCCATGACAGTGCCCTGTCACTGCTCAGCCAGGAACCCAGAGCTGTGAGCTTCCCTGCCACAGTGCCCTGTCGGGAACCCAGTGCTGCGAGCTGCCCCAGGAACAGTGCCCTGTCACTGCCAAGCCAGTAACCCAGTGCTGTGAGCTTCCTCTGTGACAGTGCCCTGTCACTGCCCAGCCGGGCACCCAGTGCTGCGAGCTTCCCCCCATGACAGTGCCCTATCACTGCTCAGCCAGGAACCCAGAGCTGTGAGCTTCCCTCACCACAGTGCCCTGTCGGGAACCCAGTGCTGCGAGCTTCCCCAGGAACAGTGCCCTGTCACTGCCCAGCTGGGAACCCAGTGCTGTGAGCTTCCTCTGTGACAGTGCCCTGTCACTGCCCAGCCAGGAACCCAGTGCTGCGAGCTTCCCCCACCACAGTGCCCAGCCGGGAACCCAGCGCTGCGAGCTTCCCCAGGAATAGTGCCATGTCACTGCCCAGCTGGGAACCCAGTGCCAGGGCCGGCTTTATGCCTATTCCACCAATTCCCCCGAATCGGGCCCCACGCCTAAGAGGGCCCCGCACCCAGTGAGAATCCCTTCCCTGGCTAGAGGCACCTTTTTAATTTTTACTCACCCGACGGCGCTCCAGGTCTTCAGCGGCACTTCGGCGGCAGGTCCTTCACTCGCTCTGGGTCTTCGGCAGCACTTCGGCGGCGGGTCCTTCAGTGCCGCCGAAGACCCGGAGAGAGTGAAGGACCCACTGCCGAAGTGGCACCGAAGACTCGGAGCACCGCCCGGTGAGTACAAGCCCCACATGTTTTTTTACGTGTTTTTTGTTGTTGTTGTTTTAAGTCATCCTTTCTGGGGCCCCGTCAAAACTGTTCGAATTGGGCCCCGCACTTCCTAAAGCCGGCCCTGCCCAGTGCTGCGAGCTTCCCCAGGAACAGTGCCCTGTCACTGCCAAGCCAAGAACCCAGCACTGTGATCTTCCCTGCAGCAGTGCCCAGCCAGGCGCGGGGGGGGGGGTGCGGGGGGTGGAGGAAGAGGAAGCCGGGGAGGAAATCTATCCCCCTCCCCTTCCAGTAAGAAGTTTGAGCCACGGGACCATTACGCAGGAAGAAAACGTCGGCAGGGGGTGGGACCGGGATGGGGGAGGGCTACACAGACGGGCCGGGGATTCCCCTTCCCAGCCGGGCTGGCTCGCTCTGTCTGGGCTCGCAGATGGGCCCCTTGCCCCCATGTCCGTGCTGGGGGCCCAGGGCTATTTAAACTCACCCCCTATTTCAACCCCCCCACACACTTACGTGTCTCCATCCTCGTCCTGCTTGGTCGCCGTAGCGATGTCAGCAGCTATCTGTGTCTGCAGGGGGCAGAGAAGGGGGTAGGGAGTGGCGGGGCGCCCCAGCAGAGGGGCCGGCAGTAGGGGGTGGGGGGCCACAGGGTGGAAGAAGGGGGCCCGCTCCGGGACCAGGAAGGGTCCGGTCAGACCTGGTGGGGGGAGAAGAATGGGGGTGCGTGAGCGAAAGAAGGGATCCCCCTTAGACATCGCAAGGGACCCAGGAGTCCAGGGCCAGCACCTCCTAAGGTCTCCCCCATAACCGGTCCCTAGGGACCCAGGAGTCCGGGACCAGCACCTCTTGTTGTCTCCCCCATAACCGGTCCCTAGGGACCCAGGAGTCCGGGACCAGCACCTCCTGGGGTCTCCCCCATAACCCGTCCTTAGGGACCCAGGAGTCCGGGGCCAGCACCTCTTGTGGTCTCCCCCATAACCGGTCCCTAGGGACCCAGGAGTCCGGGACCAGCACCTCTTGGGGCTCCTCTCCATGACCCCTCCCCCAAGGGACCCAGGAGTCCGGGGCCAGTGCTACGTTTGAGCAATCGCGTTACTGAAATCCTCACCCGGCCCCTGAGGCCAAGGACACGGACTCTCCTCCACCGCCCCCAGCCCATTTCCCGGGCCCCCGGCGTCTGGGCGCGGGAGGGTCTCCAGCCCGTGGGACCTGTCCTGGCCACCCGCCAGCATCTGGGGAGGCGCCGGATGTCTGCAGGGAAAGGAAGGAGCCGGGGGTCCCCCGCGGGGGCGATGTGGGGCGGGGAGCGGGGCGCAGGGGCGGGGGTCACCCACCTATGAGGTAGGGAGCTGGCAGGCGGGCGTACTCCACAGCCACGTAGGGGGGGCAGTAGCCGTTGCAGAAGGGGGGATGCTGCCCCCCGGAGGCGCCCTCCTGCCCCCCGTCGCTCTCCGTCTTGGGCACCTTCCCGGCCGGGGGCCCCGGCCGCTCCCAGCCCGGTCCCCGCACTGCGTAGCGGCGTTTGCGCAGGGGCAGCGAGGTCTCTGCTTTCCTGCCCCCCTCGTCGGGGGGCCCCGGACTCGGCGCCCCGAGGTGGGGGGGAGGAGTCCTTGGCCCCCCCGGGGCGCCGGGCCAGGGTGCAGGGAATGGCCGGCTGCCCTGAGGAGCCCGCTGCCCCCCGGGGTCTTTGGGACGGGGAACCCCGCTCCCCTGGCACTCAGGGCTGTCCCCCTTCCGCCACGTCCTCAGGTCCACGGGCATCTCCTCCGCCATTCCTCGGGCGCCGGGGTCCTTGCCCCCACAGTGGGGGAGGGGTCGCCAGCCCAACCGGCTCGGTCTCCTGGGTCCTGTGCCCCCGGGGTGGGCGTGAGGGGGGGTCACCAGCCAAACGCCGCTCGGTCTCCTGGGTCCTTTGCCCCCCGTGTGGGCGAGAGGTCACCAGCCAAACCCCGTTCGGCCCTTTTGCGAGCTCATGGCCTCAGCAGGTGCCCCCTGCAGCGCCGGGCACCTCCAGGGAGCGGGCGCGCAGGGAGGGGGCGGCCTGGCTGCCCCGTGGGTGCCCACAGCCCCCGACTGAAGCCAGGGCGGCTGCAGCAGGCAGCCGGGGTAGAGGAAGGGCCACCGGGACTTCCCCGGCCGCTCAGCTGAACGCTAGGGACTTTCAGAGCCGCCTCCCCCCGGGCTTGGGGTGGAGAGTTACGGCCCCCGCCCCGCCCCTCGCCCGCCCCCAGGAGCGGCAGCGCCAGCGCCAGCGCCAGCAGGGGAGCCCCGGTGCGCCCAGGGCCCCGTGCCAAGAGTGCGCCCAGGGCGCACCGCCCGCTTCCCGGACTCTCCCCCCCCACCGGAAACGCCCCGGAAGGGGGGGCAGCAGGGAACGCCCCGGGCTCGGCGGAGGAGGGAGGAGCGGGGAGGTCCCGTTCGGGACACGGTTAACCCCTTCCACGCCCCGCCCCTGGCACGGAGAGACGGGGGCTGCGGGGCGGGCCCTCCGTGCAGGGCTCCCTGGCACCCCCGCAGAGCGCGCCCGGCCCGTCGGCCCCCGGCCCTGCTCCGGGGCCCGGCTCGGGGCAGCAGGGCCCTGGGGCCAGCCCCCCCCCCCCCCCCCCGCCAGCCATGCGCAGATTCAGCCATTGACCAGGGCCCAGCCGCTCAAAGCGGCCCCTTGCTTAGTGGGGGGGGGGGGGGAGCCAGGGGGTCTCGGGGGGTGGATTCTCCCTCGGGGACCATGGCTGGGGGCAGCAGCAGGGCCGGGAACACGAGCTCCCAGGGGAGATGCTGGGGGCAGGGGCAGGTCTGAGTCACCCCGGGGTGAATCCAGAGTCACTGGAGAGCCCCAGGGAGCTGCGGGTGGATGCGTCTCAGTCCGCCCTCCCCCACCTTCCCCCAACACGCTTCTCCTTCCCCCGCTCCCCATCCCCACTCACCCCCCTCGAGCGCCCCCACACCCCCGTCCCTCCCCCACACCCCTCTGCCCACCCCTCCCCATCCCCACCCACCCCCCTCGAGCGCCCCCACACCCCCGTCCCTCCCCTACACCCCTCTGCCCACCCCTCCCCATCCCCACTCACCCCCTCCAGCTCCCCCACACCCCGTCCCTCCCTCGTTCCACCCCTCCCCTTCTCCAGTCACCCCCTACAGCGCCCCCACACCCCCATCCCTCCCTCCTTCCACCCCTCCCCCACACCCCTCCTTCCACCCCTCCCCATCCCCACTCACCCCCTCCAGCTCCCCCAAACCCCATCCCTCCCCCACACCCCTCTGCCCACCCCTCCCCATCTCCACTCGCCCCCTCCAGCTCCCACACACCCTGCCCCTCCCTCCTTCCATCCCTCCCCATCCCCACTCACCCCCTCCAGCTCCCCCACAGCCCCATCCCTCCCTCCTTCCACCCCTCCCCCACACCCCTCCTTCCACCCCTCCCCATACCCACTCACCCCCTCCAGCTCCCCCACACCCCCATCCCGCCCTCCTTCCACCCCTCCCCCACACCCCTCTGCCCACCCCGCCCCATCCCCACTCACCCCCTCCAGCTCCCCCACATCCCCATCCCTCCCTCCTTCCACCCCTCCCCATCCCCACTCACCAGCTCCAGCTCCCCCACACCGCTCTGCCCACGCCGCACCATCCCCACTCACCCCCTCCAGCTCCCCCACACCCCCATCCCTCCCTCCTTCCACCCCTCCCCATCCCCACTCACCCCCTCCAACTCCCCCACACCCTGCCCCTCCCTCCTTCCACCCCCCATCTCCACTCGCCCCCTCCAGCTCCCCCACACCCCCATCCCTCCCTCCTTCCACCCCTCCCCATCCCCACTCTACCCCTCCAGCTCCCCCACAGCGCTTCCCTCCCTCCTTCCACCCCTCCCCCTCACCCCTCCTTCCACCCCTCCCCATCTCCACTCACCCCCTCCAACTCCCCCACACCCCATCCCGCCCTCCTTCCACCCCTCCCCATCACCACTCTCCCCCTCCAGCGCCCCCACACCCCCATCCCTCCCTCCTTCCATCCCTCCCCATCTCCACTCACCCCCTCCAACTCCCCCACACCCCCATCCCTCCCTCCTTCCACCCCTCCCCATCCCCACTCACCCCCTCCAGCTCCCCCACACCCCCATCCCTCCCTCCTTCCACCCCTCCCCATTCCCACTCACCCCCTCCAGATCCCCCACAGCCCCATCCCTCCCTCCTTCCACCCCTCCCCATCTCCACTCACCCCCTCCAGCTCCCACACACCCTGCCCCTCCCTCCTTCCACTCCTCCCCCACACCCCTCCCTCCACCCCTCCCCATCCCCACTCACCCCCTCCAGCTCCCCCACACCCCCATCCCTCCCTCCTTCCACCCCTCCCATCCCCACTCACCCCCTCCAGCTCCCCCACAGCCCCATCCCTCCCTCCTTCAATCTCTCCCCCACAGTCCTCCAGGCCCCTCTGCGCCCCCCCATCCCTCCCTGCCTCCCCTCCCAGAGCCTGAGAAATGGCCAGGGTGTGAGGGACCATGTCCTGGGCCCAGCCAGGCCCCCACCACTGCCAGCCCCTGGCTCAGGCTGTGACCCCAAATACAGCTGGGGAAACCGAGGGAGTGACTCAGCTACAACTCACAGCGAGTCACCAGCACAGCTGAGAATGGAACCCAGGAGTCCTGGCTCCCACCCCTCCCCCAAGGACTCTGTCACATCCGTGTTGCTCCTGCCCCGGTGGCAGGGATGGGTCCTGAGCCCACTGCAAAGGGCTGAGTCACTGAGGCTGGGGGGAGAACAGAGACATGGGGACCCCATGGCTGGGGGATGGGGAAGCAGGGGATTCTAGGAGCAGTGGTTGGGTATACAGGGGCGGGATGGCCCGTGGAAGACTTTGCCCTGTTGAACCAGTAGGGAATTTCCTGGGGTGGGGAGGTAGATAATTTACCTCCCCCCCCCCGGCTCCACCACTCCCCCCAGCAGTGACCCCTGCCCTGCATCCCCACTGCTCCCCAGTGCAGTGATCCTGCCCCACCCCCACTGCTCCCCCTGCAATAACCCCTGCCTGCATCCCCATTCCAGTGACCCCTCCCTGCATCCCCACTGCTCCCCCTGCAGTGACCCTGCCCTGCATCTCCCCTGCTCCCCCCTGCAGTGACGCCTGCCCCCACTCCCACTGCACCCCTGCAGTGACCCTGCCCACCCCCACTGCTCCCCCTGCAGTGACCCTGCCCTGCATCTCCCCTGCTCCCCCCTGCAGTGATGCCTGCCCCCACCCCCACTACTCCCCCTGCAGTGACCCTGCCCTGCATCTCCCCTGCTCCCCCCTGCCCCCACTCCCACTGCACCCCTGCAGTGACCCTGCCCTGCATCCCCACTGCTCCCCATTGCAGTGACTCTGCCCCACCCCCACTGCTCCTCCTGCAGTGACCCCTCCCTTCATCTCCCCTGCTCCCCCCTGGAGTGACTCCTGCCCTGCATCTCCACTACTCCCCAGTGCAGTGATCCTGCCCCACCTCCACTGCTCCCCCTGCAATAACCCCTGCCTGCATCCCCATTCCAGTGACCCCTCCCTGCATCCCCACTGCTCCCCCTGCAGTGACCCTGCCCTGCATCTCCCCTGCTCCCCCCTGCAGTGACGCCTGCCCCCACTCCCACTGCACCCCTGCAGTGACCCTGCCCACCCCCACTGCTCCCCCTGCAGTGACCCTGCCCTGCATCTCCCCTGCTCCCCCCTGCCCCCACTCCCATTGCACCCCTGCAGTGACCCTGCCCTGCATTCCCACTGCTCCCCATTGCAGTGACTCTGCCCCACCCCCACTGCTCCTCCTGCAGTGACCCCTGCCCGCATCCCCATTCCAGTGACCCCTCCCAACATCTCCCCTGCTCCCCCCTGGAGTGACTCCTGCCCTACATCTCCACTACTCCCCAGTGCAGTGACCCTGCCCCACCCCCACTGCTCCTCCTGAAGTGAACTCTGCCCTGCATCTCCACTGCTCCTACCTGCAGTGACCCCTGCCCCCACTCTCACTGCACCCCTGCAGTGACCCCATCCTGCATCCCCACTGCACCCCTGCAGTGACCTCTTCCCCCACTCCCATGGCAACCCTGCAGTGACACCTGCTTTGCATCCCCACTGCAGTGACCCCTCCCTGCATCCCCACTGCTCCCCCTTCAGTGGCCCCTGCCCCCACTCCCACTGCTCCCCCTGCAGTGACCCCTCCCTACTTCCCCTTCAGTGACCCCTGCCCCCACTCCCACTGCACCCCTGCAGTGACACTGTTGTCCCCCCCCAGCCAGGTCCTTGTCCCACGGGTGCATGTGAGTGAGAAGTGCCAGGCTGTGGAGGTGCAGAACACAGAAAACCCTGCAAACAGAGAGAACAGCCGGCTGTCCCCAGCCCAGCACAGAGGGACAGGGCCCAACCACCAATCTTTCAGCTCTCTGTGCACCTCTGCCCTGCTTCCCCCGTCCATGTACCCCCCGCCCATAACTCCTTCAAACAGCCCCCCCTTCTCCCGGGCTCCGCCCCTGGAAGCAGGATCCGATTTACCAGAAGTGATGGGTTTGGAAAGTCCCTGCTCGGCATCCTGCATCCCCCACTGGGGGGGGGAGGAGCTGGGAGTGGGGGTCAGGTTGGGTGAGCAGGGACCCCCCACCCATCCCCGAGAGGCCGTGTTCTGCAGGGGAGCACAAGGATGAGTGTGTGAGCAGGCACCAGTGTCAAAGGGGGGTGACAGCGCACACAGCTGTGCAGTGAGTGCACCACTGTGGGTACGTGTGCAAGGAGTGGGTGGTGGATGTGTCAGGGTATGTGCGAGTGCAAGAAGGGTCAGAGAGTGCATCCTTGCATGAGTGTGCAAAGATCAGTGGTGAGGGTACAAGGGTGTGTGTGTGCAAGGACAGACAGCTGACAGAAATTGGTGGTGAGTGCTGGAGGGTGAGTGTGACCACAGGAGAATGGTGGTGAGTGTGCAAAGACCTGGTGGGTGAGAATGCAAAAAGGCAGCTGGGAGTGTCCTGATTCCCAGTCCCCTCCTAGAGCCAGGGATAGAACCCAGGAGTCCTGGCTCCCAGCCCCCCCTGCTCTAACCACCAGACCCCACCCCACTCCCCAAGCCAGAGAGAGAAGAACCCAGGAGTCCTGGTTCCCAATGCCTGCTGCTCTAACCACCAGCCCCCACTCCCCTCCCAGAGCTGGGGAGAGAACCCAGGAGTCCTGGCTCCCAGCCCCCTATACCTCCACTCGCTGCCTGTAGCTGGGATAGAACCCAGGAGTCCGGGCCGCTTGGGCCGTCACGCCCCCTCTTCTCTGGCCGGCCCCTGCCTCGAGGGATGCAGACGAGCTTGGGGGGTGAGTTCCTCCATGGACCCATGAGGACCCCTGGTGGTGAAATGCGGAAACGCGCATTTGTCCGGCTCTGTAGAGGGCCCCTGTGGGAGCGGGCGGGGCGGCTGGTTGGATGGAGGCGGGACAAGGTGCAGCCTGACCACCCCCCCGCACTGCAGGGAGGGGGGGCCCACAGGGGGGCTCCTGCTTGTCTCAGGTGGAGCCAGGCTGCAGCAGTGTCGGGGTGCTCAGGAGAGGGGGAGGGAGCAGGGCGGGCGGCGGGCGCTGCTGTGCCACTGGGACAGGGCCGGCTTTAGGCCAGTTCAACCAATTCCCCTGAATCGGGCCCCGCGCCCAAGCCCTGGGACTGGTACCGGCAAGAGCCGGGGCCCTGTACCGGGGTGGGAGCCCCAGGCCCTTTCAATTGCCACCAGAGCCCCACCGCTTCCCCAGGGCTCCCGCGGCTGTTTACAGGGCTGGGGGGTGGAAGCAGGGGAGCCCCGGGCCCTTTAAATAGCCCCCGAGCCCCGGGCTGCTGCTGCTACCCCGGTGGGGGAGGAAGGAGGAAGGGTCACTTACCGTACAGGGTGGGCGGTACCCCCTGTACCCGCACCCCCTGCCCGCAGCCAGCCCCTGCTGCACCCCCTGCCCTGCCCGCACCAGCCCCTGCCTGCAGCCAGCCCTGCACCCACTGCCCTGGCTCCAGCCCCGCACCCCCTGCCCTGCCCGCACCAGCCCCTGTCTCCAGCCAGCCCTGCACCCACTGCCCTGTCTCCAGCCCCGCACCCCCTGCCCTGCCCGCACCAGCCCCTGCCTGCAGCCAGCCCTGCACCCACTGCCCTGTTTCCAGCCCCGCACCCCCTGCCCTGGCTGCACCAGCCCCTGCCTGCAGCCAGCCCTGCCCACACCAGCCCCTGTCTCCAGCCAGCCCTGCACCCCCTGCCCTGGCTCCAGCCCCGCACCCCCTGCCCTGCCCACCCCAGCCCCTGTCTCCAGCCAGCCCTGCACCCCCTGCCCTGGCTCCAGCCCCGCACCCCCTGCCCTGCCCGCACCAGCCCCTGTCTCCAGCCAGCCCTGCACCCCCTGCCCTGGCTCCAGCCCCGCACCCCCTGCCCTGCCCACACCAGCCCCTGTCTCCAGCCAGCCCTGCACCCCCTGCCCTGGCTCCAGCCCCGCACCCCCTGCCCTGCCTGCACCAGCCCCTGCCTGCAGCCAGCCCTGCACCCCCTGCCCTGGCTCCAGCCCCGCACCCCCTGCCCTGCCTGCACCAGCCCCTGCCTGCAGCCAGCCCTGCACCCTCTGCCCTGGCTCCAGCCCTGCCCCCCCTGCCCTGCCTGCACCAGCCCCTGTCTCCAGCCAGCCCCTGTCTCCAGCCAGCCCTGCACCCACTGCCCTGGCTCCAGCCCCGCACCCCCTGCCCTGCCTGCACCAGCCCCTGCCTGCAGCCAGCCCCGCACCCCCTGCCCTGCCCGCACCAGCCCCTGTCTCCAGCCAGCCCTGCACCCACTGCCCTGGCTCCAGCCCCGCACCCCCTGCCCTGCCTGCACCAGCCCCTGCTGCACCCCCTGCCCTGCCCGCACCAGCCCCTGCCTGCAGCCAGCCCTGCACCCACTGCCCTGTCTCCAGCCCTGCCCCCCCTGCCCTGCCCGCAGTCAGCCCCTGTCTCCAGCCAGCCCTGCACCCACTGCCCTGGCTCCAGCCCCGCACCCCCTGCCCTGCCCGCAGTCAGCCCCTGTCTCCAGCCAGCCCTGCACCCTCTGCCCGCAGTCAGCCCCTGTCTCCAGCCAGCCCTTGTCTCCAGCCAGCCCCTGTCTCCAGCCAGCCCTGCACCCACTGCCCTGGCTCCAGCCCCGCACCCACTGCCCTGCCTGCTGCCAGCCCCATGTCCACTGGTGCCCTGTAGTTCCCAGGGAGCAGCTGGGACCCAGCCATGTGCACACCCTAGGGTGACCAGACAGCAAGTGTGAAAAATTGGAACAGGGGTGGGGGGTAATAGGAGCCTATATAAGAAAAAGACCCAAAAATCAGGACTGTCCCTATAAAATCGGGGCATCGGGTCACCCTAGCACCCCCCCCCCCCCCAGGGAGCGGCAGGGACCCACACGTGTGACACGAAGCTCAGTTCTAGGTCAGGCCCAGCTTTTAAAAAAGAACTTTAGGTAGAGTTAACGTGCAGCCGTATCTTCCCGGACATGTCAGGCTTTTTTATTCTTAAATCGCCATCCAGACGTACGGTGACCCTATTGGTACAAAACATACCTACTGTGGCACATCCCTTAAATCAGAACTTTTTATAGGGAACCGGTTGCTAGGAAACGAAAGGCTTTTTTTTACTTTTTTTTTTTTTTAGTCATCCCTGCTGGGGCCCCGCGGGAAATGTTTGAATTGGGCCCCGCACTTCCTAAAGCCGCCCTGGCTGGGAATGGGTCTAGGGCGGGGGGGGGGGCTGTGCTGTGGGGAGGGGGGGGGGCTCTGCAGGGTGCGCTGCGGGCAGGGGGGTGAGGACTCGGCAGGGGGCGCTGTGCTGTGGGGACGGGTTGGGGCTCGGTAGGGGGCGCTGTGGGGACGTAGGCTTGGTGTGGGACGCTGTGCTGGGGGGCTCGGCAGGGGGCGCTGATCCGTGGGGAGGGGGGGCTCAGCGGGAGGCGCTGTGCTGGGGGGGCTCACCAGGGGGCGCTGTTCAGTGGGGAGGGGGCTCGGCGGGGGGCGCTGTGCTGTGGGGGGGCTCGGCAGGGGGCGCTGTTCCGTGGGGGGGCTCAGCGGGGGGCGCTGTGCTGTGTGGGGGGGCTCGGCGGGGGGCACTGTGCTGGGGGGGCTCGGCGGGGGGCGCTGTGCTGGGGAGGGGCTCGGCAGGGGGCGCTGTTCCGTGGGGGGGGCTCAGCGAGGGGCGCTGTGCTGTGGGGGGGGCTCGGCGGGGGGCGCTGTTCCGTGGGGAGGGGCTCGGCGGGGGGCACTGTGCTGGGGGGGCTGGGCGGGGGGCGCGGTGCTGTCGGGGGGCTCGGCAGGGGGCGCTGTGCGGTGGGGGGGGGGCTCAGCGGGGGGCGCTGTTCCGTGGGGAGGGGCTCGGCGGGGGGCGCTGTGCTGGGGGGGCTCGGCAGGGGGCGCTGTTCCGTGGGGGGGGGGCTCAGCGGGGGGCGCTGTTCCGTGGGGAGGGGCTCAGCGGGGGGCGCTGTTCCGTGGGGCGGGCTCGGCGGGGGGCGCTGTTCCGTGGGGAGGGGCTCAGCGGGGGGCGCTGTGCTGGGAGGAGGGGGCTTGACTCAGTAGGATGGAGAGGGGGGAGGCCCCCCCCACTTTCTTAGGTGCCCGGAGGGGCCGGGATTCCTCAGCGGGGTTGGGGGCGGGGCCCCGGGGTGTGGCTGGAGCCCGACCCCCACCCCCGAGATCTCTGCTCCCCAGTGAACCGCCATAGACTGAACCGGCGGGGGGGGGGGTTGGACCGGACGCTGGGGGCGGGGCGTGTCCGTGTTATGCGGGCGGGGGGGGTCTGATTGCACCGACCCCCCCCCCCGAGCAGCGCAGAGCCGCCGCGAACAGGCGAAGGGTGCAGGTCCGGCCCCGCCTGGGCCCCGCGGGGGAGGGAGCCAGAGCCGGGAGGAGACGGACAGAGAGACCGACCTACCGCCCGCCCCACCGGCCACCCGAGGGGGTGGGCTCAGCACCTGGTAAGACACAGGCACCTACAGCTGGGGGCCAGGACTCCTGGGTTCTTTCCCCCCCCCCCCCCCGGTAAAGGAAGGGGGTCTGGTGGTGGGGGCCTGGGGCCAGGACTCCTGGGTTCTCTCTCAGCTCTGGGAGGAGAGTGGGGTCTAGTGGCTAGAGTGGAGGGAAGGGGCTGGGAGCCAGGACTCCTGGGTTCTCTCCCCTTATTTTTGATGCACAGGGTGCTCCCCCCCCCCCCCCGTCTGTTTCCCAGGCACCTTCCTGGGCTCCGCACCAGGGCACCCGCCTCCCATCCCACGTTCCAGGCTCTGGGTGACTCAGGGCCAGACGGGTTGAGCAGCTCTCGTGCTGCTGCCGCCCCCGCGGGAGGCCGGCAGAGATCCCACATCCAAAGCCCATCAGAGGAGCTGAGCCTGGGACCCTTGGTAAAGGCACTTCAGCAAAGGGACCCAGGCATCCGACTGGGACCCTCCCTCAGGTGCCTTCTCCTCTCTCCACAGACTGGGACCCTCCCCTCTGCTCCTGCCTCCGGGGAGGATGGGAGGGCCTTGTGTCCGGAACACCCCATATAAGGGGGTTCTGATTGCAGGTGAGACACAGAGCAGTGTGTAGGGGGAGCCCTGGGCTGGGCTAGCAGGGTCTGTGGGTCGGGAGTGAGGGGCACCGGCAGAACTGTGGGGGGAGCTTAGGGCTGGGCTAGCAGGAGCTGCGGGTCGGGAGTGAGGGGTACCGGCAGAGCTGTGTAGGGGGAGCCCTGGGCTGGGCTAGCAGGGGCTGCGGGTTGGGAGTGAGGGGCACCAGCAGAGCTGTGTAGGGGGAGCCCAGGGCTGGGCTAGCAGGGGGCTGCGGGTTGGGAGTGAGGGGCACTGGCAGAGCTGTGGGGGGAGCTCAGGGCTGGGCTGGCAGGGGCTGCGGTTCGGGAGTGAGGGGCACCAGCAGAACTGTGGGGGGAGCTCAGGGCTGGGCTAGCAGGGGCTGCGGGTTGGGAGTGAGGGGCACCAGCAGAGCTGTGTAGGGGGAGCCCTGGGCTGGGCTAGCAGGGGGCTGCGGGTCGGGAGTGAGGGGCACTGGCAGAGCTGTGGGGGGCGCTCAGGGCTGGGCTGGCAGGGGCTGCAGTTCGGGAGTGAGGGGCACTTTCACCATCTCTCTTCCTCTCCCTGTCCCGCCAGGCTGTCTCCTGTTGTGCTGGGGTCCCCGCCCTGTGGTTTGTACTGTTGTGGTGCACGTGATCCCGGAGGCTCCGTCCGTCGGGCAGAACGTCATTCTGTCCGTGGAAGCCGGCCTGGATCCCCTGCGTCACTTCGACTGGTACCGGGGGCGGCTGGCTGATGGCAGCACCCGCATCTTCAGCTACTCCCCGGGGCAGGAGCGCCCCCAGCGCAACGGGGTGCAGTTCACGGGCCGCGAGGTTGGCTTTCCCAACGGGTCTCTGCTCCTCCGGGGCGCCCAGGCCAATGACAGCGGCACCTACCAGGTCGCTCTGCAGCTGGTGCCGCAGGCCAGCGAGAAGGGCACCGTGGAGCTGCGGGTGAGCGGTGAGTGGCCCCTCCACGGCCTGCGCCTTCCCCCAGACACCCCCAATCTCCCATGCCCCCCCCGACACGTCCATCCCCCCGAGGTGTGAGAGGAACAGGGTGGGGCTGCAGGTGGTTGGTAAATCACATCCCAGAGACACCCCCACCCTCTGGGACCCTCTGCAGGGATCCACCCGTCCCCCAGGGTACCCAGCACAACGGCCCCTCCACGACCCGGTGGGCAGGCTAGGTTCTAAAACTCACATGGGCTAAAGAGTGAGCCGGTTACCTCGGCTCATTTTTCTGCTGGGCTTTGGCTCCGTCCGTCCCCTTCGGCCAGACAATTCCTAGAAGCGGACGAGTTTAGCAGCAAAACACTGAAAGCAACGGAGAGCTGGCAGACAGCGTTCGGGACGGCCCGCACTGCGCCCCAGCAGAGGTGTGACAATGATCAGGGACAATCAGGCCCTTCCGTTCAGTCAGAGGCAGCTGCTCTCCCACTACACGGGTCTGGGCTGAGACTGCAAGTCAGGCAGCCAGTGCTCCGGTGGGGTTTGGAAATGGAGCCACGGTACTGCATGGCCTTGTCGGCTGTTGCCAGAGCCAAGGGGCCAGTTGTGCACGTCAGGGCTATTGCGCATTAAACCCCAGGAAACAGGCAGGGCGGGAGGCCGCAGGCCTCCAGGGATGGTGCACTTGGTGGTGCAACCTGCGGCTCACAAACCAATTCGGACCTTTCGTCCGGAGCCGCAGAGTCTGTGTGTGTGGCAGGCTCAGTTCTGTTAAACACTGGGATTCTTGCCGTGGCTTTGCCTGTCGGACTCAGCCTGGGCTGAGCTTGTCCCGCCTCAGCACCCTCGTGTACTTACTGACGCAGAGTCGCGTCTACACCACTACGACTAAACTCGCTGACGCGATGCCAACAGCCCGCACGGAGCTCAGCCCGTCAGAGGGTTTCGCTCAGGCGCGCCCGGCTGGAGACGTGAAGCCCAGGCAGCCCTCGCAGGGGACAGTACCAGAGTAAACCTTGCCTGATCAGTGGGAGCGAGGCGCTTACACGCGTTCCGGACCTGAGCCTGTGCCGCGGATCAGCTGGACCTGGCATGGGTGGGTTCTGCCCTCACTCCTGCAATGACCGGAGAGCGCCGGGGCGATAGACGGACGGTCACCAGGTGACTCGCTCAGGGCGCTGTGTATAGAACAGCTGGATCCTTTCTAGTCTCTGGATTCGCTGCTGTCTCTACCCAGAGCCCTGCCCAGCGGAGCGGCGCTAGCAGTGACCCGTGGGGGGTGTTCTCCTGGGCCAGGCTCTCCGCGAGATGCTCTGTCGCGGGGAGTGAGGCACAGGCTGTTGGATACGATCGAGTGCTGCTCGGCAGTCTGGCCTGGTCCCTGCCCAGCATAGCGTCGGGGGCCAGCTGGAAAGCCAGGTTGGAAGCATCCAGCCAGGGTGTGAGCTGTGCCTTCTCCTCAGCCAGACAGGAAACAAGTTGTCTCCTCTACGGCATCTTGCAATAGTGGGAAACTCCAGAGTTTCGGTGCAAAACCTCCTGGCTGGGGTGAGCCACGATGAGCCACCGCGTTTTGTGTGGGGCACGAGGGACCAGGCACTGGCCACCCACTGGCTCTGTTCCAGGCTGCAGCCAGCTGGGGCAGTGACTTCCCATGGCCTGCTCTCTGCCCAGCCTGTGCTTGCCCCACCAGCAGGCCACGCTCTCTGCAGTCTCTCTGGCACGTCCCTTCCCCTCGTGCAGGGCTCCGGCCTCCGTTAGTGGCTCATCGCACTGCCGTGATATAAACCCGTTCGACTCACTCGCTTGGTCTGTCGCCAGCCTGAGACAGCAACGAAGGAATCAGCGGCCCGTGGCTCCATCCCCACGCTGGGTTATCCCCGCGCTGCTGCGAGACGTCCAGTAGGAACTTCGGACGTGAGGGTCTCCGCGTGCAGCTGCCACTCGTGCCGCACGGCTGGGTCACCTGAGCGACGTGGCACCATTGTGCGGACGTGACCTGCAGTGCCGGAAGGGGCTGGTCCATCCATGTTCACAACCCACCTCTCCAAGCGCCAGTGGCTAGCTCAGTGCGCCTGTCCCAGGGGCTGGGTTGGCTTAATTCTGGCTGTGGCTTCGTCGGCTCTGGACCAGCCACTGGGTCGCCCTAGGGGTGACGTGCACAGCAGAGCTACACGTCCCGATGGCTTCGTAAGGCACCACGGAACGTGTCGGCTCCTCTGGCCCAGAACGCGCTGGTTGTACGTAGCCTTCGTTAACAGCCCGTTCCCCAGCTCGTCCGGCATTGTCCGGGTGGGGCGTGTAACCGTTTATCTGGGACGTTTCTGTGGCTGGGCCGTAAAGCTGAGAACAGCGCAGCGTGCGGGTGGCCTGTGCTGAACGGGTCACACCAGGGTCGGGTGAGCTCCTTGGCAGGTCTGTGCTGCCGTGGCTAGGCCCTGCCGTGTGTAGCAGAGACGCTCGCTCCTGTCAGCCTGGTCAGCCCAGCCCCCGGAGCGGCAGCCGTGGAGTCAGGGGAAGAATTCTTCCGTGGCCATAGCCGCGTGCACACGGGGCCCCTGGTCCTGGCTCGGGGGGGGAAATTCACGGAGCTGGGCGGGCTGGTTTACAGGCGTCAGACTCTCCTCACGGGAGCGAGCCCCTGTCTAGAGAACCCTGGGCCAGCCGAGAGCCCCGTGGGCCCCCCGCAGATCATGGCTGCAGGCAGGCGGCGCGCTCGGAGCTGTCCACAGCCCCTTGCGGGCAGGCGCCCCGGGCAGCGATAGGGCCTCAAGCCGAAGGGGCTGTTGGCGAATGCTGGGGACAGGTCCCGGTTCCGGATCCTCAGCCCCAGCTGCACCGGCTCGGTCGCCTGTCAGCCGCTGGGTCTGCTCCGTGTCCAGGCCCAAAGCACACACGAGGGTACTCGGCTGGCGCTGGCGGTGGGGCCTGGCCCGGCCACTGGTCATTCCCCAGAGTCCTGCTCCGGAGAGCGGCCGAGAGGCCTGGTCCATGGGAGGGTGTTGACTGCAGGCTGGTTAGAGACCCCCCCGGGGACTCCCCAGAGCCCCCGCATCACCCCTTCCCCCTCTCCATACCCCCCATGGCCTCCATCCCTCCAGGGACTCCCCCATAGACTCCCCCACCTCCCAGGGACAGTCTTGGAGACCCCCCCATCCCCCGCATGGACTGCCCCAGGGACCCCCAACCCTTCAGCCCCCAGGGGGAGCCAGAGGGTGATCCCTCCCCAAACCCCATTAGCCCCCCTCGTTCCCCCAGCCCAGGACTCTGCTCTGTCCACAGGGACCCCCTGGGCTTGGTCCCCCCAAGCCCCAGGTCCCCCCAACACTAACTTCTCCCCAATTCTCTTCCTTGCAGCACCAGCGACCACCCTGGGTCCAAGGACACTGCTCCCCCCGGGCTCAGGCACAGGGCCTCCCCCGGCCACAGCGGCCCCCAGCACCCCGCAGGTCCTGGGCTGGGTGGTGGCGGGGGTCGTGGTTGGGATTTTGCTGACCGGAGCTCTGGGAGCCGTGGTCATCTACCACCTCGTCCTGCGCAGGTCGGACCTGGCCAGAGGGTAAGCACGGGGGAGGGGGGTAGGATGCCTGGGTTCTCTCTTTGGCTCTGGGAGGGGAGCGGGGTCTAGTGGGTTGGGGGGGGTCTAGGAGCCAGGACTCCTGGGTCCGACCCCCAGCTCTGGGAGGGGAGCAGGGTCTAGTGGGTTGGGGGGGGCTAGGAGCCAGGACTCCTGGGTCCGACCCCCTGCTCTGGGAGGGGAGCGGGGTCTAGTGGTTACAGTTGGAGGGTGTGAGGCAGGGCTGGGAACCAGGACGCCTGGGTTCTCTCCCTGGCTCTGGGAGGGGAGTGGGGTGTAGTGGGTTAGAGCGGGAGGGAGGAGGGCAGGGAGCCAGGACTCCTGGGTTCTCTCCCTGGCTCTGGGAGGGGAGTGGGGTGTAGTGGGTTAGAGCGGGAGGGAGGAGGGCAGGGAGCCAGGACTCCTGGGTTCTCTCCCTGGCTCTGGGAGGGGAGTGGGGTGTAGTAGGTTAGAGCGGGAGGGAGGAGGGGTGCTGGAAGCTAGGACACCTGGTGAGGTGGGGTGGGGATTCCCTTGGGATTGTCATGTCAGCTCCCGGCTCTGTTTAGCTCCACAGGAAAACTGGATCCCAAAGGGAAGAAACCACAAAGATCTGCCAGGGGTGAGTCACAGCCCGGGGGTGGGGCTTGGGGGTGGGGCTGAGAGCCCGGACGCCTGGGTTCTATCTCCCGTTCTCTCTCCAGATGACATGGAGCCGATTTACGAGGTGATGGAGTCTCCCTTGGAGTTGCCGCAGCCGGAGGGGAGAAACCCTGAAACTGACCCCCAAGCTCCCCCGGTGAGTGAGGCTGGGCCAAGCACTGCCCCCCTGGGGACCCTATGGGCACTGCCCCCCTTGAACTCCTGGCATGCTGCCCCCGGTCATTGCCAGGTACCACCCTGCCCATCCCCCTGCCTCCTGCCCCTGGGGTCTGTTCCCTGCTTGGGGGCAGGGGGGATCCTGGAGAGGGTTGGGGTCAAAGGCCGGTTATAACGAATCTCTCTCCCCTCCCCCATGTCTGTCTTGCAGGCCATCCCCTTGCCTCCCCAGCCAGACCCCAACTACACGGTGAGTCCCCGCAGTTCAGCCTCCTGGGAGTGGGGTATGAGGGGCTGGGAGGGTCCGTGTGTCCGGGATCCTCCCCCATGTCTGTCTGTCCCTAACGGCCCCTCTCCCCTGGCAGGAGCTGCTGAAGCGAGCCGAGTCCGTGTATGCCCAGATCCAGAGGTGACGCCAGCCGCAGAGGCCACAGGGGGGGACCCCCCTAACAGGGCACCGCCCAGGGATGCCCCCCACCATGGGAAATCCCCCCAACGAGGAGCCACCCAGGGACACCCCCTGCCATGGGGAACTCCCTGAGGGTCCCCACAGTTGGGATCCCTGACCACAAGGACCCCACCCATGGGGAACCCCCTACCCTGGGGAACACCCATAGAAAAACTGGGGTACGGTCCTCTTCCAGGGACCCCAATGGGCAGCTGCACCCACACAGAGCCTGAGCACCCCCCAGTGGGGTACCCCTCAGCAAACCTGGGAACCCTCCACAGCACCCTTGGCCCTCCCAAAGGGATCCCCTCCCAGCATCCATGGAAACCCCTAGAGACACCCCCTCCCCCCAGCAGTGATAACCCCCCAGGAGAACTCCCACCCTCAGCCTCCGGGCCAGACCTTGCACCCTGGGGATCCCCCCCATCAGCATCTTCAGGGACCCCCCCACCCCCAAACCCAGCCTCCCGGAGCCCTGCCTGGGCTCCCTCTGACGCCGGAGCCAGGATCAAATCGCTGGAGGAAGAGCTGGAGGCCGGTGTTGGGAGCAGATGGGGGGCGCCCCCACCCCACTATTAAACCTTGTTCCTCTGAGACAGTCTCCCTTCTGCTCTGCTCTGGCTTGGGGGGGTGGGATGGAGACTTAGGGGGCTGCCATTACACAGAGACACCCCCCCCCCAGTGCCAGGCCGAGCTCAGCTGCCAAAGACTTTTATTGAGGTTCAGGGGGGGATAAGGGGGGTCGCTGGTCAGGGCCGGCTCCAGGCACCAGCGCAGGCAGCAGGTCCCTAGGGCAGCACGTCCGGGTCTTTGGGGGCGGGTCCCTCAGTCCCTTGGAGCGAAGGACCCGCTGCTGAATTGCCACCGAAGAACGAAGCCGGCGGTAGAGCTGCCCCCGAAGTGCTGCCGATCGCGGCTGTATCTGGAGCCGGCCCTGTCGCTGGGAGCCTGGTCACTCCCACCCCAATTCTTGCTGGCCCCATTGGGGGCGGATCCCGGCCCCATCCGGTCAACCTGGAAAAGATGAGACTTCAGCGGGGGAAGGGTCACAGACCCCCCCAAATCCCCTGCTGAGCCCCCCCTGCCCCAGGGCGCCCCCTGCTGAGCCCCCCCTGCCCCAGGGCGCCCCCTGCTGAGACCCCTGCCCTGTTCTTGCCTCCACGGCCCCCGTTGCTCTTACCAGAGATCCACAGGTGCCCGAAGGCCTCGGCGTCGCGCCCGCTGGCCTGGCAGATGAGGGTGTAGCCCCCGCTGTCCTGGGGGGTTACCCCTGTGATGCGCAGGGAGCAGTCGGGGGCTGGCGTCTCCCCCCAGTGAAGGCCGGACCCCAGCACAGCTCCCACGGGGACTGGCCCCGGCTGGCAGGAGGCTGGAAAACAAGACACAGACTGGGGGGTGGGGGAGAGTACGTTAGAGGTGGGACATGCCCAGCTCTGCCGGTACCCCTCACTCCTGACCCACAGCCCCTGCTAGCTCAGCCCTGCCCCCCCCCAGCTCTGCTGATGCCCCTCACTCCCGACCCGCAGCCCCTGCTAGCCCAGCCCTGGGATCCCCCCCAGCTCTGCTGATGCCCCTCACTCCCGACCCGCAGCCCCTGCCAGCCAAACCCTGGGATCCTGCCCAGCTCTGCCAGTGCCCCTCAATCCTGACCCACAGCCCCCTGCCAGCCCAGCCCAGCCCTGCCCCCAGCTCTGCCAGTGCCCCTCAATCCTGACCCGCAGCCCCCTGCCAGCCCAGCCCTGCCCCTGCCCCCAGCTCTGCCAGTGCCCCTCACTCCTGACCCGCAGCCCCCTGCCAGCCCAGCCCTGCCTGTATAAGAAAAAGACCCAAAAATCAGGACTGTCCCTATAAAATCGGGACATCTGGTCGCCCTACCTGTGCCTCAGTTTCCCTCTGGACTGGAAAAAGGGCTCAGTCCCCTACATGAGCCGTGCGGGAGGTGGGGCGTCTGTGGGGAATGGGCTGGTCCAGGCGGCAAAGCGCTGCCCTGAGGACTGACCAAGCCCCCCCACCCCGGCAGCAGGACGCCCCCAGACAGGGGCCGCGTGAGGGGCAGGACGAGCCGGCCATGGACTGGGTCAGGGCCGGGCCGGGCCATGGCTACCGGCTGCCTCTCCGGGCTGAGTGGGGCCCCTGGCTCTGCGCAGGGGCTGGGTCGCTGCCACTGCCCCAGGGGCCTCACGCCTGCAGGGTCCCGCCTCCCCCCCGCAGAGACCCTCAGGGGGAGGGGGGCTGGGGCTGGTGGCCCAGTCCTGGAGCCCACGGGCCCCTGTCCAACCCAGGGGCCCCTGGCCCAGTGAGGGGTCGGGCCCAAGAGGCCGCTTGCAAGCTGGGGCATAGGCCAGACCCTGTGACACCCCCCCGGCCCTTCCCCCTCTGCCCTGGGAACCTGCCCCCTTTCTCCCCCCCCCACCCCCTGGCCCCTCTCCTCTCCCCCACCCCAGAGATCTTCCCCCCTGCTGCCCCTCCCCCTCTCCCACTGTGGGCAGCCTGTCTCTGCCCCCCACCCCTGCAGCACAGCCGGCCCCTCCTCCCCCATGCCCCCCCCGCCGGGAATCCCTCAATCTGGGGGGTCCTTAACCCCCTCCCCCATATGCCCCCCCCCAGGAAATGGGCCACAACGGGGCAGCTCGTAGCAGGGGCGGGAACTGGCAGGTGAGCGGGGGGGGGGGCAGTGGGCGCCTCCCCCCGCTCCGCGCACACACCGGATTGGGTGGGGCTGGAGCCACTCCGGAGCCGGGACGCCGAATGAGCCCCCCCCGCCCCCAGTCAGTGCGTAGCCGGGGGGGGGGGGGCGTGTTCTAGGGGTTAACGCTGCCCCCCCCCCTCCCAGGCTGGAGTTTGGGCAGAGGCGCAAGGCTGGGACCTGGGGCCGCTACGAGCCCCCCCCCGCCCTTGTCTGCGGGTGGGAGGGGGCGATAGGGGAGGTTCCCCCTTGGGGGTCTCCAGCCCCCCGGCTCCATCGCTCTGGTCCCTCGGCGCCCCTGGAGCGGGGGGGGTCACCCACTCCCTGCCGGGGGCCAAGAGGGACCTGGCAACGGCGGGGGGGGGGGGAGAGGCTCGGGACCCCCCATCACACAGCCCCCCCACCTACCCCATGCACCCGGCCCCCCTACAGCTGGGCCCTGCCCCCCACCCCCCATTCCCCCCCCCCGACACAAACTCCAGGCTGTGGCTCAGTTCCCAGGCTTTTATTGAGGTTGTTGGGGGGCAGATTTGGGAAGGGTCTGGGGAGGGGGCACTTGGGGGATGTGGGGGAGGGGTCTGGGATCCGGTACCAGCCCCAGGACCCCCTGGTGGGGGGCAGCAAATCCAGACACCGTCCGGTCACCCTGCGAACAAAGAGCATCGGTGGGAGACAGCCCCCCCCATGGAGCAACCCGCTGCCCCACCCCCTTGCCCCACGGTGCCCCCCACCCCGCTCCCTGCCCCACGGCGCCCCCTGCTGAGCCCTCCACCCCACGGCGCCCCCACCCAGCTCCCTGCCCCATGGCGCCCCATGCGGAACCCCTACCCCACAGCACCCCCTGCTGAGCCCTCCGCCCCACGGCGCCCCCTGCTGAGCCCTCCGCCCCACAGCGCCCCCACCCAGCTCCCTGCCCCACGGTGCCCCCTGCTGAGCCCCCTACCCCACGGCGCCCCCTGCTGAGCCCCCCACCCCACAGCGCCCCCACCCAGCTCCCTGCCCCACAGCGCCCCCTGCTGAGCCCTCCGCCCCACGGCGCCCCCTGCTGAGCCCCCCACCCCACAGTGCCCCCACCCCGCTCCCTGCCCCACAGCGCCCCCTGCTGAGCCCCCCACCCCACGGCCCCCCCTGCTGAGCCCCCCCCACGGCGCCCCCTGCTGAGCCCCCTACCCCACAGCGCCCCCACCCCGCTCCCTGCCCCACAGCGCCCCCTGCTGAGCCCCCCACCCCACGGCACCCCCTGCTGAGCCCCCCGCCCCACGGCGCCCCCTGCTGAGCCCCCTACCCCACAGCGCCCCCACCCCGCTCCCTGCCCCATGGTGCCCCCTGCTGAGCCCTCCGCCCCACAGTGCCCCCTGCTGAGCCCCCCACCCTGACCTGCAGCACCCCCACCCAGCTCCCCGCCCCAAGGTGCCCCCTGCTGAGCCCCCCCACCCCACAGCGCCCCCTGCTGAGCCCCCCGCCCCACGGTGCCCCTTCTTGCTCTTACCGGCGAGCTGCAGGCGCACAAAGAGCGCGTGGGACCGGCCCCTGGCGCGGATGACGAGGGTGAAGCTCCCATCATCCTGGGGGGTTAACCCCGCGATGCGCAGGGAGCAGTCACCCCCCAGGGTCTCGCGCCCCGTGGACGCCGGTCCCTGGCTCCGCGTGTCTGGGGAGGTGAAGGTCAGGATCCGAGCGGACTCGGCTGTGGAGGTTCTGCGGTACCAGGTGCAGCTCTGGGCGACTCCCCGGGCCCCCCCCACCAGCAGGGTCACCGTCTGCCCCACCGTGGGGTGGGGGGGCACCACTGCCACCCCAAAATCAACAGCGCTGGCCAGTGGGAGGCAGGAGAACAGGACACAGACTGTGGGAGAGGGGAGGGTGTCAGAAATGGGAACCCCTCAGCTCCGCTGGTGCCCCTCACTCCTGACCCGCAGCCCCTGGCTATTCCAACCGTGGGCTCCCCCGCCCCCAGCTCTGCTGGTGCCCCTCACTCCTGACCCGCAGCCCCTGGCTATTCCAACCGTGGGCTCCCCCGCCCCCAGCTCTGCTGGTGCCCCTCACTCCTGACCCGCAGCCCCTGGCTATTCCAACCGTGGGCTCCCCCGCCCCCAGCTCCGCTGGTGCCCCTCACTCCTGACCCGCAGCCCCTGGCTATTCCAACCGTGGGCTCCCCCGCCCTCAGCTCCGCTGGTGCCCCTCACTCCTGACCCGCAGCCCCTGGCTATTCCAACCATGGGCTCCCCCGCCCCCAGCTCTGCTGGTGCCCCTCACTCCTGACCCGCAGCCCCTTCCTATCCCAGTTCTCCCCCCCCCCCCCGCTCACCTGCCAGCATTGGGCCTGTCGAGGAGCTGGCCCAGGGGTGGGCGTGGGGGGCGCCTGGGAGATGCCCCATGTCCCGTCTGTGCTGGGGTTGAGCAGGCGGGTTGGGCTGAGGGAGCCCGGCTGGGGAATCCCGGGGTGGGGGAAGGGCAGGGATGGGCGGGGGGGGGGGGGTTGCCCAACAGGCCCCAGGGGAGGGATGTTGGGTAAGAAAGAAACCCACAGAGCAACGGAGCCCTGCCCCCCCCCGCTCTGTACCCCGCCCCCGTCCCCACGGCCCCCCCGGCCCCCATGCCCAGGCTCCTGCCCCCCCCCCGCTCTGTGCCCCGCCCCCGTCCCCACGGCAACACGGCCCCCACGCCCAGGCTCCGGCCCCCCCCACTCTGTGCCCCGCCCCCGTCCCCACAGCCCCCCCGGCAACACACCCAGGCTCCTGCCCCCCCCACTCTGTACCCCGCCCCCCTCCCCACAGCCCCCACGGCCACACGCCCAGGCTCCTGCCCCCCCCCACTCTGTACCCCGCCCCCGTCCCCACAGCAACACGCCCAGGCTCCTGCCCCCCCCACTCTGTACCCCGCCCCCGTCCCCACGGCCCCCACGGCCCCCATACCCAGGCTCCTCGCTGCTCCTGCCCCCCAGGCCCCGCACCCAGCGGGGGAGGGGGGTAGGAATGTGACGGCAAAAGGGAGGGGGGAGGAGCCAGGAGATGGAAACAGCCCCCCCCAACCGCCCCCGGGTTCAGGGCTCTGAGTTGCCCCCTCCTCCCCCCAGGATTCAGGGCTCCATGATCCCCCCCCCACCCCCCCGCTGTTGCTCAGTGAGTTTCTTACCCAACTTGCTGCCCCTCCCCCACTGGCTCTTGGGACACTTCCCCCAGTGGCCGATGGGCCCTGCCGGGGAGCGGGGGGGGGGGGAGGAGCTGGGGCCTTGTGACACCTCTAGGAGCCGGGGTCCCCCAGCCCCAAACACTGCCCCACACCGGGGGCCTGGGTTCCATCCCCGGCTCAGGCAGGGGGGTCACAGAATCACAGGACAGGAAGGGACCTCGAGAGTCCCCTGCCCTCGTGGCAGGACTGAGGATGATCAGACCAGGGAGGCCAGCGTGCGGCTCCGGAGCCGCGTGCGGCTCACGCTGCAGAAGTGAATATGCGGCTGCTTGTAGGGGCTGGAGCGACAGGCGCCAACTTTCCAATGTGCGGGGGGGGGCGCTCAGTGCTCAACCCCTGCCCCTGCCACAGGCCCTGCGCCCCCACCCCCCTCCCGCCCCCTCCCCTGAGCCGGCCGTGCTCTCGCTCCCCCCCCCCAGCCTCCTGCACACCATGAAGCAGCTGATCAGGAGGTGCAGGGTGGGAGGGGGAGGCGCTGATCCATGGGGCTGCCGGCCGGTGGGAGGCGCTGGGTGGGGGAGCTGATGGGGGGGCTCTTTGGCAATGTACGTTGGTAAATTCTTGCTCATTCTCAGGCTCCGGTTGGCCATCCCTGACCTAGACCAGCCCTGACAGGGGTTCGTCCAGCCTGCGCTTAAAAATCCCCAATGAGGGAGATTCCACCCCCCACCCCGTGCTACATGTTCCAGGGCTGAGCCACCCTGACAGCCAGGGCGTCTTTTCTAACGTTCACCCTAACCCGCCCTTGCTGCAATTTCAGCCCATTGCTTCTGGTCCTGTCCTCAGAGATGAAGAAAAACAATTTTCCTTCCTCCTCCTTGTAACAACCTTTTCCATACTTGAAAACTGTTCTCATGTCCCCTCTCAGTCTCTCTTTTCCAGACTAAACAAAACCAATTTTTATAATCTTCCCTCATAGCTCATGTTTTCTAGACCGTTAATCATTTTTGTTGCTCTTCTCTGGGCTTTCTCCAATTTGTCCACATCTTTCCTGAAATGTGGCGCCCAGACCTGGACACAATACTGCAGCTGAGGCCTAATCAGCACAGAGTCGAATGGAGGAATTACGGCTTGAGTCTTGCTTACAACACTCCTGCTAATACAGCCCAGAATGACGTTGGCTTTTTTTGCAACAGCGTTACACTGTTGACTCGTATTTAGCTTGTGGTCCACTCTGACGCCCAGATCCCTTTCCGCAGTGCTCCCTCCTAGGCAGTCATTTCCCATTTTGTACGTGTGCAACTGATCGTTCCTTCCTACGTGGAGCACTTTGCATTTGTCCTTATTGAATTTCATCCTATTGACTTCAGACCATTTCTCCACTTTGTCCAGATCATTTTGAATTTTAATCCTATCCTCCAAAGCATTTGCAACCCCTCCCACCCAGCTTGGTATCATCCACAAACTTTATAAGTGTCCTGTATTCTCTATGCCATTATCTAAATCATTGATGAAGATATTGAACAGAACTGGACCCAGAACCAGTCCCTGCGGGACCCCTCTCATGATGCCCTGACTGTGAACCACTGATAGCTACTGTGATAAACTCAGGACAGAGAGCTGCAAGGGGAGGGGGAGTAGGAGTCAGTCCCAGAGGGTTAAAAGGCCCCTCCTCCTTATCAACTGGGACAGGTCAATCAGGTTCAGCTGAGAAAGGGTTACCAAGGTAGCAAATTAGAATCAGCTGAGGGGGAGCGGCCTGAGGTTAATTAGGATCAGCTGATTCCAACTTGGGGCTGCCTGAGACCTTTTTAAACCCCTCCTGGGGGAAGCAGAGAGAGAAAGAGCCCTGCTGCCAGGAGTGCTGGAGCAGCAAGACCGTGAGCCTCACCAGGAGGCGAGGCAGTGCTCTCTCCCTCAAGGGAGTAAAAATACTTTAAACAGGACTGGTGGAGAGACGGGTAGCAGACTCCCCTTGTGTCCTAAGGGGGCCTGCATTACCCAAGCCTGTCTCACCAGGGCTAAAAGCAGCAGAGGCTGGGGAGACTGAGAAGGTGCCTTGCCACACTACTCTCTGGGAACAGGTTTCCAACCAGGTTTGCACCCACCTTACAGTAGCTCCATCTAGGTTGCATTTCCCTAGTTTGTTTAGGAGAAGGTCCTGCGAGACAGAGTCAGGATATACCACATGTACCGCCCTCCCCCATCCACAAGCTTGTTACCCTGCCAGAGGAAGCTCTCAGGTTGGTTTGGCATGATTTGTTCTGGACAAATCCATCCTGACTGTTGCTTATCACCTTATTATCTTCTAGGTGTTTGCAAACTGATTGCTTAATTATTTGCTCCATTATCTTTCCTGGCACAGAAGTTAAGCTGACTGATCTGTAATTCCCTGGTTGGTCCTTATTTCCCTTGTTATAATGAGCACTAGATTTGCCCCTTTCCAGTCTTCTGGAATCTCTCCCGTCTCCCAGGACTTTTCAAAGATAATCACTAATGGCTCAGATATCTCCTCAGTCAGCTCCTTGACTATGCTCCGATGCATTTCATCAGGCCCTGGTGACCTGAAGACATCTATCCAGTGGGTTAGAGCTGGGGAGGGCTGGGAGCCAGGACTCCTGGGTTCTCTCTGTGCCCCCGTTCCTTGCAGCCCAGCGCCCCCTAGTGTCACACTGGGGCATTGGAGTCAGCACTCACCGATGTTTCTGTGGGAAGGGACCTGGCGTCCTGGATTCCCCCCATCCCCCTTAGCTACTCGGTGCAGGCTCTGTCCCGTGTGCAGCGCCTGGCAGAATGGGCCCCGGGGCAGGCGGGAGAACAATGGGGCAGTGGGGGCGGGGAGGCACCACCATAGACAGGCAGATCCGTCCGGTGCGGGGGGGCTGGGCGGGGCGCGTTAACCCTGCGATGCGCAGGGGCCGTGGGTCCGAGCAGGGTGACTTGCGGGGGCAGTAACTGAGGCCCCTGTTTTCAGCAGCGGTCGCTGAGCGGTGCCGGCTGCAGCCCAGGGGTGCTGGGCCAGGGGGCCGCGTCCGCTCCAGCTTGGGGTTCTGGGGTCGGGGGCTGGGCCGGCACCGGCTGGAGGCTGTGGGGAAGGAGAGGCTGCGAGAACCTGTGATGGGGGGGGGGGGGGGGCTGGGGATACCAGCCGATAAACCATGGACAATCTCCGCAGGTTTGGCAGGTTCCCATTCATGGCAGCAGCATCCAGGACACCGGCCCCGTCTGGCCACTGGCCGCCTGCTCACCCCAGTCCCAACTCTCACCACACTGGGAGGGGGGCAGGGAACACAGGGACTCCCCGCGCCTGGGGACAAATCACAGCACGTCGGGGGGACCCGGGACACGTGGGGCTGAATCCCCAGCGCCGGTAGGAGCTGCGGGGTGAGATCTCGGGATCTGCTGAGCCGCTCTGGCGATTGGGGGGGACACACACACTGACTTGGGATTTGGGGCTCCCCCCTCCCCCAATGCTTCCGTGCCCGATCGGGGCGGGGGGGTGAGCCCCCCGTCCCCACGTACAGCCTTGGGGCGAACTCCCCGAGCGACGGACCGAAGGGTGCAGGGAGCCGGGGGGTGGGGGTGGGGCCCTGCTCTGTGTGAGTCTGTGAGATACGCACCCACCCCAGGTTGCGGGGGGAGGCTGGTTCCCTTCCCCCCACCTCTGTGCGTCTGTCTGGGTGCAGGTGCCTTATGCTCTGTGTCCTGCACCTCGCCCCCCCCCCCCCGAGCGGGTCCGTCCCATCCAGGAGCTGGGGGGAACTTTACCTCCCAGCTGTCCCAGATCCCTGTCTGTGCTCCCCCCCCCATCCCTGGTGTCTCTCCCTCCTCCCCAGGGGGTGTCTCGCTCTGCCCCCCTCCCCAGGGGGTGTCTCGCTCTGCCCCCCTCCTTGGGGGTCTCCAGGGATGATTCCTCCATCGACACTCCCCCTACTGGGGGGTACCTGGGGGGACCCAGGGTGGGGAGTGCACATCCCCAGGGGCTGGGGGGCCTATCCTGTGCCAGGCATTAACCCCCCCGGGACAATCCCCCACCAGTGTGAACCGCCCCCCCCCGCACCTCCCAGGACCAGCCCCCTCCCTGGGGACGGGAGCAGTTGCCCTGGAGAGCCCATATCAGGTTTGCATCCCACGGTGGGGACTGGATTTACCCCCCCACATGTGAGCTGGGGGGAAGATGAGTCACCCCCCCCCAGCAGTGGAGACAGGCAGGGCTGTCGGAAAGGGGGGGCAGGGTGCCAAAGGGGCCGCACCCCCTGCACTGGGCTGGGCAAGGGAGGTGCTTCGTGCCAGCTCCACTCCACCTGGGAACCAGGCGTCTCTGCTGCCCTGGCAGCTCCCGGCGGGTCCCGCAGCAGCGACGGGCGATGGGGCGAATCCCCCACAGACCGGGCGGCCCTTGGACAGGGATTCTCCTGGCAGGTCAGAGGGGGAGACTGTGGGACCCAGGTGTCCGGGACACAAAGGCCTCCAACAGGCACCATTTCAAATGACAGTAGAGTGGCTGCAGGTCAGGAGTGAGGGGCACCGGCAGAACTGGGGGGAGCCAGGCTAGCAGGGGTCTGTGGGTCAGGATTGAGGGGCACTTGCAGAGCTGGGGGGGAGCCCAGGGTTTGGCTGGCAGGAGCAGAGTCCGATGCTTCCTGCCCCAGGCTGGTTCCATCCCTGGGCTCCCCGAGGCTGCGCCCCACAGCCCTGGGGTGGGACCCATCAGATGCTGCATTGTTCCCACAGCTCCTGCTTTGCATGAGGGGATTAGCAGGGATCAGCTGTTTGTTTGTGTCTCTCTGTCCCAGAGCACTGGGGGGGGGGGACACACCCAGCTCCCTCCCCAAACTCCCTCCCCCCCCAGATCCAGCCTCACGCACAGACCCAGGCGGGTCCCACTGCAGCAAACAGCAATGGGGCAAATCCCTGAGAGACCGGGGGGAGGGGGGACCATGGGACTCAGGTGTCCCGGACACCCAGGGCTGGAACAGGGGACAGTGCAAGTGAAAGCAGAGGGGCTGCAGGTCGGGAGTGAGGGGCACCAGTTAGTATCAGTCTCTCTGGTCTCCCCCCGCAGCCTCCGTCCTGGGCTCCTGCCTCCAGCTGGCCCTGGCCCAGACCCCAGTGACCATCATCCCGCCGAGCACGGTGCAGATACGGAGCCCGACTAGCCGTGTCCTCGCCACGGTGGTTCTGCGCGGCTCTGGTAAGTGTCACCCCGGGAGCTGCACTGACCCCGGGTCCTGCCCCTTCCAATCCCCGCCCCAGCGATGGGGCTCTGGGCGTCTCCCCCTTGGGAAGAACCCGGCTAGGTCACGGGGGGAACCTTCCCCCAAACTCAGACACCATGGGGCAACCCAGGTACCCCAGCACCTGAGAGACGGTGACCCCCCCAAGCTGTGGGGCTCTGGGCCCCCAGCCCCCCCTTTTCCCTCCCTGAACTGGGAGCCAGAACCTGCCCCAGCCTACGTGGACCTGAACATAGACAGGGAGTGACCCCGACCCCAGGCGCTGCGATCGCTGTTGGGATTGATTCTCTGCATCGCATGGGCCTCCAGGCCCCCCTGTGCCAGGTACACAGACCTCCCCACACAGCTCACACGCCCCACCCCCCAGAGCTGGGACAGAGGAACCCAGGAGTCCTGGCTCAGACCCCCCTCCCCCTCCCAGAGCTGGGATCGAACCAGGAGTCTTTCCCAAGTAGCCCTACACTAAAGTTTGCGGCTGGGTAACAGCTCACTACTGCTGCCAGGCAGCTGGGTCTGAATCCCCCGTGGGGCAGGAATCCCATTGTGCTGCTCCCCCCAGTGACTCTCTCTGTTCCCAGAAAT
Organism: Mauremys mutica; assembly: GCF_020497125.1. Classification (NCBI taxonomy): domain Eukaryota; kingdom Metazoa; phylum Chordata; order Testudines; family Geoemydidae; genus Mauremys; species Mauremys mutica. Next base: position 258,762 of record NW_025423358.1, on the reverse strand, counting down.
CCTGCCCAAGCCCACGGTGACGCCCGGCCAAATCCAGGTGCTGGAGAACGGGACCTTCACCCTCAGGTGTAACAGCTCCCCCAGCGCCGACACCGTGCTCTGGCTCCGGGACGGGGCGTCCCTCGCGCCCAGTGAGCGGCTGATGCTGTCTCCTGACAACCGGACCCTCACGGTGCTGGGTGTCACCCGGGACGACGCCGGGACCTACCAGTGCGAGGTCAAGAACCCCGTCAGCACCAACCGCAGCGAGCCCAGCAACGTGACACTGGCCTGTGAGTAACTGCAGCCCTGTCCCCCGGCCGCCCTGCCCCTGGCCCTGCCGGCATCGCCCAGCCACGGAGATGCACCCCCGCCCCAGCATGGGGCACAGGGCAAGTTTATGGAGGGCCTCTTCCCTGCTGCTGAGATGCAGCTGCCTCTGGAGTGGATAATGGGGGCTGTTTATACAAGCTTCTCTGGCCTAGTGCTGAGATGCAGCCATCTCTGGTTTGAGGCACAGCGGCTATTTACACGGGACCCGCAATCCATCCCCTGATCTCTTCTCTTCCTGCAGATGGGCCAGACTCTGCCAGGATAGACCCGCCAGGACCCATCAACCTGACCCTCGGGTCCCCTCTGACCCTGACGTGCGTCGCCGACTCCGTCCCAGGCCCGAGCTATCGCTGGGTTCTCAACGGCACCGACACTAAGGAGACCGGGAGCAGCTGGACCTTTAACCTCACGATCTGGGCTCAGCAGGGCACGTACGAGTGCCGGGCTCACAACCCCGTCACCGGCCGCACTGCCTGGGCGTCTGTCGCCGTGCGGGTGACAGGGACGGGTGAGTCCCTGGTGTGAAGCAACGTGCTGCAGACACAGGGATCCCAGTTCTGGCACCAACGCCCCAGCACAGCGCTAGGGGGGCCCGGGCTGCAGGGAGCAGGGCAGTGGCTCAATAGGGGGCGCTCTCCCCTGGCAGTCAGTGTTGCCCCCAATGGGTGCTGGGGGGCCCGGGCTGCAGGGAGCCGCGTGGGGGGATTGTGGCTGAACCACTGATCCAAACACACCCCCATGTCTCTCCTCCTGACCCCCCTCCCCCAGGTGCTACTTCAGGTCTCTCTGCTGGGGCTATGGCTGGGATCGTCATCGGGTCATTGGTGGGGACGGCGCTGGTCGGAGTCGGGGCCTATTTCCTCTGTGAGTAACAGACCCCACCCCCCGGACCCAGGACTCCTGGGTTCTCTCCCCGGCTCTGGGAGGGGAGTGGGGGCTGGTGGGTTAGAGCGGGAGGGCAGGGAGCCAGGACTCCTGGGTTCTCTCCCCGGCTCTGGGAGGGGAGTGGGGGCTGGTGGTTAGACCAGGGGGGCTGGGAGCCAGGACTCCTGGGTTCTCTCCCCGGCTCTGGGAGGGGAGTGGGGTTTAGTGGTTAGAGCAGGGGGGGCTGGAAGTCAAGGCCCCAATTCCAGCACCTCTGGTGATTCGTTCCAGACTCTCGCTGCCGGAACGAGACCCCCAGGGAGAACGAGGCACCCGTCCCAGTGTACGAGAACCAGCCCCCGACAGCCTGGGCGGGGCCAGTGGTGAGTGACAAGGGCTCAGCCCCTCCCCGCTATTCCAGGCCCACCCCCTCCTCTGCGGGTGCCCCTCAATCTGGACCCGCAGCCCCCAGCAAGCTTACCCTGTCCCCTTTGGGCGGGGGTGGGGGGGTTACACAAACCCGGGGTCCCATTGACTGTCCCAGGGTCGTCCCCTCCCTCCCTCCCAAGCTCAGCTGGGGCATCTCTGGGGTCTGGTGCTAACGACCCTCTTGCCTCTGTCTCCCCCAGGCCAAGCCCAGGAGCCCCCCTGACCCCAGCCCCACGTACCAGGTGAGCGCCGGCCCCTGTATCCTCCCCCGTAGGGGGGTAGGACCCAGCGGGGGGAGGGGGGAGCTGCCCCCCCAACAAGCCCTAACGCTGGGAATGGGCCTGGTTATCACATCCCAGAGCTGGGGGCGGGGGGGGGCAGAGTGAGCCAGAGGGGGACCAGCCGGGAGCCCCAGGGCTGAGGGGAGGGGCTGGGGGGGCCCAGCACTGGGGGAGAGGGATGGGGCCCCAGGATGGGAGGGGCTGTCGTAGCCCCGTGGGGGGAGCTGGGGGCTGGGTCCTGCAGGGTGGGGTCCCCAACTCTCCTCTGGGGCGTCTCTGGCTGAATCGTCCCTATTTCCCCCAGACGCTGCAGCCCCGACAGCCGGACGTGTACGAGGAGCTGAAGAAGTGACGCCCCCTCCTGCCCCCGGGGCCTGCTGGGAGGGGCCCGGGGCCTGCTGGGAAAGGCCCGTCCCTGAGCCTGGGTCCCGACGTCCCGTCGATGAAGCGTTAAAGGGCAGGAACAGTCACCGCCCGGCCTGGTGCTTCCCTGGCACCATCACCGCAGCGTCTGGGCCCCTGCGAGGCCTTGTCCCCACCCGGTGTGGGGCTGGGCCATTCTCCCCACTGACTGCACGGAGGGGCCCGGGCGGCTCAGTGACCGGCCTGGTCCCACGGGGAGTCTGTGGGGCTGCAGGGACTCAGACCCGGGTCTCCCCAGTGCCCAGCTGATGCCCAAACCAGGGCCAGGGGTCCGTGCCCAGGACCCTGGCTCTGACGTCTCCAGACCAGCCCCCAGAGGGGTCGGGAGGTCCCTGCCCCAAGACGGCAGCACTGGGCGCGGTGACCATGTCGAGCCATGTGCCGGGGGCACGGATGGAGCTGTGTCTGGCCTGGGTCCCAGGGGCTGGTTCCAGCTGGGCAGTGGGAGGCACCAGGCCCATCCCTGGCAGACAGGAGGCACCGGGCCGTTCTCTCTGTGCCAGGCTCCGGGGGCGCTGGGTGGTGCCGAGCTCGCCAGGCGGTTGGTTCCACCTGGAGCCAGGCCCCAGCAGCAGTCATTTCCCTACACTGCCCCCAGGGGGGGGTTCACCCCCCCTGAATTTTCCCAACCACCCCCCCCAGTTTTGTGAGCTAGTTACATACCAATTTAGTGACTGTTTAGAAATCTGAATTTGAACTGAAACATTAATAAACACTTTAAAAGCTTATACAGTGTATGATAAAATATGTGTATCTGAAAAAGTATCATAGATTTGAAAAGTATGAACATAGACTAGCTTCCTTGCTTCCTTATATAGCTGTTGGGTTTTATGACAGTGTCAGTGCATTCATTTCGGTGATGTTGGCCAACCTAATAATTTCAAATGATGATTTGTAAGCAAAGGCTAAATGAGCTCTCCCTGACAGCTAGTGATGAGCTGGGGGCTAAGGCTTCAGGGCCAGACTGTATTTACATTCACACCTAATCTACCTAGGGATCCAGCACACAGAGCTGTGTTGGCCAAGTGATAGACTTTGGCTGGGTTACAAACCACTTGAATGTGGGGGGGAAGGGGGGATGAAATGTTGTTCTTATTGTATGAGTAAAGGGCAGTAGAACTGTAGCCTGTGATGATTTGAAGGCATTAAGAGAGAGGGTGGGGACCTGTCCCTCTCCACTGTTTAAAGACAGAGCTGATTAGGCTCCATAGAAAGTCTTTTGTTCTGTTAAGTGACCACTGCAGCCAAAATCACTGACAATCAGGTCTAAGTGCTTAGTCCTGTTGTGGGGACAGTGTTCCTGTGGGTACAGTGTTTTTGTGTAAGAGACAGCCCAGACTGCACTAGCAGCGAAGTTCCTGCACTGAGGGCTCAGCTGAAATCACTGAGAGCTGGTGGAACCTCAAGAGACCAACTCGCAGAGGTCACAGTGGTAGGTGACAGCAGAAGGTGACTGTGCAGGGCCATTGGCAACAGAGCGGTGGAGTGAACGGTGGCACAACGAACAGCCGTGGCCAGAGCAAACTGTGCCTTTTTGTCCCCCACCTGGAAGGTGTACTCACGTGAAAGCACCTCTGAACTCTGAGTCTCCACTGGCCAAGGGCAACACCGGTGAGTGGGGTGCGGTGGAGGGAAAAGTGAGGGGCATGTTAAATAAACATTTGTTTGCTGGACTATATTTTAGTCACTTTGCTCCAGAATGCTAGATTTGTGACTGGGAATGGAAACTTATATAAATATGTTTCCCAGTAGGTCAAGATTTTTAAAATGCATTATTTGCCAAGGTTGTTATCTCACATTGTTGCTATCTTGGGAGGTCATTATGTTGGGGAATTTCTGTACTAAACATTTTTATTATAATTAATTTTTATATAAGAATGGTCATACTGGGTCAGACCCATGGTCCATATAGCCCAGTGCCCTGTCTTACAACAGTGGTCAAGGCCAGGTGCTTCAGAGGGAATGAATAGAACAGGGAATCATCAAGTGATCCATTCCCAGCTTCTGGCAAACAGGCTAGGGACACTCAGAGCATGGCGTTGCATCCCTCTCATCCTGGCTAATAGCCACACATGGACCTGTTCTCCAGGAATTTATCTAGTTCTTTTTTAATCCTGTTATAGTTTTGGTCTTCACAGCATCCCCTGGCAAAGAGTTCCCTGGCTTGACTTTATATTGTGTGAAGAAATACTTCCTTTTGTTGTTTTTTTAAACCTGCTGCCTATTAATTTCATTGGGTGACTGCTAGTTCTTGTGTTATGTGAAGGATTAAATAAAATTTCCTTATTCACTTTCTTCGCACCAGTCAAGATTTTGTAGACTTCTATCATATCCCCATTAGTCATCTCTTTTCTAAGCTGAAAATTCCCAGTCACTTTAATCTCTCCTCCTGTTTCATACCCCTCATCATTTTAGTTGCCCATCTCTGTACCTTTTCCAGTTCCAATATATATATTTTTAGGATGGGTGACCAGATCTGCACACACTATTCAAGGTGTGCACGTACCATGGATTTATATAGAGGCAATATGATATTTTCTGTCTTATTATCTATCCCTTTCTTAATGAAGCAGCAAAGAATCCTGTGGCACCTTATAGACTAACAGACGTTTTGCAGCATGAGCTTTCGTGGGTGAATACCCACTTCTTCGGATGCAAGGAGCACTTGCATCCGAAGAAGTGGGTATTCACCCACGAAAGCTCATGCTGCAAAACGTCTGTTAGTCTATAAGGTGCCACAGGATTCTTTGCTGCTTCTACAGAACCAGACTAACACGGCTACCCCGCTGATACTTGACCCCTTTCTTAATGATTCCCAACATTGTTTGCTTTTGTGACTGTTGCTGCACATGGAGTGGATGTTTTCAGAGAACTATCCACAATGACTCCAAGATCTCTTCCTTGAGTGTTAACAGCTAATTCAGATGCCATCATTTTGTATGTATAGTTGAGATTGCTTTCCAATGTGCAGTACTTTGCATTTATCAACACTGAATTTAATTTGCCATTTTGTTGCCCAGTCACCCAGTTTTGTGAGATCCCTTTGTAGCTCTTCGCAGTCTGCCTGGGACTTAACTATCTTGAATAGTTTTGTATCATCTTCAAATTTTGCCACCTCACTGTTTACCCATTTTTCCAGATGAATATGTTGAATAGGACTGGTCCCAGTACTGACCCCTCAAGGATACCACTATTTATCTCTCTCCATTCTGAAAACTGATAATTTATTCCTACCCTTTGTTTCCAATCTTTTAACCAGTTACTGATCCATGAGAGGATCTTCCCTCTTACCCCATGATGGCTTACTTTTCAAAAGTCAATTTAAATTAAATACATTTTTTTTAAATTATATATATATTTTTAGAAATCTAGATCTGTTATGTGTTTTGGTGTAACTTGCATTTTCCTTATGTTAAATTTGCATTATCCTAACAAAACATTTACTTTATTCACTTTCTTCACATCAGTCAAGATTTTATAGACCTCTAGTATATCCCCCCTTAGTCGTCTCTTTTCTAAGCTGAAAATTCCCAGTCATTTTAATTTCTTCTCCTGTTTCATACCCCTAATCATTTTAGTTGCCCATCTCTGTACCTTTTGCATTTCCAGTATGTCTTTTTTGGGATGGGGTAACCAGATCTGCACACAGTATTCAAGGTGTACATGTGCCATGGATTTATATAGAGGCAATATGATATTTTCTGTCTTCTTATCTATCCCTTTCTTTAAAAAGCAAAGGTTTCAGAGTAGCAGCCGTGTTAGTCTGTATTGCAAAAAGAACATAAGCTTTCGTGGGCTACATCCGATGAAGTGGACTGTAGCCCACGAAAGCTTATGCTCAAATAGATTTGTTAGTCTCTAAGGTGCCACAAGTGCTCCAGTTCTTTTTAAAAAAGCAAACAGAATGTTGGGAATCATCCACTCAGTGTGCAGCGGCAGTCAGTATTTTCAGAGAACTATCCACAATGACTGCAAGATCTTTCTTGAGTGTTAACAGCTAATTCAGACTCCTTCATTTTGTAAGCATAGTTGAGATTGTTTTCCAATGTACATTACTTTGCATTTATCAACATTAAATTTCATCTGCCATTTTTGTTGCCCAGTCACCCAGTTTTATGAGATCCCTCTGTAATTCTTCGCAGTCTGCCTGGGACTTAACTATCTTGAATAGTTTTGTATCATCTGCAAATTTTGCCACCTCACTGTTTACCCATTTTTCCAGATTATTTATGAATATATTGAACAGCGCTGGTCCCAGTACCGACCCCTCAGGGATACCACTATTTATCTCTCTCCATTCTGAAAACTGACCAGTTATTCCTACCCTTTGTTTTCCATCTTTTAACCAGTTACTGATCCATGAGAGGACTTTCCTCTTAACCCATCATGACTTACTTTTCAAAAGTCAATTTAAATTAAATATTTTTTTAAATGTATATTTTTTTAGAAATCTAGACCTGTTATGTGTTTTAGTCTAACTTGCATTATTCTTATGTTAAATTTGCATAATCCTAACAAAACATTTACTTTATTCGTATCTCTTTTATATATCTCATTGGTCCTGACACCCCCTCTGTAAATTCGAACACCCCCCCCCCCTAATTTAAATTCCTGGGGAAACCACTGGGGCAGAGCTAGGAGGTTGACCCATTGGCTAGATGCTCCCAAGTCACCAGATACCAAAGTGTTAACAGCACAGCCCTGTTGTCAGTAGGGGCCAGAGTTAACATCACAGAGCCAGGAATGGGGCAACTGTTGGCTCTCCCAGAGCGATCGGCTCAGGCCCTCTGCAGACTCAGGCAGCACTGGTCATATCTGGGTCACATTTTCAGGGTTTTTTGTGAGGCCTCCCAGCATGCACTGGGCTCCCAGCATGCCCCAGGCTCTCCTTGGCATGAGCCTGGGTCTCTATTCGCGCTCCCACAACTCCTGTCACAGCCGGGTGGACATGCCCCAGGCTGGCGTTGGGCCCTGGGTACTTGCCGAGTTGGAGGTCCCAGGACATACACTCCTGGCACAGAAAGGGGAAATGGGGCTCCGGCCGGTACTGAGCGGCCGGGCTGCCCACACACAGCGCACGCGGCGGTACCTGGGAACGGGGCCCTAACATGACGCTGTGATGGAGTAGGGACTGTCTGCAGGGGGAGATGGGAGAGCCAGGGAGGATTTAGGTGAGAGACAGCTATTCAGCCTGTAACATGAGCTAGGCAGGGGGGAGGGGAGATCGACACCTCTGCCCGGGAGCTAGACAAAGGAGAGGAGCTGAGTGCGGAGGGTTGGGTCAGTTTTCGGTTTGGGAGCTGGGTGGTGGGTTTGCAGGGGAACCTAGGCTGGAACCCAGACACCCTGAACCCCCAGAAAGGCCAGATTGAGGGGTCCTGGCTCTGAACACGAGCTCTGCTGTATCCTGTGTTCCTGTTGTCCAATAAACCTTCTGTGTTACTGGCTGGCTGAGAGTCACTGGGAGTCCCAGGAAGAGGGGTGCAGGGCCGGACTCCCCCACACTCCGTGACAGACGCGGGCGCCCAGACTCACCCGGGTTCTGCTTTGGGCCAATAACCGACTGGTCGGCGAAGGGACGAGCCGCGGAGCTCACACACCTGGCGTTCAGTAAAGCATCTGCCACGGAGCCCCGTGGGGAATTCTTCCCCGCTGTCGGGGTGCTGGGGACCCCCCCATGCTGTGTGTGCTGGGTCAGGAGCCAGTGAGGGGCGCTGGGGACCCCCCCCATGCTGCGTGTGCTGGGTCAGGAGCCAGTGATGGGCAAAAGCCGTGGGAGGTGCTGAGCGGAGACTCACTGGCCAGGAGGGAGGTTGCTACAGGCGTCCGTGCGGCTCCGTCTGGGGACCAGGCTCTGTCACTAGTTTATTAAGGACCGTGGGGCACGACGTGGGCGGGGGCACCCAACATTTGCTGGTGATACAAAGCTGGGGGCAGCGGCACTGCGGGGGGGCCGGGACCCTTACCCAGGAGGAGCTGGAGGACCCGGCCGGCTGGAGCGACAGCCACGGGCTGAACGCCGACCGTGCAGGGCCCCCGGGCACGTGCTTAGGGGCAAAGAACAAGATTTTCTCTCCAGCTGGGGGCTCAGCGGGGCCGGGACAGAGGACGCGGGAGCCCTGGGCGTGCGGGGCAGTCGCAGGATAACGGAGAGTCCCCCCCAATGTGGCTGCAAGCCCGGCAGGCCGAGGATGGCTCAGGTCTGTCCTGCAGCGCGGCCGGATCAGTCCCACTGGCCACGCCCTGGTGAGCCCCCGGCTTGGAGCCGGGCGGCCGCTCTGTCCCCGTGCAGAGAAAGGGGAACGTGGCCGGGAGCCGGGGCAGAGGCGCTGCTGGGCTGGGCGGGAGGGTCTGTCCTAGGAGAGGGCCCTGGGAGCTTGGGGCGTTTGGTGGGGGGGGGCGGGGGGGCTGAGCGCTGGCAGTAACCGCCGTGGGGGTGTAACTCCCCGGGGGGGGGTGGAGGGGATAGTTCAGCCAAAGGACCCTGGGGGCACAGACCAGGCCGGACACTAGACGGTTTCTACCCATCAGAGGGCGATAATCAGTGTTACCAGAGAGCTGGACAAACCGACAGGGGGGGGGGGGGGAGCGTGTGATGGGGCCGGGCCAAGGGCTGGGCTGAGCAGCGCCGGGGTCATGTCTGGTTTATGTCTCAGGTTGCTAATGCTCATGCTTCAGGGTCTCGTCAGGCAGGGGGACGCACACACACACGCGCTCTCTCTCTCTCTCTCTCTCTCTATATCTCTATATCTCTCTCTCTCTCTCTCTCTATATATATATATATATATATATATATATTCTGGGAGGTTATCATCTCCTTCCTGCGAAGCACGGAGGTGGCCTGGCCTGGCCTCGGCACCGGACCTGGGGGGCCTGGGCTCTGCGTGGCACCGAGCATCTCTCACCGGTGCTGGGTTCGCTGGTCCTTGCTCACACGTCGTGTCCAGCTGGTCACCATGTCTGGGCTCAGGAAGGTTTTTCCCCCCGCTCAGATTGGCAGGGCCCGTGGGGGGTTCCCCTCCCTCTGCAGCGTGGGGGGGGGGGCGGGTCACTGGCCGGGGGTCTCTGGGTCTCTGTCACTCCATCCCCCGCCCTGCGGCACCTGCTCCCTCCGGGCCCCGCCCGTCGCACAGAACAGGCTGGGCCCTGGGGGCAGTGACACTTTGCTCTGACTTCGGGCGCTGGGTGGAGCCAGTGGGGGCTGGGGGGCTGGTGGGACACAGAAGCTCAGACTGAGGGACTGGTCCCATCCGGCCTGGCTCACAGACAGCAGAGCCCCTGGCTCGCCCCCCTCTCCTGCGCTCCCAGACCCCACGGCTGCGCTCGCCCCCCCCCCCCATGGGGGCACATGGCCAGGGCTGCGCTGGGTTCCTGTGACACTGCAACCGCTCTGGGGTCAGCCAGGGGCCCCCTGGGGAGAGACCTCGGGGAGCCCCCCCGCAGCGGGACCCCAGCGTCTCTCTCCTCCAGCCGCTTCCTTGGCCCTTGGCTGGGTCCAAAGGCTGAGGGGGGGCCCCTCCCCCCCAGGCTGGATGCCAGCCTGTCCCAGAGCCCCCCAGGACTAGTGACCCCCCCAGGGTGGGGTGGGGGGTAGGGAACTTAGCAAAATGGCTGTAAAAGAGCAGGTGGGACTGACACCCCCACCCCCAATACAGGGGTCTTCCCAGCATGCACCAGGGCACTGGGGGGCTCATCTCCGCAGCTGGTCGTACACGTCCCGCTGTCCGGGCTGCAGCATCTGGGGGAATGGGGAGGGGTCAGAGAATGTTACAGGGGGAGCTGGGGACCCTTCCCCCATGGAGCCCACCCCCTCCGGCCCCAACAGCCCCGGGGGCCCCTCTCCCCACATTCCTCCCCCTGGTACCCTATAGCCTCCCCCCAACACGGGGCTCCCTCCCTCCCACAGGGCCTGTATGGGGGGCAGCTCCCCTCTCCCCACATTGAGTTTGGACCCCCCCCGGGCTGGCACTTACCTCATACGTGGGGCTGGTGTCAGGGGGGCTCCCAGGTGGGGCCTGCGGAAGAGAATGAGGCAGGTGGGTCACTGGACCTGAGAGACCCCCTGAGCCAACCCCAGGGGAGAGGGGAGCTGATGAGCCCCAGGAAACTGGGACACTCCTGACCCCCACGGAGAGAGAGTGGAAAAGGGAGAGGGCTGTGGGTCGGGAGTGAGGGGCACCAGCAGAGCTGTGGGGGGCAGGGCTGGGCTAGCAGGGGCTGCAGGTTGGGAGTGAGGGCCCCATGGGATAGAGCAGGAATTTATCGTAACATTTTGGATGACGATTATGTGTGCCTCAGTTTCCCCTAGGCGGTGCCTGGTTAATGAGGTGGGGGGAAGGGTTCTTCTCTCCTTGCAGAGACCAGCCTGACCCACGCCAGGCTGCCTGGGGCCTGGGCCCATGGAGAGCCCCAGAAGACAACGGCCCCTCCCATTGCCTGGGCATTTGGTGCCTAGCAAGAAATGCCCAGGGATGTCCCGGCCCCCTTAGGAGCCCGTTGGGGGAGGGCAGGACCAGGAGGGGCACCAGACTTTGCGCCTGGCGTCCCAGCCACCGGCTCCGCGCCCTGTCGCCCTGTGTCCCTGCCGTCCTGTGTCCCGGCCACTGGCCCTGCTGCTGCCCGGGGGCTCTGCTGCCGGCCCCGGGTCCCGCTCAGCCACCGGCCCTGCATGCGGGGACCCAGCCGTCAGCCCCATGCCAGGGGCTCCACACACCCCCTGCTGTGGCCCCAGCCTCTGCCACCTCACACCTGTCTGCGTCCCCCACCCCCACTCCCCAAGCCATGGCCCTGCTCCCAACCCCGGCTCCAGGGGGTGATGAGGGGCACGGACGGGGTGAGGGGGAGACAGCTCAGCACCCCCACTCCAAAAACTGTTCCAGCACCGCCGTGTCCTACCCACAGGACTCGCTGCGGGGCTCCCGGCACGACCCAGGGGCTGCAGGCTCCGAGGGTCGGCACTGGGAAGCCGAGGGGCTGACCCCAGGGAGAGTGGGACCCCAAGGAGGGTTGACAGGCTAACGGGGTCCCCAGGGAATGTCCCAGAGCCGGGCGAGGGCACTGGGCCTGCAGAGCTGTGACACCCCCGCCCAGGTCTGGGAAGGGGGGACCCCAGGGCTGGGACAGCAGGAGACCTGAGCACCTGTCACTCACCACTGGGCCCGCCCGGGCTGCAGGGGGCAGGTTCTCGTACTCTGGGGGGGTCATCTCGCTCCGCCTGGGGGTCTTGCTCCGGTGGCCTGAACCTGAGGGGGGGGGGGGACATCAAAGGTGCTGGAATTGGGGTGCTGGCTCCCAGCCCCCCCCACTCTAACCCACCAGACCACCCTCCCCTCCCGGAGCTGGGGATAGAACCCAGGAGTCCTGGCTCTCCGGCAGGCAGGGAGCTGTTACTCACAGAGGAAATAGACCCCGGTTCCGACCAGCGCTACCCCGGCCAGTGACCCGATGATGATCCCGGCAACGGCCCCAGTAGAGAGACCTGGACGAGGGGCGTCTGGAGGAGAGACTGGAGGGGGGTTGGATCACACGTTACAGCCACAATCCCCCCACCCCACTCCCTGCAGCCCAGCACCCCCTAGCACGGTGCTGGGGCCTGCAGAGGGAGAGCGCCCCCTACTGAGCCCCACACCCGCTGCACAGTCACTAGCACCACTCGGGGGCTCTGGGGCCAGCACTGGGATCCCTGTATAACAGCCACCACCCCCCAGAGGCAGCCGCATCTCCGTGGCTGGGTGACGCTGCCAGGGCAGGGGCAGCGCGGCCAGGGCTGCAGTTACTCACAGGCCAGCGTCACGGTGCTGGGCTCGCTGCGTTCAGTGCTGACGGGGTTCCCGACCTCGCACTGGTAGGTGCCAGCGTCGCCCCGGGTGACACCCAGCACCGTGAGGGTCCGGTTGTCAGCGGACAGCCCCAGCCGCTCACTGGGCGCGAGGGACGCCCCGTCCCGGAGCCAGAGCACGGTGTCGGCGCTGGGGGAGCTGTTACACCTGAGGGTGAAGGTCCCGTCCTCCAGCACCTGGATTTGGCCGGGCGTCACCGTGGGCTTGGGCAGGATTTCTGGGAACAGAGAGAGTCACTGTGGGGAGTGGCTGGATGTCAGGGGACAGCCCCAACCGCTCTCTGGGCGCGAGGGACGCCCCGTCCCGGAGCCAGAGCTGAGCCTGCTAATGCCTGGGAGACACTGTCAGGCAGAGCCCCCCCTTCGCCCCCACAATGAGCTGCGCCCGCTGGGCCTCGCCGGGCGGCTGGGTCAGGACTCGCACGCAGCGCCCGGGCGTTCGCCAGCTGCCTGGGCAGGTGCCAGCCCCCTGGGCAGGTGCCAGCCCCCAGCTCTGGCTGCCCGGTTCCTGCTCCAGAACCAGCATCCTGGCCCAGCTCCCGCAGTCCCCAGGACAAGCGCTGACCCCCCCACACCTGGGCTGGATGTCAGCCCCCAGTGCCCCCCCGAGCCCCCAGGGCCAGCGCCCCCCCATGGCTGGATGCCAGCTGGTCCCAGCAGCCCCCTCGCCCCCAGCCGAGCCCTCCAGGCTGGATGTCAGCCCCCAGTGCCCCCCATTGAGACCCCCGGGGCCACCCTTCCCCCCATGCTGGGTGCTCTGGGTCCAGTTTCACCTTCAGGGACCAGCGAGTGTGACCCCAACAGCGCCCGGCTCCCCCTCCCCCCCCGGCTGCAGACAGCCCGGGGGGGGGGGGGCTGGGTCTGGGGAGCCCTGGTGCAAAGGCCCCACAGTGACATCATGAGCCCCCCTCCCCCGCAGGCTCCGGAACGCCAGGCCGATGGGGGCGGGGCGGTTTGTGAACTGAGCAAAGCAGCTGTGAAAGAGCAGGTGGGTCTGACCCCCCGGTGATACAGGGTTTTTCCCAGCATGCACCAGGGCACCTGGGGGGGGGGGGGGGCTCATCTCCGCAGCTGGCCGCACACACCCCGCTGCGCAGCTCTGGGGAAACAGGGAGGGGTCAGAGATGCCCCGGGGGATCTGGGGACACCCCCGCCCTGGGGGGCCAGACCCCCCCCCAGGCCCCCGACAGCCCCTCACCAGCCGGGCTCATCCCCGGGGAGACGCCCAGAGCCCCGTCGCTCGGGAGGGGATGGCGGGGGGGACACGACCTGGGATCAGCGCAGCTCCGGGGGTGGCACTTACCAGAGACGCGCAGATGCACCGAGCCGAGGCCGGGGCTGGTCGGGCTCAGTATCTGCACCGTGTAGTTCCCGGTGTCGCTGAGCGTTAACCCCGCGATGTGCAGGACGCAGCCCGGCCCCGCTGTCTCCCGCCCCGTGTGGGCCGGGCCGTTCTGCTGAACCAGGGGGGTTGGGTAGTAGGTGAGGATCCGGCTGGGTTCAGCAGCGGGCGCTGATCGGTACCAGCTGCAGGACCGCAAGTCCTGTGGCGTTGGCTGCGGGGCCAGGCTGACGCCCCCTCCCAGCGCGGGGCTCGGCGGGGTGAGGACGATGGTCACTGGGGTCTGGGCCGGCGCCGGCTGGAGGCAGGAGCCCAGGACGGAGGCTGTGGGGGGGAGGAGAGTCTCAGTGGGGCAGCGAGGGGCCGGGGCGCAGTCAGGGCCCCCTTCCTACCCCTGCTCCGACCCTTCCCGCAGGCTCCCACCAGGGGTGAAAGTAACTTAAAGGACTTGCTGGTACCCGGAGTCATTGGGAGGGGGCGGGGCCTCAGCCGGAGGAGGCGGGGCCTTTAAATCCCCAGGCTCTTTAAATCACCTGGAGCTACTCGCTGTGCAGGCGGCTGGGAGGCCCAGAGCTGGGGTGGTTTAAAGGGCTTGGGGCTCTAGCTGCCCTACCCCAGGCACTTTAAATCATCATCATCGGAGGGGGTGGGGCTGCCAGCTGCCACCCCAGGCTCTGGTGGAGCTTTAACGGCCCCTGGGCTCTGCTGCAGTAGCAGCAGCCAGGAGCCCCACTGTGGCTACCCAGGAGCAGGGCCGCCCAGAGAGGGGGGGGGGGGCAAGAGGGGCAATTTGCCCCAGGCCCCGGGCCCCACAGGGGCCCCCACGAGAGTTTTTCGGGGGCCCTGGAGCGGGGTCCCTCACTCGCTCCAGGGGGCCCGGAAAACTCTTGCAGGGCCGGGTGCAGGAGCTTCTTCTGCTCCCGGTCTTCGCCGGCGGGGGATCCTTCCACTCCGGGGCGGAAGGACCCCCTGCTGGCGAATTACTGCCGAAGACGGAGCGAGACCCGCTGCCGAAGTTCAGCCCGGTCTTCGGCGGTAATTCGGCGGCGGGGGGGGCCCTTCCCTTCCGGGACCCGCAGCCAAAGTGCCCTGAAGACCCGTGGCGGGACTCCCCCGCCACCGCCGAATTACCGCCGAAGACCGGGCTGCACTTCGGCGGCGGGTCCGGCTTCGGCGGTAATTCGGCGGCGGGGGGCTCCCGCCGCGGGTCTTCGGGGCACTTCGGCGGGGGTCCTGGAATGGAAGGGCCCCCCGCCGCTGAAGACCCCGGGCCCCCAGAATCCTCTGGGCGGCCCTGCCCAGGAGTCCAGCAGCCGGACTCCGGTGGTGATTTAAAGGGCCCCGCAGGTAGCAGCAGTGGGAGCCCTTTAAATCCTTCAAAAACCACCAACTGGGCAGGATTTTTGCAGTTCCTTCTCAACTGCATGGAACTAGTCCCTAGATTGCTGGGGAGGGGGGGGGACCCAAACGCCTATGAAACATTTAAAGATTTTCACTCAAAAACCATCCCCATAGCTAGTGAGAGCAAACACCTTCCACTTTCTGGAGTTCTGAAATTTCCTATATTTCAAATTGCCTTGTGCTGCCCCGCCAGCCGGTCCCCCTGCCCCATGCCCCCAGCAGCGCCCCGCCAGCCGGTCCCCCTGCCCCGTGCCCCCAGCAGCGCCCCGCCAGCCGGTCCCCCTGCCCCGTGCCCCCAGCAGCGCCCCGCCAGCCGGTCCCCCTGCCCCGTGCCCCCAGCAGCGCCCCGCCTGCTGGTCCCCTCTGCCTCACGCCTCCAGCAGTGCCCCGCCTGCTGGTCCCCCTGCCCCGTGCCCCCAGCAGCGCCCCACCTGCTGGTCCCCTCTGCCTCGTGCGTCCAGCAGCACCCCGCCAGTGGCTAGAGCCCTGGCCCTTTAAATCATCCCCAAGCCCTGCTGCCGGATCCCTGAGGAGGCGGCAGCAGGACCCTGGTGGCTATTTAAAGGGCCGGGACTCCGGCCGCTGGCGGGGCGCTGCTGGAGGCGCAGGGCAGGGGGACCGGCTGGCGGGGCGCTGCTGGGGGCACGGGGCAGGGGGACCGGCTGGCGGGGCGCTGCTGGGGGCACGGGGCAGGGGGACCGGCTGGCGGGGCGCTGCTGGGGGCACGGGGCAGGGGGACCGGCTGGTGGGGCAGCACAAGGCAATTTGAAATATAGGAAATTTCAGAACTCTAGGAAGTGGAAGGTGTTTGCTCTCACTAGCTATAGGGATGGTTTTTGAGTTAAAATCTTTAAATGTTTCATAGGTGTTTGGGTTCCCCCCCTCCCCAGCAATCTAGGGACTAGTTCCATGCAGTTGAGAAGGAACTGCAAAAATCCTGCCCAGTCACTGGTTTCTGAGCGATTTAAAGGGGCCCCAAGCCCTTTAAATGGCTGCCGGGGGAGCCGCTCTGCCCTGGTAGAGTGCACCGGCTCTTGCCGGTACGACGTACCGGGACGCACCAGCTTACCACCATCCCCGGCCGCTGCAGCCTGGTGAGGTTCCTCCGAGGGGATCTAGGAACTGAAAGTGAAAAAGCCTCCAGCCTGCCGGGCCCATCAGCACAACAGTGAAACTGCTAAAGAGCCAGTGTGGGTAACGAAGCCATTGCCGACCCCCAGGGATACACTGACAGGTTCTGAATTTACTGACAAAACCAGCTGTGTGTCACCGTCATAGTCACTCCGAACACGTCACTCTGCAGGAGCTGAGGTTAAAATGTGCTTTAAAGACATTTCGTTGGTGTGTTGCAGAAGATTATAAAATCACCTCTAACAAATCCTTGCAGAGATGTTTAGATGCACAATCTGTGTATTCACCGTTAGCCTTAAACGCTTGGCTCTTCAGACACACAGTTTTCCTAATAAATCCTTCAAAAGACCCCCCCCCCCCGCCCTTATCTAAAATACGCATGTGAGCCCGGGCTGCCGTCGGGCACAGGCACCAGTTTAATAACACTGCACAGGGCCCCATAAATCCTAAGAACGGCCCTGCCTGGGCCGGTCCCTGCCCGGCCTTCCAGAGCTCGGCCCCCGACTGGGGGATCCTGCCCCTGGGGAACGGGACCCCCAGGCTGGGGCTGCACCAGGGACACAGACAGCGACATCAGCTGGCGACAGAATCATTCCAAACACCTTCCCCAGGACCCCAGCCCAGGCAAGGGGACAGACGGAGATGAGCAGAAAATCAGCAAGAGCGAGAAAGGTCCCTGATATGGGTCGGGGTCTGTGCAGCACAACACAATGGGCCCCCCCATCTGTGGTCCGATCCGACCCTCACTCCCGACCCGCAGCCCCCTGCTCTCCCAGCCCTGGTCTCCCCCCCCACCTCTGCCAGAGCCCCTCCCTCCCTCCCAACCCACAGCCCCTCTACCTTCGTTTCTGCTGTTCTCTATTGGATGCATTTGTGTCCTGGACACCTGGGTCTCCCCTTCTCACCTGCCAAGAGAATCCCTCTCCAGGGGCCACCCGGTCTGGTGGGGGTTTGCCCCATCGCCCTTTGCTGCACCAGGACCCGCCTTGAACCGGGCAGGGGGCAGCTGCACTGAGAGCAGGTCCCACAGGCAGAACAGCCCCACGGGGCCCCTCCCGGCTCAGACTTCCCTTCCCAGCTGCAACCGCCCATTTCCCCTTCGGCCGCTGTGGGGGGAGGGTGATTAACTGAGGATGCGGGAGGGGTGAAGGCTCCAGCTGGGGTTCTGGGCTCTGGGTGGGGCCAGAAATGAGGCCTCAGGGTGTGGGAGGGGGCTACGGGCTGGGGCAGGGGGTTGGGATGCAGAAGGCGGTGTCGGGTGCGGGCTCCGGGAGGGGCTCAGGTCTGGGGCAGGGGGTTGGGGTGCAGGTGGGGGTGTCAGGTGCAGGGTCTGGGATGGAGTTAGGGTGCAGGAGGGGGTTCCGGCCTGGGGCAGGGGATTTGGGGTGCGGACTCCGGCCAGGCAGCACTTACCTCAGGCGGCTCCCAGGCAGTGGCACTGCGGGACTAAGGCAGGTTCCCTGCCTGCCCTGGCTCTGTGCTGCTCCCAGAAGCAGCCAGCATGTCCGGCTCCTAGGTGGAGGCGCAGCCAGGGGGATCTGCGAGGTGCACGTGTGACGAAGTGGGACTGTTCTTAATGTTTCCTCTGAATACTGTGTGGGTGCCTCAGTTTCCCCTCTGCATTTCTTAAGTCTCTAGGTGGTGGGATAAAGGCCAGTGTGTGTAAATGGCCGACACTGTCGCCTGGCAACTAATGGCCGGGGCCCTTCCCCCCTGCAAGGGGATGCTAAAGGGGAGGGGAGAACAAAGGGTGTCAGGTGACCTCCTGGCCCGGGGAAGGAGCTGAGCAGAGAAGGGGGGGCTGGAGGGGGGGGTCAGTCTGGAGCTGGCTGGGGACGAGGAGTGAGGGCAGATGTGGGGGTCTGGCTCACTGCCCCCCAGAATGGACCTGGCCGAGGGGTCCAGTTCTCGGCTACAAGCTCTGTGTTAGCCCCTGTTCCTGTCCTCGAATAAACCTCTGTGTCCCCGGCTGGCTGAGAGTCACGTCTGACTGCGCAGTGGGGGGGCAGGACCCTGTGGCCCCCCCAGGACCCCGCCTGGGCGACTCGCTGTGGGAAGCGCACGGAGGGGCAGAGGATGCTGAATGCTCCAAGGAGAGACCCAGGAGGTGAAGCCGTGGGAGCGTCTTGCCCTGCAGACAGGCTGCTCCGAGGGAGAGGAGGCTCCCAGAGTCCTGCCTGGCTTGGTGGGGAGCAGCTCCAGAGCAGCGCCCGGGGACCCCGTGACAGCACGCTAACCGCACCTGCAGGCACTGCCCCTGCAGTCCCCATTGGCTGCGGTTCCCAACCAATGGGAGCTGCGGAGCCGGCCTTCAGGATGGAGGTGGTGCACGGAGATTACCTGATTGCACCTGGCGCTAGGGGCTGCAGGGACATGCTGGCCGCTTCCAAGAGCCGTGCAGAGCCAGGGCAGGCAGGGAGCCTCCCATAGCCTCACTGTGCCATCGACCGGACTTTCAATGGCCCAGTTGGCAGTGCTGACTGGCACTGCCAGGGTCCCTTTTCAACTGGGTAATCTGAGCAAAAACCAGACGCCTGGCAACCCTATGGAGCCCCCCCCCCCCCGTGGGGATCATGGCACCTCCCTCCCCTCCCGCCGCTCAGGGTGCTTGTGGGGAGTGTGGCAATACAGCTCTGCATTGCAGTTTCAATGAATTACTACTCAGCGCTCTGTGTTGATATGCCCAGTAAGGAATTGACTTGTCAAAAAAACATTTCCTGAATCTTTATGAAAGAAGATAACAAAAGAGCTGGAAAGGGTGTGATTATTTTGTGTTACTTTAACAAATACAATATAGAGAATTTTACAGAATTTTAAAATATTGTGCCCAGAATGTTTAATGTTTTGGTGCAGAATTACCCCAGGAGTAACCAGAACTGACCGCCCCCACCCCCTCCCGCCTGGGCTGGATGCCAGCCGGTCCCTGCGCTCCCCCCCCCCCCCGCTGGGTGCTCTGGGGTCCAGTTTTACCCTCAGACTCCCCCCACCTCTCTCCACTGCAGACAGCAGTGGGGGGGGGGGGTAGTGATCTTAGCAAAGCAGCTGTAAAAGAGCAGGTGGGTTTGACCCCCTCTCCATCAGAGACCCCCACCCTGCGATATAAGGGTCTTCCCAGCATGCACCAGGGCATCAGAGGGGAGGGGGCATCATCTCCGCAGCTGGTCGTACACACACATCCCTCTGTCCAGGCTGCAGCCTCTGAGGAAACTGGGAGGCGTCAGCCAGAGATGCCCCAGAGGATGCTGGGGACACCCCCACCCTGGGGACCCAAACCCCCAACATCACAGGGCCCTAACAGCCCCTCCCCCTGGGGACCCAGACCCCCAAGCCCCACATGGCCCCAACAGCCCCTTCCCGCCCTGGGGGCCCATCCCCTCATGTTCCACCCCCAGGACCCTATAGCCTCCCCCCGGGGCCCATCCCTCCACATCCCCAGCTGGGGACCCCCAGAGCCCCTCTGCCAGCCTTGGGGCTCCCAGCTCGTCCCTTGGGGTCTCCCCACCCCCTGGCCAATTCTGTCCCTCCTGCTCTGGGGATGTGATAATCAGCCCCATTCTCAGCCACAGGGCCTATACGGGGAACAGCTTCCGCCCCCCCCCCCCCTTCCCAGAGCTTGGGATAGAACCAGGGGCGGCTCCAGGCCCCAGCATGCCAAGCGTGTGCCTGGGGCGGCATGCCGCGGGGGCGCTCTGCCGGTCACCGGGAGGGCAGCAGGCAGGCAGCCTTCGGCAGCATGCCTGCGGAGGGTCCGCTGGTCCCGCGGCTCTGGTGGACCTCCCGCAGGCACACTACCGGAGCTGCAGGACCAGCGACTGGCAGAGCGCCCCCCGCGGCATGACGCCATGCTTGGGGCGGTGAAATGTCTAGAGCCGCCCCTGCAGAAGAGACAAGCTTTCCAGCTTCTTGTGACCTGAAGGGCTCTGTGGGGCTTGAAAGCCAGAAAAGTTGGTTCATTAAGCGATTACCTGCCTCACCTACCTTGTCTGTCAGTCACCATGGTACCTGGAGCAGAGATCACACCTCCCAGCCCAGGCAATGGGCGCGCAGGCAGCCTGAAACACAGATGTTACGCAGCTCCATCAGCTAAGCACTGCCACCACAGCACCACCACAGTGCCACAGCCACCACCGCCACAGAACTGCCACACCACTGCCGCCACAGCCACCACCACCACCACCACACCACCACCACAGCCACAGCCGCCACCACCACCGCAGCACCACAGCTGCCACCACAGCGCCGCCAGTGCCACCACCGCCGCCACCCCCTGCCTTTTGTTCCACAGCCCTGGGATTGACTCTGGCCCAACCGCTGACTTCAGACAGCACTGAACAGCGCCACCGCCACAGCACCACCGCTGCCACAGTGCCACAGCCACCACAGCGCCACAGCCACAGCCACCACCGCCACCACAGCGCCACCGATGCCTTTAACAATCCCAGCCTAAGTGTCTGGCCTTTGTGGTGTCAGAAAAGCCCTGCCTACTGCAGCACCGTCATCCTGAGCCTGCAGGCAGCAGAAACAGCTCAGATATGTGAACTGCTCAATGCATCTTAACATAAGTGTTAATTCTGTACCAAATTGTGAATGTCTACGTTAACTATTTCATTGTGGATCATTTTAACAGCCAACCGATGCATTTATCTCACAAATGGGAACTAGTGAGAAAATTCCCCAATTTCCATTTGCATTTTTAATACTAAACTCTGCCAGACAATCGCAATTAAAAACGGAGACAGCATAAAAACAGTAAAACGGAGCAGCACAGGGCACACTGTACTGATCATATTAATCATTAACATAATTAAAGGCTTCCACTGTTAAAATATCCCCATGGCTACTGCAAGCGCCTCAGCCTGTAGCATTTCAGCAACGTAAGACAAAGGTCAATCACATTCCCCAGCCAAACATTTCACACAGAACTCTGCTTCTTTGACAAAATGGGAACTTTTTCAGAGTGTCCATTTAAAAAAAGTTTCAGAAACAGAAATCTGAGCAGGAAGGAAAACTTTTCAGCAGAGGTTTTTGTGGGGAAAAATTCCCAGCGTCACCGGTGATTGCCTGGTGGGCCAGGGTGACTTGACCACCCCAGGATTTATTTATGGGCGGGAGGGGGAGTGGCAAGGAAGCCAGAGATTGTAGCAATGCTGTTAAAAGGGCTGCAGTCGTATTTATTTACCCACTTATTGTGCCATTTCCCCATGAGTTCACCAAGCTCTAGAAACCCAACGTTTCCTTCCCTGTCTGTTTGAGGCCTATCTCCGTATAACGACTTAGCCTGGCCCTAAACCCCCCAGATTCAGGGACCTTCCTTTCCAAGGGGTTACGTCACCAGACACCGGTCGGATGTGGTCTTTAGTACAGCCCCTGACACTCCATAAGCAGTCAGGGGCTCTTCAGCACGGCTTTTCCTTCCAGCCGTGGGGTGAGCTGGGTCTGACAGAGGTCCCAGACCCCGCCCACCACCAGCAGCCTCTGAGAAGATTGGTGGTAATTGGTGATTAATAGGACCATGCCCCACTTTCCATGTTCGGGGCAGTCTGTTATCGACAGCTGAGGGGCTGTTGGGTTTTGTGCTGCCTTCCACTCATGCGAGAGCTCAGTCCTCACATCCAGCCAACTCTCCGCAGGGGTCCTGCTGCAACACTGCGGTCACGCCGCTGTCCAGTGCAGAATGGCTTGTTTCCAGCCCATGGGAACGTTACAGGGATGGGAGAACCTGGGCAGGACAACGGGGAATTGGTGAGGCAAACAGCTAGGGGACGAATGGGTAGTCGCCTGTGAACCTTTATGGGACCAGGCAGAGAACATTCCCCAGCAGTGGGATTTGGACATGATCTAACCTGCCAAACAAAACATCTGGAGCTCAGTCCCGAGTCCGTTACAGTCAGGGGAGGGGCCCCCCATGCTGGGCTTTCGATTGGGTCTCAATTAAAGAGGAGATGTGTCTCTGGGGCCCTGAGCAACCAGTGCACATCTGTCATTTGCATAAATTAACACGGCGTCATTTCTCCCCAGTGCGATGCACAGATTCAGCCCAAATAAAACACTACATAGAACCCAGCGTTCACTGGCCCTTCTCTGCCGCACGCGATGGGATTAGAGAATAGCCCAGCTGGCAGCTGCATGGGGCGGGGCGGGGGGGGGGGCACTGTACCAGCACCTGCCACCTGGATGGCCTCTTGGTGCAGCAGTTTTTTCCCAGCACCTGGCCAGGAACAGCAGCGCCTGCTGTTACTGGTGTGCTCAGATTTATTGTTTCCCCCTTAGAGCTCCAAGCACACGTCAGCTCAGTCCTCAGCTCCTCCACACAGGTCCCTGGGACAAGTACATTCACTTCTGGTGCCCACTTCTCATTCCTTCTCCCAAAGGACACCGACCCTCTGGTAATGCCTAATGCTCCTGTCCCTTCCTACCTCCCACCAGGCTACCGAGCCCCTAGAAATGCACCCAACTCAACCTCCCTCTGCATCTGCCCCCGGCTCTGCCTCCAAGCACCTGCCGTCACGTGCTCCCGGCTGACCCCCCCCCAGCATTCCCAGCTGCAGGTCATTCCCGCAGCAGTTCACCTCTTGGTTAACTAACACCCCCCATGTGCACTGAACTGAGAGGAGTCTCCGTGCTTCTGTTTGACCTGTGCTCAGCAGGGCTACGGGTCCCATTGACGTCCCTGGGGCTAGAACGTTCCCCTGTTCTCCTTCCCCCTCACAGCTGGGAACAGTCACACAGCTTCCCTCGGAAGGGGTACGAAGGACGGGGACGTGTCTTACTGCAGCAGAGTCTGATGGGGGTGAGCCGGGGAAATGCCCCCCCTCTGCATTACCGTGGAGCGCACAGCTCCGAGCTCGGGCGTGAACGGCGGTGAGCTAAACCCTGGTTTGCAGTTTACCTGGGGCACAGGCCTTGGCTTATCTCTCTGCACCATGGGGGATTTCACCTGAGGGGGGAGCTTGTCAGTATCTCTGACGGAGCAGGGAGCCGGGCGGATTTGACCTGGGAATGTCGCAGGGGGTTACATTGGGGACGGGGAACTTCCCTGGAAGGAGGCTCCCTGAGCTGTGACCTGAGCCAGGAGGGGGGTGGGGAGAAGTGACACCTTCTGCCCACGAGACTGAACAAAGGAGAGGAGGAGCCCCCGGGGGGAGGGGGGAGAGAGCTGCTGGAGGAGGTTTTGTTTTCAGCCTGGGGCTCAGGGGGTGCAGCACAGGGAACCCCAAGCTGGGGTCTAAGCTCCCTGAACCCCCCAGGACTTGATTGAAGGGTCCTGGTTGTACCTACACGCTCCGCTCGGGACTGTGTTCCTGTCATCTAATAAACCTTCTGTGTCCCTGGCTGGCTGAGAGTCCCGGGGAATCGCAGGAAGCCGGGGGTGCAGGGCCCAGACTCCCCCACACTCCGTGACCGTGTCCCTTTACTACAGGGGTTTTTAGAAGACTCCTTCCTACAGTATCTGAATCTGACTTTGCTTCTTTGTTAGCACCCGGAGCCGATTAGAAGCAGCCGGGGAGTAGGGCAGAAGATTGGGAAGCTTTGGCCCAGGAGGGGAGGCAACCAGGGAACAGCCAGGGAAAGAGGGAAATATAACAGGGGGGCACCCACCTCTCATGAGCACCCCCTGGTCAAGTGTCTCTGCAGCCTCCAAACAGTATCAGGCCAGGGAGTCCTTCCTCCCTCCCTGGAGAGGAGCATTTCCACCCTCTGGGTCTCTTCTGGCCCCAGCTGAGCCTCAGCCGTTCAGTTCCCCTTCTGGGGGTGCATCACACTTCAACCACAAGCCCACTTCCCCAGGGGCCCATGGGAGGGGAGGGGACCCAGGCCCACCCACTGCTCCAGGTCCCAGCCCAGGGATCCTAAGAACAGCAGCTACGTCCCTGGGCCACTTCCCCACAGCCCCAGCCTTGGCCAGCACCTCACCCTTACCGCTGGCTCTTCCACGTTCAGGCCCAGCCGCCAGCCGGGAGCTCCTCCTCACTCACCGCCCGCCCTGACCTGCCCTGCCCTGCCCTGTCCATGGCGCTGCCATTCCCTTGGGCCAGCCAAGAGCCCCCTACACTCCTCTAGCTCCAGCAGGAAACTGACTGGCTCTGCCCTGCAGCTCCTTTTATAGGGTCCTCTTGAGCCCTGATTGGCTGCTTTCCGCAGCCTGTCCCTGATTGGTCGCTTCCTGCACAGTCTCTCTAGGCTGTCTGGAGGGCTCAGCTCCACTGCTCCTTTCCTGGGCCGAATGCGGCAGGACCCTACGTCCTCCCACAGGGGCCCTCTGGCCTAGTCCACCCCGTTGCAGGAAGTAAATGGAGAGAAAAGATGGAAAACAAAAGACAGCAGAGAAAAGACAAGAAAAGATCTGCTGGAAATAGCCCCAGGAAAAGGAGGGAAAAGGAAGGAAACAAGTGGGGAGATTGGGGTGGGGGGAGGGTGACGCTGCTCATGGTGGGAAGGTCCCGTGTGCAGAGAGATGGGGAAGGGTCGTGTGCATGGGGGAGGGGGAGGGCAGATTTTTTTTAAAGAAGCACAGAGGCAGTGACGAACGGGGACAGATTCACTTTCTATTATTTGTTATTGTCTGTTTCTAAATGGCCCTAAGGGCTGGTCCCTGCTCAATGCCCCAGAGGAAGGTGAAAAACCTCCAGGGTCTCTGGCCAATCTGCCCTGGAGGAAAATTCGTCACAGTCACCAGTACAAAAGTTTGAGAACCGCTGCCTTAGAATATATGTTAACTACTTGTGCTCGACAATCTGTTGCATCTTGTACGTAGCTGGGACACTCGGAGGCAAGGTCTACATTAAACAGTTAGGTAAACCCAGCTATGTCCCTCAGGGGTGTGAGAAATCCACCCCCCCAGGTGATGCAGGGAACTTCCCTGCAAAGCGAATCTAAACCCTGCGGAGACGGGGCTCGGCTCGGTGGAAGGATTCTGCCATCAACCCAGCTCCACCTCCCAGGGAGGTGGATTAACCACAGCAACGGGAGAATCCCTGTGCCGTTGTGCCGCTGTAGAAAAGCCCAGAGCACCGTTCCCAGGCCCGAGGAAGGGCTCAGTGGAGCTCGAAAGCTCGGACGTTGGTCCAATGAAAGATATTCCCTCGCCACCTCCTCTCTCAGCTAAGACCAGTGGCCGTTCTTCTACCTGCAAGGAAAACCAGACCTGCTAATAGCCACTTGGTTGCTGTCACGCTGTGGGCCTCTTGCCAGGGCAGTTACCTTCACTCATTTCTTCCCAGTGGGAAAGGCCACCTCTGGTCTCCTCCCGTTTTGCATTCGGATCATCTGCAATCGTCTGTTCGACAGAATTTTATTTATAGTTTTTGCTTTCAAGTTATTCAGAGACATAAAGGGAAATGGCCTTTTGCTAAGTATCATTTGGCTTCCAGAAGGTCTAAATTGCTCACCTCCCAGTCCAGAGCTGAGCAAACTACGGCCCACGGGCCACATCCGGCCGCGGGACCCTCCTGCCCGGCCCCTGAGCTCCTGCCCCGGGAGGCTACCCCGGCCCCTCCCCCGCTGTGCCCGGCCCCGCAGCCTCAGCTCACCCGGCCGCCAGCGCTCTGGGCGGAGGGGCTGCAAGAGCCGTCGGCCTGCCCCGGTGCTCTACACCGCGCGGTGACGCGGCTGCCGGTCCTGGTGCTCTGAGCGGTGTGGTAAGGGGGCGGGGAACTGGGGGGGGAGCTGGGGGGTGGGGAGCCGGGGGGCGGGGAGCCAGGGGGGATGGCTAGGGGCGGGGGTCCTGGGAGGGGGCGGTTGGGGACAAGGAGCAGGGGGGTGGCTAGGGGAGGGGGTTCTGGGATGGGGCAGTGAGGGGACAAGGAGCAGGGGGGTTGGATAAGGTGTGGGGTCCCGGGGGGGGTTAGGGGCAGGGGGTCCCAGGAGGTGGGTGGTCAGGGGAGAAGGAGCAGGGGCAGTTGGATGGGTCGGGGGTTCTGAGGGGGGCAGTTGGGGGGCTGGGAGCAGGGGGGTTGGATAAGGTGTGGGGTCCCGGGGGGGGGTTAGGGGCAGGGGGTCCCGGGACGGGGTGGTTGGGGACAAGGAGCAGGGGGAGTTGGATGGGTCGGGGTTCTGAGGGGGGCAGTCAGGGGGCTGGGAGCAGGGTGGTTGGATAAGGTGTGGGGTCCCGGGGGGGCGGTTAGGGGCAGGGGGTCCCAGGAGGTGGGCGGTCAGGGGACAAGGAGCAGGGGGGTTGGATAAGGTGTGGGGTACCAGGGGGGTGGCTAGCGGTGGGGGGTCCCAGGAGGTGGGTGGTCAGGGGACAAGGAGCAGGGGGAGTTGGATGGGTCGGGGGTTCTGAGGGGGGCAGTCGGGGGGCTGGGAGCAGGGGGGTTGGATAAGGTGTGGGGTCCCGGGGGGGGCGGTTAGGGGCAGGGGGGCCCAGGAGGTGGTGGGGTGGGGAGAAGGAGCAGGGGTGGTTGGATGGGTCGGGGGTTCTGAGGGGGGCAGTCAGGGGGCTGGGAGCAGGGGGGTTGGATAAGGTGTGGGGTCCCGGGGGGGCGGTTAGGGGCAGGGGGTCCCAGGAGGTGGGTGGTTGGGGAGAAGGAGCAGGGGTGGTTGGATGGGTCGGGGGTTCTGAGGGGGGCAGTCAGGGGGCTGGGAGCAGGGGGGTTGGATAAGGTGTGGGGTCCCGGGGGGGGCGGTTAGGGGCAGGGGGTCCCAGGAGGGGGTGGTCAGGGGAGAAGGAGCAGGGGCAGTTGGATGGGTCAGGGGTTCTGAGGGGGGCAGTCGGGGGGCTGGGAGCAGGGGGGTTGGATAAGGTGTGGGGTCCCGGGGGGGGTTAGGGACAGGGGGTCCCAGGACGGGGTGGTTGGGGACAAGGAGCAGGGGGAGTTGGATGGGTCGGGGGTTCTGAGGGGGGCAGTCTGGGGGCGGGAAGTGGGAGGGGGAGGATAGGGAGCAGGGCGGGGCCAGGCTGTTTGGGGAGGCTCAGCCTTCCCTACCCGGCTCTCATACCGTTTCGTAACCCCAGTGTGGCCCTCAGGCCAGAAAGTTTGCCCGCCCCTGGGCTGGTCAGAGCTGCTCTGCGGAGTCCATGGCCCTGACTTTGAAGCCTGGTGTGTATTTGCTAGAGCTGGAAGATGCTCCCCTGCCCGCTGGACGGGCAGCGTCCCATGTCGGACTTTATTTCCGAAGTCAGTCACATCTGGAGAGGCAAGACCTGCGTTTCCTCAACTGAGGGAAGACACGGCCCCTCCGGTGCCCTACTGAGCGGGGTGGGCCTGGAAGGGTTAAAAGCCGCCCTTGGAGGGGGCTGGGCTGGTGGGGGGGGCAGCCCCAGCGGGGCCATGCCCCAGGCAGACCCAGCTGGCCCTATATAAAAGTGAGGGAAGCCAGGGGCAGACACAGGCCCTTCTAGCTGTGGGGGGAGACGGGCCTGGCTGCAGGGATCCAGAGAAGGTGCCTGGGTGGAGCGGGGCTGGGGAAGGCCATGGGATCTGGGGAGCTCTGGCCTGGAAACCCCCCAGGCTGCGGCCTAGCATAAGGCCAAACAGGTACTGGGGGTGCCGGGGGCAGCCCACGGGTAGGCAGAGGCGGCAGGTCCAGCCCCCCTTGCCGGTGATGAGTGGCTGACACTGCAGTCGGCCCCAGGGCGCGGGGCTGGTTGGTGGCTGGCAGTAGCCTATGACTGAGGTGAGGTGGGGGTTTCCCGGGGAGGGGAGACCCCGAGAGTGAGGGGTTACTGCCAAGGGGCTGCACCCCAGATAACGGGGCACCGGAGACCAGGGAGGGGTGCAGGGGCCAGTGGCAGTGGGACACCGGCCTGCAGAGGGAGCTCCAAGGCTGGAAACGAGCTAATTCCCAGGACACCAGCAAGAGGCACCGCAGGGGTTAGTCCCGCAGGCTAACAAACACGCGGATACATCCCTCACCTCCTGATGGAAATGGGCAGATTCACTTATTCCTTTTGGCCAGGTACAGCCACCTCTTCATGCACCCCAGTAAACAAGCAGAAATGATCACAATCCTTGGCAGAAATATAACCCCTTGCACAGCAGATCTGTGGAAATGCAAGTGTGGTTTCAATGCTCACCTTCAGCCTGTGCCTGTAGTCAGCTCCTGGAAGCAGCCGGCATGTTCTCCGGCTCCTAGGCAGAGGCGCGGCCAGGCTGGCGCTTGGGGTGGGAGCAGCACCTGGGAGCCGGACAGGTTGGTCGCTTTCCGGAGCCGCGTGGAGCCAAGACATGCAGTGAACCTGCCTCAGCCCCGGGCCCCGCGGTGCCGCCGACCGGCCTGTTAATGGCCCAGTCACCAGCGCTGACCGGACGCCTGGCAACCCGAACCCGGGTGCATCTGGGCCGGAGCCCGGCCGGGCTGGGCCCTCACTGCTGCCCCCTGCTGGTGAAGCACAGCCCAGCCCCCCGCAGGGCTCAGCCGGACAGGGGCTGCCCCGGGGAGGGAGCTCTCTGCCCCCCTCCTGCTGAACCGGGGATCAGCCCAGGCCTGATTTGCACCCCTGTGCTGGGACCCTCTGGGCTTTGCCCCTCGCTGCAGGGGGGCCGGGCTGGGGGTGGGGCCCAGGGAGCCGTGTCAGGTTCCGGCGCCCCAGGAGACGGGTTTAGTGGGTGTTTGGAGCCGACGGGCAGCGCTGGGTTGGACTTTGTGCCCCAGCTTGTCCGTCAGGCTGGGTCTGGGTGGGGGTGTCTGTGTCCATCTGTCGCCTGTTTCTGCTGGTCCCTGTTCCCCACGTGCCCTGTCTCTGGGCCGCTTCTCTTTTCAGTGAGTCCGACTTTCCTCCTGGCCGTGCCCTGGCTGACTGCACAGGGGGGGGGATCTTCACAGGGAGGGTGGGGGCCCCGTGACCAGTCAATCCCTGGCCCTGACTCACCCCCTCCCCCCCCCCCCCGGAGAAGCCCAGTCACTCCAGGCTCTGGGTCCCAGCACAGCCCCCTTCACACCCTGCCGGGCACCAGGGATCCACCCGCCTGCCAGGGACGGGACATGGGGCAGAGCTGCCCCCCCCGGGACAGCCCCACAGTGGTCAGCAGGTGGGAGGGGCTGGTCCTGACAGGTGCGGGGAGCCCAGGGCTACAGTAGCAGGGGGCTGCGGGTCGGGAGTGAGGGGCACCGGCAGAGCTGGGAGTGGGTGTGTATAGTGTGTTTGTGAGGGAACGGGGGGGGGGTCTGTCTCTCTCCCCCCCCACTTCCCACGGGCGGCCTCCAGGGATGAGCCCCCCCCCTCTGCACAACCTCCACTGGGGGGCGATATCTGGGGGGGGAGATTCCTGGAGGCTGTGGGGCCCTGTCCTCTTCCACGCCCCAGCCCCCCAGGGGACGATTTCTCCCTCGTGAGACACCCCCTCCCCCCAGGGCCGGACGCCCCCCACCCCCGTCGAAGGAGCAGTGTGGGGGGGGGCCTGGAGAGTCCGTCTGGAGATCCCGTGATGCTACCCTGCCCCCCCGCGCCTCCCCCGGTGTCCGGGTGGGGGCGGGGGGGCGGGTGAGTCCCCCTCCCCCCGGGGCAGGCAGGGCTGTCGGGAAGGGGGGGTCACGGTGCCAAAGGGGCCGCACCCCCGCCCCGTCCCCGCGCTGGGCCGGGCAAGGGAGGGGCTTCGTGCCAGCTCCGCTCCCTCCCCCCCCCCCGTCTCTGCCCTTTGCCCCCAACCGGGAACCAGGCGTCTCTGCTGCCCCGGCAGCTCCCGGCGGGTCCCGCAGCAGCGACGGGCGATGGGACGAATCCCCCACAGACCGGGCGGCCCTTGGCCGGGGATTCTCCTGGCAGGTCAGAGGGGGAGACCGTGGGACCCAGGTGTCCGGGACACAACAGCCTCCAATAGGAGAAAGCAGAGGGGCTGCGGGTCGGACTGAGGGGCACCGGCCGAGCTGGGTGGGGGCACCCCAGGGCTGGGGTAGCAGGAGGGGGCTCTGACGCTTCCTTCCCCAGGCTGGGTCCCACCCGAGGCTGCGCCCCAAAGCCCCGGGGGGCCCCATAGAAGCCCCATTGTTCCCCGCAGCTTCTGCTTTGCATGGGGGGATTAGCAGGGATCAGCTGTTTGTGTCTCTGTCCCAGAGCACTGGGGGGGACACACCCAGCCCCCCCTCACTGAACTCCCTCCCCCAGATCTAGCAGGCGGGACCAGCCCCACACAGCGACCCAGGGACCAGGTACCACCCCACGGGGGCCGGGGGGAGAAGGGAGAAGACCCTTCCCCTCCCCCTCCCCTCACTGGTTCCTTCCTCCCAAGCGAAGGGGAAGTGGGCGGACGAGGCGGCGGGGGGGAGTCTGAGGCGGGAGGGGCCCCGTGGGGCTGCCCTGCCTCTGGGTCCGGACTCCAGGGTCCCGGCCCAGAGACGCCGCCCCTGGGTCGAGGCAGGTCGCGCTGCAGGAAGAGGTGTCGGGGCAGCACCTGGCGAGGGGCCCCTTGTCCCTGGGAGGGTGGAGCCGGGGTGGGGGGACCCAGGTGTCCCGGACACACGGGGCTGGAACAGGGGACAGTGCAAGTGAAAGCAGAGGGGCTGCAGGTCGGGAGTGAGGGGCACCAGATAGGATCAGTCTCTCTGGTCTCCCCCCCCCCCCCGCAGCCTCCGTCCTGGGCTCCTGCCTCCAGCCGGCGCCGGCCCAGACCCCAGTGACCATCGTCCTCTCCCCGCCGAGCCCCGCGCTGGGAGGGGGCGTCAGCCTGGCCCCGCAGCCAACGCCACAGGACATGCGGTCCTGCAGCTGGTACCGATCAGCGACCGCTGCTGAACCCAGCCGGATCCTCACCTACTACCCAGCTCCAAACCCCGCTCAGCAGAACGGCCCGGCCCACACGGGGCGGGAGACAGCGGGGCCGGGCTGCGTCCTGCACATCGCGGGGTTAACGCTCAGCGACACCGGGAACTACACGGTGCAGATACTGAGCCCGACCAGCCCCGGCCTCGCCACGGTGCATCTGCGCGTCTCTGGTAAGTGCCACCCCCGGAGCTGCGCTGATCCCGTCCGTGTCCCCCCCCCCCCCCCCATCCCCGCCCCAGCGACGGGGCTCTGGGCGTCTCCCCCGGGGATGAGCCCGGCTGGTGAGGGGCTGTCGGGGGCCTGGGGGGGGGTCTGGCTCCCCAGGGCGGGGGTGTCCCCAGATCCCCCGGGGCATCTCTGACCCCGCCCTGTTTCCCCAGAGCTGCAGGCTGCGCAGCGGGGTGTGTGCGACCAGCTGCGGAGATAAGCCCCCCCCCCCGGTGCCCTGGTGCATGCTGGGAAGACCCCTGTATCCCGGGGGGGGGAGAGGTGTCTTTGCTGGTGGGGGTCAGACCCGCCTGCTCTTTTACTGCTGCTTTTCTAACTTTTGGAGCCTGCAGGGGAGGGGGACTCATGATGTCACTGGGGGCCCTTTGCACCAGGGCTCCCCAGATCCAGCCCCCCCCGGGCTGTCTGCAGCGGGGGGGGGGGGAGCCAGGCGCTGTTGGGGTCACACTCACTGGTCCCTGAAGGTGAAACTGGACCCAGAGCACCCAGCAGGGTGGGGGGCGCTGGCCCTGGGGGACTCGGGGGAGGTACTGGGGGCTGATATCCAGCCCAGGGGGGTCAGCGCTGGCCCTGGAGGGCTTGGCGGGGGGAGCGCTGGGACCTGCTGGCATCCAGGAGCCGGACGGCCAGAGCCAGAGCTGGGGGCTGGCACCTGCCCAGGCAGCTGGCGAACGCCCGGGCGCTGCGTGCGAGTCCTGACCCAGCCGCCCGGCGAGGCCCAGCGGGGGCAGCTCATCGTGGGCGTGAAGGGGGGGCTCTGCCTGTCAGTGTCTCCCGGGCATTAGCAGGCTCAGCTCTGGCTCCGGGACGGGGCGTCCCTCGCGCCCAGTGAGCGGCTGGGGCTGTCCCCTGACAACCGGACCCTCACGGTGCTGGGTGTCACCCGGGGCGACGCCGGCACCTACCAGTCCGAGGTCGGGAACCCCGTCAGCACCAACCGCAGCGAGCCCAGCACCATGACACTGGCTTGTGAGTAACTGCAGCCCCGGCCCCTGGCCCCTCTGGCCCTGCCGGCATCACCCAGCCACGGAGATGCGGCTGCCTCTGGGGTGTGGCAGGGGGCTGTTTATACCTTGCCCTGCTGGTGCCAATCCTCCCCCCAATCCCCTCCCTCTCTGTGTAGATGGGCTACAGCCTGCCAGGATAGACCCCCCAGGACCCATCACCCTGACCCTCGGGTCCCCTCTGACCCTGACGTGTGTCTCTGACTCCGTCCCAGCCCCGAGCTATCGCTGGGTTCTCAACGGCACCGACACTAACGAGACTGGGAGCAGCTTGAACGTTAACCCCACAACCTTGGATCAGCTGGGCACGTACAAGTGCCGGGCTCACAACCCCGTCACCGGCCTCATGGCTAGCGCAGAGATCAAGGGGCTGGGTGTCACGGGGTCCCCGGGCGCTGCTCTGGAGCTGCTCCCCACAAAGCCAGGCAGGACTCTGGGAGCCTCCTCTCCCTCGGAGCAGCCTGTCTGCAGGGCAAGAAGCTCCCCCGGCTTCACCTCCTGGGTCTCTCCTGGGAGCATTCAGCCTCCTCTGCCCCTCCGTGCGCTTCCCACAGCGAGTCGCCCCAGCGGGGTCCTGGGGGGGCCACAGGGTCCTGCCCCCCCACGGCGCAGTCAGACGTGACTCTCAGCCAGCCAGTGACACAGAGGTTTATTCAATGACAGGAACAGGGTCTAACACAGAGCTTGTAGGTACCGCGAACCGGACCCCTCGGCCGGGTCCATTCTGGGGGGCAGTGAGCCAGACCCCCACGTCTGCCCTCACTCCTCGTCCCCAGCCAGCCCCAGACTGACCCCCCCTCCAGCCCCTCCTCTGCTCAGTTCCTTTCCCAGGCCAGGAGGTCACCTGACCCCTTTGTCTCCAACACCTTCAGTTGGCACCTTTGCAGAGGAGGGGCCCAGGCCATCAGTTGCCAGGAGACAGTGTCAGGCATTTAGGTGCACTGGCCCCTTGCTCTGCAGCAATCACACCCCCTTATCACACCACCTGGATACTTAAGAACTGCAGAGGGGACACTGAGGCACCAACACCCTATTCAGAGCAAACATTAAGAACAGTCCCAGTTCATCTCAGGACCTAAGAGTCAAGTTGACGGGTCCTGGAGGGTCTATCCTGGCAGATTCTGGCCCATCTACACACAATGGGAGAGGATCGTTGGGAAGGAGGGGACCAGCAGAGCAAGGTATAAATAGGTGCCGCACCCCACCCCAGAGGCAGCCGCATCTCCGTGGCTGGTTGATGCCGGCAGGGCCAGGGGCAGGGCGGCCGGGGGTGGGACTGCAGTTACTCACAGGCCAGCACCACGGTGCTGGGTGAGTAGCTGGGCACCGTGCCCCACACCCGCGTCTGTCTCAGATACACAGAGCACAGGGGCCTCCCTTGCTGTCTGTCCAGCCAGTGCCCTGGCCAGAGCGGGTCTGTCCTGTCTCCCGCCGGGTGCCTTCTCTGCATGGGACGTGCCCTGTCACTCCGTGCACCAACCCCATGGGTCAGCGCCGTTCCTGCGCCCTGGGCTCTCCCCGGCTCTGAAGCCTGGGGGCTGGCTTCTCCAGGTGTGTTCTGGATTCTGCCCTCGGGCTCTGTTCTCCAGGGGACGCTCCTGTCTGTCTCCAGTCTGGATCAGACACCCCCTGTCGCCTGTCACTGTCTGCGCCGATCCCGCTCCCCGTGCTGGGGGCTCTCGGCTATTTCACTGTCTCTCCAGCCACATCCCCCTGCGCTCTGGTCCGGCCCAGGGCCCAGCTCCACCCCGTGGGCTCTGTCCTGTGGGGGCTGCTCCCAGCCGTGCTGCAGCTGGGCCGGATGCTGCCTGTCGCCTTCCAAGTGATGCCCGACCCGTCCGATCAGCACGTCGAGTGCCCTGCGCTGTGCCCGTCTCTCCCTCCCAGCTCCGTCCTGTCTCTGCCCCATGTGGCATCTGTCCTCTGTGGGACGCCCCCATCACACCCCACTGCAGCTCAGACAGCAGATTCCTGCCCCCCTGGCGCCTCCGGCTGGGTCCCACCTGGGCCGGGCCTGTGGCCATGGCTCTGGCGGGGGGTGTTGGTCTGTACCCGCTATCAGCCTACGGGCTGGCTCCAGGCCCCCAGCCACGCACCGGGTCTGTGTCCCCGCCTGAGATCTGGGCACTGCTGGCCCCGGCGCTGCCTCCTGGGGGTGGGTAGCCGCCGCTAGCGGATGGGGCAGATCGGGGGGTGGGGGTGGGCGGGGAAGCACCATGTCTCTGAGCCGCTGTTTCTTCCTTTGCTCTGTTGATTCTCTCCTGGGACTCACCAGCTCCTTCCTGGCGCGCCTGCCCCCCACGGCCCCCGCGCTGCTCGGAGCCCCCCAGCAAGGGGAGCTGGAGAGTGAATTAGCCAGCGGGCAGGACAGGGAGCTCGGAGGGAGACAGGGGGATGGGGCTGCCCTGAGGGAGCAGACGGGAGGGGACGTTACCAGCCCCCCGGGGAAGGGGGTACAGACTGGAGGGGTTTCCATGACCCTGTCGCTGGAGTCCAGACGCCCCCTCCCCAGTCAGACTCTCGTGGGCCGTGGGGAGAACCCAGGGGGCCTGGGGCTGCAAGGCCCTTGCTGAGCTATGGGGCTGGGTAGGAATGGGGAGCAGTGCTAGGCTGGGCAGCTGTCCCCACCACGACATCACCCCGATCTCCCTGGGGACGGTGAGCGGTTCTGGCTGACTGCCCACGATGCACCAGCGAGGTCACCCCACCCCCGCCCTGGGTCTGGGATGGGCAGCGCCGTCCAGGTCAGTGGGGACGGCAAGGAACCGGCACAGGGCCGTGGCCACGGGGCAATGCCAGCAGCACCAGGCGACCTGTGGGGTTGTGACCCTTGAGTCGGGCCCAAACCGTCACGGGATCGGCTTGAAAATCCTGCTGTCGGGACGCAGCCTGGGATCTGGTACAACAACAGCCGAGAGTCTTTTAAAAATAACGGGGCTCCGGGATCCAGAGCCTCAGGGAGGCACCAATAACTGTGATACTCAACGCCGGGGAGGGACCCTCTGCCGGAGCCCAGAAGGCGACTGCCCGTCTCCACAGCTCTGAGGGGCAAAGGGTGAAGGACCCTTCCCACGACACCACAGGGCAATGGCAACAGGACACTTACCCCAGTCCCGCGGGGCGGTGGCCCCAATCCCAGGTGGATGGAGGGGCAGGACACACGGTAACGCTCTCTCTGTTCCCTGCACAGAAAAGCTTGCCAAGCCCACGGTGACGGCCAGCAAAACCCAGGTGCCTGAGAATGGGACCCTCACCCTCACGTGCAACACTTCCCCCAGCGCCGACACCATGCTCTGGCTCCAGAACGGGTCGTACCTCGCACCCAACAAGCGGCTGGGGCTGTCCCCTGACAACCGGACCCTCACGGTGCAGAATTTCACCTGGGGCGACGCCGGGACCTACCAGTGCGAGGTCGGGAACCCTGTCAGCACTGAACGCAGCGAGCCCAGCACCGTGACGCTGGCCTGTGAGTAACTGCAGCCCCGTCCCCCGGCCGCGCTGCCCCTGCCCTGGCAGCATCACCCAGCCACAGAGATGCGGCTGCCTCTGGGGTGGGGTGCGGCACCTATTTATACCTTGTTCTGCTGGTCCCCTCCTTCCCAACGATCCTCTCCCATTGTGTGTAGATGGGCCAGAATCCGCCAGGATAGACCCTCCAGGACCCGTCAACCTGACCCTTGGGTCCCGTCTGACCCTGACATGTGTCGCCGACTCTGTCCCAGCCCCGAGCTATTCCTGGTTTCTCAATGGCAACAAATTACCCCAGACCGGGAGCAGCTTGACCTTTGACCTGACAACGTTAAATCTGGGCACATACAAGTGCCAGGCTGACAACCCTGTCACTGGCCTCACGGCTAACGCGGCGATCGAGGTGCTGGGTGAGCAGCCGGGCACCGCGCCTTACGCCCGCATCTGTCTCAGACACACAGAGCACAGGGGCCTCTGTTGCTGTCTGTCCAGCCAGCGTTCTGGCCACAGCGGGTCTGTCCTGTCTCCTGCCGGGTGCCTTGTCTGCATGGGACGTGCCCTGTCACTCCGTGCACCAACCCCGTGGGTCAGCGCCGTTCCTGCACCCTGGGCTCTCCCCGGCT
This sequence comes from Mauremys mutica, assembly GCF_020497125.1. Lineage (NCBI taxonomy): Eukaryota > Metazoa > Chordata > Testudines > Geoemydidae > Mauremys > Mauremys mutica. The sequence goes on along the minus strand of NW_025423358.1, from coordinate 222,717 downwards.
CTGAAGCCTGGGGGCTGGCTTCTCCAGGTGTGTTCTGGATTCACCCCTCGAGCTCTGTTCTCCAGGGGACGCTCCCGTCTGTCTCCAGTCCGGATCAGACACCCCCTGTCGCCTGTCACTGTCTGCGCCGATCCTGATCCCCGTGCTGGGGACTCTCGGCTAGTTCACTGTCTCTCCAGCCACATCCCCCTGCCCTCTGGTCCGGCCCAGGGCCCAGCTCCACCCCGTGGGCTCTGTCCTGTGGGGGCTGCTCCAGTTGTGCTGCAGCTGGGCCGGACGCTGCCTGTCGCCTTCCAAGTGATGCCCGACCCGTCCGATCAGCACGTCGAGTGCCCTGCGCTGTGCCCGTCTCTCCCTCCCGGCTCCGTCCTGTCCCTGCCCCTCTGGGGCATCTGTTCTCTGTGGGACGCCCCCATCACACCCCACTGCAGCTCAGACAGCAGATTTCTGCCCCCCTGGCGCCTCCGGCTGGTTCCCACCTGGGCCGGGCGTGTGGCCATGGCTCTGGCGGGGGGTGTTGGTCTGTACCCGCTGTCACCCTACGGGCTGGCTCCAGGCCCCCAGCCACGCACCGGGTCTGTGTCCAGACTCACAACCCCGTCACCAGCCGCACTGCCTGGGCGTCTGTCGCCGTGCGGGTGACAGGGACGGGTGAGTCCCTGGTATGAAGCAACGCGCTGCAGACACAGGGATCCCAGTGCTGGCACCAACGCCCCAGCACAGCGCTAGGGGGCCCGGGCTGCAGGGAGCGGGGTGAGGGGATTGTGGCTGAACGTCTGATTCAACCCCCCTCCAGTCTCTCCTCCAGACGCCCCTCGTCCAGGTCTCTCTGCTGGGGCCGTCGCTGAGATCGTCATCGGGTCACTGGCGTGGGCGGCGCTGGTCGGAGTCTTGGAGTCTTGCTCTATTTCCTCTGTGAGTAAGAGCCCCCCCACGGTGATGCCGAACCAAACCCAGGTGCCCGAGAATGGGACCCTCACCCTCATGTGCAACACTTCCCCCAGCGCCGACACCGTGCTCTGGCTCCAGAACGGGTCGTACATCGCACCCAACAAGCAGCTGGGGCTGTCCCCTGACAAACGGACCCTCACGGTGCAGAATTTCACCTGGGGCGACGCCGGGACCTACCAGTGCGAGGTCGGGAACCCCGTCTGCACTAAACGCAGCGAGCCCAGCACCGTGACGCTGGCCTGTGAGTAACTGCAGCCCCGTCCCCCGGCCGCCCTGCCCCTGCCCTGGCAGCGTCACCCAGCCACGGAGATGCGGCTGCTTCTGGGGTGGTGTGTGGCTGTCATGGTTTTACCCTCACTTGAAACTGGGGGGTTTCAAGTTGAGGACCAGCATGTATCCCCCCACCCTAAATCCAAGGGTAGGTCTCCTTTTTGCTGCCACCACTCGGTCGATTCACGTGGGCCGAGACACCCCTGTTTCCCCCCCCCTCCTCTTTCCAAAGACGTTCCCTGGGGAAACACAGATCAACTCACAGAGGGAGAAGCCTCCCCCCTCCCCTCTCTGCCGGAGATAAGCTTGTCTCACCACCGAGAGAGAGTCTCTCAGCCCCCTCCCTCTGTATCCACAGTAGAAGGGATGTAATCAAATCTTTATAGAAAGAATTTATTAAAAGAAAAACAAGAAAATACACAATCTCTATGAGTCCAAGCTGGACACTCATAGGGTATAACCTTACTAATTTCTAGAGAGAATCCTCTCTCCTTCTCAGTACAAACAATACAGGCAGAATTAAGAATGATCAATAACAACCACACAGAATTGCAAACATAGGATTATTAGATGAGGACACAAATACCTTTCTAATACTCACTATCTTGACTAGAAGAAATTAGTTCAGAAAGATGGAAACTTGTAGAAGACTTGATTAAACATCTGGACCCTTGTAACTCCAAAGGGCTAAGAACAACACACACACACGAACAGAGAGAAAAAGTTCCCTCCTAGGAATTTCAAATTCTCTTCCCTGATTGGTCCTCAGGTCATGTGTTCACTAGTGATAGGGAAAATTTGCCCCCCCTGTCCAGCCTAGGTTATTATTTGCTTGCAGCATTTATTGTATTAGGCCCAAAGGCCTATAGTCTAGACAATTGTTATATATAAAGCCAAGGTTTGCATTTCTGCTTTTAATATGTTTATCTGTACAGAGGGCATTCAGGGAAAATGAGGAACCAAAAGAAGGAAATAAGAAAGGAGTGTTCAGCTTGTTTTTAGATTGCTTTATGAATTTTAGCCTGTATAATGTAACCACAAAGAAAGGGTCTTAAGACTGGCAGACCACCAACGAAAACTGCCCAGAAACAATAAAAGGAAACACCATATATGGAAGAAAACTGAAGTAGCTTGCTAATGGTACAATTGATACTCCTAAATAAGGAACTTTTAAGTAAATGCTAATTTGCGGTTTTAACCTTTATAAGCTTGGTAAAATTTGTAACAGGCAGAGGGGAGCTTAACCCTCTCCCTGCATGCATGCTTGTACTCCAATAAAGTGCCTCAGGCTGCCTGATTCTAAATTTAAAGGTGTGGTCAATTTTTTTTCCACAACACTAGGTACTATGTGTTAACCCTTTACAGGTGAACTTAACCCTTAACTAACTATTCATGACAGTGGCCCCAGACTCACCTATTTATACCTTGTTCTGCTGTCCCCTCCTTCCCAACGATCCTCTCCCATTGTGTGTAGATGGGCCAGAATCCGCCAGGATAGACCCTCCAGGACCCGTCAGCCTGACTCTTGGGACCCGTCTGACCCTGACATGTGTCGCCGACTCTGTCCCAGCCCCGAGCTATTCCTGGTTTCTCAATGGCAACAAATTACCCCAGACCGGGAGCAGCTTGACCTTTGACCTGACGACGTTAAATCTGGGCACGTACAAGTGCCAGGCTTACAACCCTGTCACTGGCCTCACGGCTAACGCGGCGATCGAGGTGCTGGGTGAGTAGCCGGGCACCGCGTCCCACGCCCGCCTCTGTCTCAGACACACAGAGCACAGGGGCCTCCGTTGCTGTCTGTCCAGCCAGCGTCCTGGCCACAGCGGGTCTGTCCTGTCTCCTGCCGGGTGCCTTGTCTGCATGGGACGTGCTCTGTCACTCCGTGCACCAACCCCGTGGGTCAGCGCCGTTCCTGCACCCTGGGCTCTCCCCGGCTCTGAAGCCTGGGGGCTGGCTTCTCCAGGTGTGTTCTGGATTCACCCCTCGAGCTCTGTTCTCCAGGGGACGCTCCCATCTGTCTCCAGTCCGGATCAGACACCCCCTGTCGCCTGTCACTGTCTGCGCCGATCCTGATCCCCGTGCTGGGGACTCTCGGCTAGTTCACTGTCTCTCCAGCCACATCCCCCTGCCCTCTGGTCCGGCCCAGGGCCCAGCTCCACCCCGTGGGCTCTGTCCTGTGGGGGCTGCTCCCAGTCGTGCTGCAGCTGGGCCGGACGCTGCCTGTCGCCTTCCAAGCGACGCCCGACCCGTCCGATCAGCAGGTCGAGTGCCCTGCGCTGTGCCCGTCTCTCCCTCCCGGCTCCGTCCTGTCCCTGCCCCTCTGGGGCATCTGTTCTCTGTGGGACGCCCCCATCACACCCCACTGCAGCTCAGACAGCAGATTCCTGCCCCCCTGGCGCCTCCGGCTGGTTCCCACCTGGGCCGGGCGTGTGGCCATGGCTCTGGCGGGAGGGTGGAGGGGGGGTCAGTCTGTACCCACTATCAGCCAAGGGCTGGCTCCAGGCCCCCAGCCGCGCACCGGGTCTGTGTCCAGACTCACAACCCCGTCTCCGGCCGCACTGCCTGGGCGTCTGTCGCCGTGCGGGTGACAGGGACGGGTGAGTCCCTGGAATGAAGCAACGTGCTGCAGACACAGGGATCCCAGTTCTGGCACCAACGCCCCAGCACAGCGCTAGGGGTCCCGGGCTGCAGGGAGCGGGATGGGGGGATTGTGGCTGAACATCTGACCCAACCCCCCTCCAGTCTCTCCTCCAGACGCCCCTCGTCCGGGTCTCTCTGCTGGGGCCGTCGCTGGGATCGTCATCGGGTCACTGGCGGGAGCGGCGCTGGTCGGAGTCTTGGTCTATTTCCTCTGTGAGTAAGAGCACCCCTCCCCCTGGAAAGCCAGGACTCCTGGGTTCTCTCCCTGGCTCTGGGAGGGGAGTGGGGTTTAGTGGTTAGAGCAGGGGGTGCTGGGACCAGGACCCCAATTCCAGCATCTCTGATGATTCCTCCCAGACTCTCGCTGCCGGAATGAGACCCCCAGGGAGAACGAGGCACCCATCCCAGTGTACGAGAACCTGCCCCCTACAGCTGGGGCGGGGCCAGTGGTGAGTGACAAGGGCTCAGCCCCCCCCCCCCGCTATTCCCCTCCTCTGCGGGTGCCCCTCAGTCTGGACCTGCAGCCCCCAGCCAGTTTACCCTGTCCCCTTTGGGCGGAGGTGGGGAGGTTACACAAACCCGGGGTCCCATTGACTGTCCCAGGGTGTCCCCCCCGAGCTCGGCTGTGGGGTCTCCGGGGTCTGGTGCTAACGACCCTCTTGCCTCTGTCTCCTGCAGGCCCAGCCTGGGAGCCCCCCTGACCCCAGCCCCATGTACCAGGTGAGCGCCGGCCCCTGTATCCTCCCCCGTAGGGGGGTAGGACCCAGTGGAGGGAGGAGGGAGCTGCCCCCCCAGAAGCCCTATGGCTGGGAATGGGGCTGGTTATCACATCCCCCGGGGGGGCAGAGTGAGCCAGAGGGGGACCAGCCGGGAGCCCCAGGGCTGAGGGGAGGGGCTGGGGGGGCCCAGCACTGGGGGGGGGAGGGATGGGCCCCCCAGGACGGGAGGGGCTGTTGGGGCCCGTGGGGGGAGCTGGGGGGCTGGGTCCTGCAGGGTGGGGTCCCCAGCTCTCCCCTGGGGCATCTCTGGCTGAATCGTCCCCGTTTCCCCCAGACGCTGCAGCCCCGACAGCCGGACGTGTACGAGGAGCTGAAGAAGTGACGCCCCCTCCTGCCCCCGGGGCCTGCTGGGAGGGGCCCGGGGCATGCTGGGAAAGGCGCGTCCCTGAGCCTGGGTCCCGACGTCCCGTCGATGACGCGTTAAAGGGCAGGAACAGTCACCGCCCGGCCCGTGGGTCCGTCCGTCCGTCCGTCTGTCCATGCTGCTCCCTGGGCCCATCACCGCAGCGTCTGGGCCCCTGCGAGGAAATCAGAAAGTCGGCGCCTGTGACTGGCTCCGGCTCCGTTGTGCCCAGCACAGGATTCGGCTGGTGACGTCTCACGACCAAACACCCCCCGGCCTGGGGCACGTGCCCTGTTCTCTGCCCGCCTGACCTGGGCCTGGCGCTCTGTGTCCCACACCAGGCCGTGGGAGCTCCCCACTGCTCGGAGGGGCCCGGGCGGCTCAGTGACCGGCCTGGTCCCACGGGGAGTCTGTGGGGCTGCAGGGACTCAGACCCGGGTCTCCGCAGTGCCCGGCTGGTGCCCAAACCAGGGCCAGGGGTCCCTGCCCAGGGCTTCCCCCCACCCTCCCCCCAGTGCCCGGCCCCACGTCTTCCCCTCCCGGGGGCCGTTCTCCCCTGCAGAGCTGTGAGCAGCGACGCCGACCCACCCGCCCAGCCGGGACCCGGGACCCCTGGCGGAGGGCACAGGGCACTGAGGGGTTCACGGGGCCCCCGGCCCTGACGTCTCCAGACCAGCCCCCAAAGGGGCTCGGGAGGTCCTTGCCCGGAGCCGGCAGCGCTGGGCGCGGTGACCGCGGTGTGCCGTGTGCCGGGAGCACGTCCGGAGCTGTGTCTGGCCTGTGTCCCAGGGGCTGGTTCCAGCCAGGCAGCGGGAGGCGCCAGGCCCGTCCCCGGCAGACAGGAGGTACCAGGCCGTTCTCTGTGCCCGGCTCCGGGGGCGCTGGGTGGTGCTGAGCTCGCCAGGCGGCTGGTTCCACCCGGAGCCAGGCCCCAGCAGCATCTGCACCAGGCCCAGGGAAGCAGCCAGGAGGGAAAAGCGCCCAGTGCGGGGTGGGGAGGGGGTTTCTGAGGACAGACGCTGGCTGGGGGGAGAGGTATCGTGGGGTGTGGGGGGCACCCAGGGTCCTGCCCCGAGGGGAGCAGCTGCCAGCGGGTTTGTCTCCTGCAGGGAGCGTTGGAGCCCGGCCGGCTGGGAGCCGGGGGGAGCTGGACACTGGGGGGGCTGAACCCCGCAGGAGCTGCCGGGGCAGGTTCGGGGCACTGGGAAGCGAGTTCCCAGTTTATTCTCCATCTCACCCGTTGTCCCGTGAACTCCAGCGGCTCCTTCTCCCAGCTCTGGGCAATGAGCTCAGCCTGGTTTTCTCTGTAACCCCTGGCCGGGCCGGGGCCGAGCGGGGCGGGTTGGGGGTCACTGCTCAGCTGGGGGTTCTGGGCTCTGGGGGGAGCTGGGAACTCGGCCAATGGGCAGTGCCAGGGGCTGGGGTGGGGGAGGGAGGGTGCCGATTGTGGACCTGCCAAGGGCTGAGTGGGGGTTGTGTCACCCATGGCCGGAGGGAGGGGTCGGGCATCTGACAAGGCTCCTTGTGCCAGGGCAGGGATGTGACGCTCTGAGCCTCGGGGGACACCCTGCACCCCCATGTTCATCCTTATAACATGATTGTAATAATTGGAGATATACCAATCTCCTGGGACTGGAAGGGACCTTGAAAGGTCATCGAGTCCAGCCCCTGCCTTCACTAGCAGGACCCATTTTTGCCCCAGATCCCTAAGTGGCCCCCTCAAGGATTGAACTCACAACCTTGGGGTTAGCAGGCCAATGCTCAAACCACGTCCAGTGTGAAGTTTGTCACGTCGGGCGTCTTCGGCAGGCTCCTGATGCCCTGAGCATGGCTGTTACAGGCTGTAATTTCATGTAGATCGTTATGAGGCTGAAAATGTGTCCTCATGGCTTAAAGCCGCCCAGGCAAAACCCTCCAGGAGCAGAGGGGCGGTTCACACCTCATCAGGGCAGGTATGGGACAAACCCAGCCCAGCCTCACGGGAACAAGGGACACTGGCCCAGGCAGCCACAAAGGGTCTGTTGGACTCTCCAGTGAGTCACCCCCCTGCCCTGGGTCAGTCAGGGGCTGCGATGAGGTGACGCTCACCTGACTCGGGGGGGGGGGCAAAGCCAGGAGGGAAGAAAGAACAGGATAAAAGGGAGACGTTTGCCATGTTCTCTCGCTTCCACCTCCATCCCCAGACACTGGCACCAAGCGACTGAAGCGCTGATCTAAGGGGAGAGGCTGGCTGAGGGGCGACCAGCCCGTGGTGAGAAGCAGCTAGGTTTGTAAAGGCACTGAAAGGGTTAAGCTCAGCTTAGAATGTGTTTTGCTTTTATTTCATTTGACCAAAGCTGACTTGTGCTTTGACTTAGAATCACTTAAAACTTCTCTCTGTGGTTAATAAATCTGTTTGTTCTACCTGAATTTTTTGAGGCCAGTGTGTTCAATGTCCTCTTGAAATCTTTGAATAGGCTTTAATGTAATGACATCCTTGGGGTTCGGGTGAATTAAAGGGTAGGGGTGTCAGGCATATGGAAGGGGACTGTTGCCCCCTTACTAACACTCAATGGGGGTGTTTGGTTGGTGGCTCCCAGCACTAAAAGGGGAGGGGTCGATGGGGAATCAGGAGCCTGAGACTGACAGTCCCCAGGAACAATGGGGAGAGGCCAGTGCTCCAGGTCAGCCTGACTGACAGGACGGGCCGGCTCAGCAGGGAGTCAGGGGGGTCCCATCCTCTGTGTGAGCTGGAATTGCCTGGGTCAGACAGGGTGGGGCCGAGCTAAGGAGAGAGCAGGGGCCCGAGCTGAGCTGGGAGCAGAGCCCGAGGGGCCAGAGCAGCAGCCCAGGGAGCTGGAGGCAGAGCAGCAGCAGCAGCCGTGCTGAGGTAGAGGAGTGGGGCTGGGGCTGGGGTGGGGGCTGGGGCTGGGGCGAGGCAGAGGAGTGGGGCTGGGGCTGGGGCGGGGGCTGGGGCTGGGGCTGGGGCGGGGGCTGGAGCAGTCTGGAGCCGGGTGTGGTGAGCAGCTAGGGAGAGCGACGATGGGGGGGACCCTGGGCAAAGGGCCCAGCGCAGAAAGACTCCCCCAGCCAAGGGTCCCTGCAGGCCAGGCTGGGAGGGGGATCTTAGCCCGGCGGGAGGCTGACGCTGGGAAGGGTCCCAAAGCCCGGAGGCGTGTGGCCACCACCATTGCAAGTGTCCCACCCGCAGCGTCCCTGCAGCTCAGCCAGGGCCTGAGAAGGAGGCCTGGGACCTACAAGGAACAGACTGTGAAGTGCCCTGACGTCCAGAGACACTGTCTGTGATGGTCCCTGCCCCAGAGCAGGGTGATGGGTTTTCCTTTAACCTTCCCCGTGTCTCCTTAGTCCTTTTTTTTTTAATTAATTGTTAATTAAATAACTTGCATTTGCTTTAAATTGTTTGAAATGATCAGTAGGTCAGGGAGGTGCCCCATGCAGAGAGAGGATACCCTGGAGTGGGGACAGCAGGCCTCTGTCATAGGTGACCACAGCAGGGTTGGGGGTTGAGCCCCCCAGGAATCCTGGGCCCAGCCTGGTTGGGGTTACGAGGACTCTGCCCGACAGGAGAGTGGCAGGGGAGCCCTCGAGGGCAGGCAGGTCTCTGGGTAAAGGAAGTGGGAGCGAGGACTCAGGTCCTTTCGCAGCCCAGCTCACCGGCGTGGTGCAGAAGCCAGGAAAGTTCCCCACAATAGCGGGACCATCCCCCGCTTACACGTATATGCCGACCCCTTTTGTACCTGTTTTCAGATTTCAGCACTGTGTACACACGCACACACTCTCTCTCTCTCTCTTTTTTACTTAGCGTTAACCTGTTCCTCTTATTCTTAGCTTTGGCTCCTTTTCCCACCTTCCTCTGGAGGGTCAGAATTGGAGCCTTTGGGTTTCAGGTAGTTTGTTTGCTGACCAGGTCTGTCCTTTGTGCTGCCATTTACAGGCCGTTCTCTCGAGTTGGGTGGTTTGCGTCAGCACAGACACTTTCCGGTTTGCTTTTGGGCCCAAAGCCATCGGCAGCTCAGAGACAGGCCGGGCCGGGTTGTTTACCTGCCGCGTCCACGGGTTCAGCCACATCCCTCGGCCCTCATTGGCCTGGAGCGGCGAACCGCAGCCAGCGGGAGCCGCGATCGGCTGCAGCAGGTAAACAAACCGTCCCGGCCGCCAGCGGATTTCCCTGACAGCCTGTGCAAAGGTTGCTGATCCCTGCTCTGCCTTAAAAGGGACACGATCCCTTTCCATCCGAGTTGTGATTTCTTTCCACTCCTGCTTCCAAAGCACCCAGCGATTTGAAACAGAAAACGCTGCCTGTGCTGGCCCCTTTCTGGAGCCCGGGCAGGATTTGAATTAAGTAGCATGTTTGGTTCGCATTTCTTTTCCCCCTTCTACAATACACACTGCACATGTCCTGGGGAAACGCACCTTCCTTCCACAGTATCAGAGGGGAGCCGTGTTAGTCTGGATCTGTAAAAGCAGCAAAGAATCCTGGGGCACCTTAGAGACTAACAGACGGATTGGAGCATGAGCTGTCATGGGTGAATACAGTTTAACGTCTATAACATAGAATCATAGAATTCAAGATCAGAAGGGACCATTATGATCATCTAGTCTGACCTCCTGCAAGATGCAGGCCACATAAGCCGATCCACCCACTCCTGAAATAATTCTCTCCCTTGACTCTGCTGTTGAATGCTCCAAATCATGATTTAAAGACTTCTAGTAGCAGATAATCCACCAGCAAGCGACCCCTGCCCCATGCTTCGGAGGAAGGCGAAAAACCTCCAGGGCCACTGCCAATCTACCCTGGAGGAAAATTCCTTCCCGACCCCAAATATGGCGGTCAGCTGAACCCCAAGCATGCGGGCAAGACTCTCCAGCAGACCCTCTTGCATCTGAAGAAGTGGGTATTCACCCACGAAAGCTCATGCTGCAAAACGTCTGTTAGTCTATAAGGTGCCACAGGACTCTTTGCTGCTTCTACAGAACCAGACTAACACAGCTACCCCTCTGATACTTGACACCCTCTGGAAAAAGGCTAACAATATCCTATCATTGACCCTTTGTACTAATTACCATTGTGGCATGTTATTGACCTATTGACTAATCCCGTTATCCTATCATACCATCCCCTCCATAAACTTATCCAGCTTAATCTTAAAGTCATGGAGGTCCTTCGCCCCCACTGTTTCCCTCGGTAGGCTGTTCCAGAATTGCACTCCTCTGATGGTTAGAAACCTTCGTCTAATTACAAGCCTAAATTTCCTGACTGACAATTTATATCCGTTTGTCCTCATGTCCACATTAGCACTGAGCTGAAATAATTCCTCTCCTTCCCTGGTATTTATCCCTCTGATATATTTAAAGAGAACAATCATATCTCCTCTTATCCTTCTTTTGGTTAAGGAAAACAAACCGAGCTCCTCAAGTCTCCTTTCATACGACAGGCCTTCCATTCCTCGGATCATTCTAGTGGCCCTTCTTTGTACCCGTTCCAGTTTGAATTCATTCTTCTTAAACATGGGAGACCAAAACTGCACACAGTACTCCAAATGAGGTCTCACCAACGCCTTGTATAACGGGACTAGCACCTCCTTATCTCTACTAGAAATACCTCGCCTAATGCATCCCAAGACCGCATTAGCTTTTTTAACGGCCACATCACATTGCCGACTCATAGTCATCCTGCGATCAACCAGGATTCCGAGGTCCTTCTCCTCCTCCGTTACTTCCAACTGGTGCGTCCCCAGCTTAGAACTAAAATTCTACATCATATTACCAATATCCATTTTTACATAAGGAGAAACTGCTTCTTTGTGCACCTGACACAGATTCACAGGTCGAGCCCATGTGTGGCCCCGTGCGGTCCGTGGGGGGTGCCCCTTTCAGTGTGACAGCCCTTCTCGGGGGTCCCCTCTCTCTCTCGGGGTCAGGCCCCTCCACCTCTTGGAGCCGCACCTCTCGGAGCCTCAGCGTGTCTGTCTCTGCCGTGGGCCCCTCAGGGAGTCCCCTTGCTCTGGGCCCCCCGGGGCCTCCTCACCCCCGAAGGGGACGATCCCCCCCTCCCCCCACCCTGTTCTCTAGCCCGGAGCGACTCTCCCCCAGCGTAACACAGGAGGTTTATTGAGCATCTGACCTCAGCACAGGAAACTCTCCAGCCTCAGGCCTGGCTCCCTCAGCCCAGCACATCCCAGTCCCCCTGCAGCCCCGAGCCCCCCTGCTTCCCAGCTGGGCCCCCGATACCCCCGGCCCCAGGCCCCCTCTGTCCATTGGCTTCTCTCCAGGGAAACAGGGTCGTAAACTGGGGCCTGGGTCTCCTCTCCGCCCCCCTCTGGCCCCTCTGGCTGGAGCCGGCTGGGCAGGTCACCGGGGTCCTCTCCCCGCAGCCCATTGTCCCCACTGGCCAGAACCGGCTGCGACTCCTGAGCTGGGTCTCCGGGTCCCCAGGTCACCGGTCGCTGGGGTCTCCATCCTCCAGGCCGGGCCGGGGTCCCGAGTCCCTCTCCGGTCCTGTTGTTGCCGGCCCAAAAGGCCTGAGGCAGCAAACAGTGGTTCGTTGCCCGGTGTGCGTCGCACTAATTATCACACCAGGGTGGAGAATGCAGAAAAAGTTTATTTGAGCTCAAGTAAGGTGCCAGGGAGATATTGCAATCTCAGATCCTGCACACAGATGCAAGCTGTGTGTCCCTTCTTATACATGATTTCAACAAGGCATTCTCATTACCCCCCATTGCCCACCTACCCCCCTTCTCCCTTCTAGTCCCCTCCCATATAATAGGCACTTTGTATAGTTAACAATTACATCAAACAGATTAAATCATCCTTGACAGCAAACAATTTATCTCGTAACTTTTCAAGGCTGTTAGCTTGGTTTACTCCTGGATTTATTATCTTGTCTCCCCTCTTTATAAACTAAACACAAGTAATAAAAGGGGGCCTCTTTTTACTATCTCCTGCTGTCCGTGTTGTACTGATAAGAAACAGTTACACATTCCATTCTCACTTCTAACTTGGGAATTCAACTAGAATTTAACAGAAAGGGACTCTTAGACCAGCATAAAATAACTTTGGTTCAATTCAGGCCTAGTACAGAAAGACTTCATTAATACTGTGGTTTTCTACCCTCCTGAATTATCTAGGGATATGCCTAATGACTCCAACAATCCCCCCCTTTGAGAATACTCAACAAACATTTGGCTGAGTTTTCTCATACTTTGAAGACAAAAAACAATTAAACTCTAGGGAGCTGGGGTATTCAGTCCCACATTCATTCTCCCTATGGACCCGGTAGGATTCGGTATGTGGAAGCCCACACCCACCCTAACCGGTCCACATGCCTGGAAGGAGCATTGTGAATGTGCATACTTCCATCCAGAAAGTGTCCAAGTATGTCATCCCCCTGACCACAGATCAGATGGTTCCTGATAGTCTGTAAGGGCAGTGGGCCAAGTCTGGTGCTCAAGATCCATCTAAATATACCAGATCCCACTGCAATACCTTCCCAGTCTCAGTGATTCTCAATACCATCTCTGTCAGCAACTTCTGGGTCATAGAACCAAGGGCGGAAATGACATGTAAGCCACCAACTCCAGCCTGTCCTTGGGATAGCTGAGCTCTAAAAATAAGGCTAGTGGCCCCTTCTAATTGGCCCAATTTCTTATCATGTTCCCAGCTTTTTAAAAATATTTCAAATGGTTGCTATATTATTGGCCTGAGTCCACAGAGATCTGGTCAATTCCCTCTTCTTGCAGAGGAAACAACCCAGGCTTTCTGTTGTGCTAATCGTATGGCAGCCCCTTGTGAGCAATACATGCTGGAGGATTCACCCAAACCACAGGACGCAGCCTGCAGAACAAACCCCAAAAACCAATCAACACCACAGTCCCAAACAGGGGCCCCACAAATTTCTTCCTGCCAGTGTATAATTCTTGGTTTCTACACCAGGGTCAGTCCTTAATGTCCTTTTTGGTCAGGAAATCCTGAATTCTGACACTGCACAACGCTGTTGGTGGTCAGCAGGGCTTAATAAGGGTCTTTCCAGCATAGAGCAAAAGCAGTCTTTCGCTGGTGGAGCTTTACATTAATCCAGTTTCCTGGTTCCAAGAAGTGGCAGGCCTCCTAGGGTCTTTGTGTAGTTTGTCTTTACCTGTAAAAAAGAAACCTAACACATTTCATTAGTGCCTGTCAGCGATTTGCAGACTTTACAGCTGTGTGGGCACATTTAAGCCCCCCCCCCTTGTCTTGGTTGTTAGCTAAGTCTTAGCTGAGAGCAGTGTCCTGAAATGGGGCTAATGCCCTATCTTTAAACTCAGCATGTTAGCTATTTTTCCTCAGTTAACTCGTTCTTCTTCCTTTTTCCTGTTTGGCTTCTTTTAACCTACAAAGGAAACTTAGCCTTCACTTATACATCTTTTTCTAACAATGAACACATATACATTGCCTTTATACAGTACATTAGTCTTATTATTTAAAGTTTGTCACATCTATCCTTTTACTAAAATAACTTTCGTCAAAGCTTTAGGACAACAAGCTAGGACAAGCACACCCACTTTGACGAGTTTATTTCATAGAGCCTCTAGTCCAATAGTTTCCCACCATCCCCAGCCCTCTGGCTAGAAATCTGAGATAGCCAGAAGGATCCAAATACAATATGGGGAGTGGGTTAACTTTCCATGTCCTTGCTTCCAAAAACTATTGGTATGCAAGTTTTACTAACAATTTTCAATTAAAAGATTTGGCCAATAAAATTTCTCTTTCTCTTACTTAAGGAGATGTATTAGACTTTAGTATATCACATTTTTCCCAATTTATCCAAGCACTTTGTATTCCAAGTTGAACAAAACAAGTATCTGTATTCCAATCCAGACCATCCTATAAACAAAACAATTTTGGCCACGAGACGAACACCACAAGACAGAACATAAAACATAATTTTACTGTGCCATCAAAGGCATGGTATGTTGAATGCTGTTCAGCTAGCATCAGTTTTCTCTGATTATCTGAAAGACAAAAACAGAAGTCTACCTTTTCTGGGTAGTCAATCATCACTGAAAATATACAAGTACCTTCGTTGATTTCAGGCAAAACAGGGGAATTACCCCATATTTTTATATATATGTTTCATAGGCAGCTTAGGTCTCAGTGACTTCTACTTTATCAGTTAGATAACTTGCATCAATACAGATGCTTCCTGACTTGCTTTGTACTTTTAATTCCTGCTTTTAAACACTGAAAGAAAACATCATCACTTATAGTGCCTTTAGAACTAATAAGATTTCAATTACATAGCACTATATAAACATTTTTTTAGATAATTCAACTAAATGGGTTATAACCAAATGATTGCAATCTAATAATGTCTTTGCCTGAATTTATTTACAAACATTTCAAAAACACCAAGAATTTTTCTCTTTAGCATTTTTACAAAGTTCAACTTCTGTTCCCTCCAGCAACTACGGAGTTAACTTTTCACACTGCCTTAAATCACTCACTTGTTTTCTCCAACAACCACTTTTCTCAACTTAAATCACTATGACAAGTATCCTCCTGGATATTTGAAATCCCCATGTTTATACCTATTTACTCCTTTCTTCCACTAGACCCTCAAAAGTTTCCAACTTGTTTTCCAATCTCTCCGTCTGTTACCTGCCTGCCTGGGCCCGATCCTTCTTTTCTAGCTGAACCGTTCTTTCCCTAAAACATTTTAACTCACAAGACTACCCGAGTCTTCCCTTGTGAGGCTTGCCACCTGGGCAAAACACATGGCCCACTGGTGTTTAATTATTTAATCTCCTCTTGTAGCAAACACACTGCTGTTACGGTGTATGCTGAGCACAAATAGTTAAATTTTGGCAAGTCCCTGAAGGACTGGTACTTGCTTAGCCAGGGCTTCCTTTTCTAACTGAAAATCCTGTCTCAAAGCCTGCAACTTGCCCTGGGCGCAGGTTTGAGTTGCTGTCTGGGTCATGATCTATGCTCTTAATTGCTCAATTCTAGTTATCAAGTACATATTTGTTCTTTTTCTCCAACTACTCTATTGCCCAGTCCTGCTGCAACTGGGGGTAGAACCCCTTTCTAGTTCTCAGACTTACTGCAGCTGAGAGTAGGCTCACCTTTAATCATGCAATCCTCAACATATAACACCAACAGTTCCAAACAAAAGAAACACAACATAACAAAGGTAAAACAAATAGATGGTGTAAATTCTATAGGGCTCCCCCATTCTCAATTACTCACCAAACTGTGACAAATCTGTTACCAATTTATCTACTGCAGGACGTTGGGGGAGGATAAAACACACCATATAACCAAACCCCAAAGCTTCCCCAAGCCTTAAGCCACTTTAATACTCACACGTATCCAGACTGACCACGTCTGTATATAACATTCAGAGAAGGGGAATAGGTGGACGGGAGATTATTCTGTATATAGCTTGTCCAGTATTTCCAACATGCTTCCACTCTTGGGAGAGCTGTTCTTTTACACCCTGGAATCTCCTGCAGTGTCTCTTTCAGAGATTCCAGTTCAGGTCACCAAGCCATACCAACTCTGGGATTGCAAAGACTGCTAAATCTCACTGAACAATTAAGCTTTGCAAATGCAATCTCAGTTCTGTAACTTAGATTACCTTTAATTTACCTCTGTCTATATTTTCCCACAGCCAGCTGGGGCTAAAAGCAATTTTTCTTTGTACTTAACATAGTCTGACCTAATACGCAGAGCAGCTCTCTCTTTATCTCTGGCCTTAGCCGAGTTTCAAATTAACCCATTCCTAGACGAATTGCTCACACTGTGTCAGAGGCTTTTCCTTTGGTAATTAAAAGCTCCTCTGAGATATATGATCTTATCTAGATTGAAGATACCTTCTAATGGACATTGTTTAGATGGATTTTCACGCGTGTAAAGATTCCAATTCTCTAAATACCTGCAGGTTTCAGGACCATAATGTACGTACATGTACTATGCTGGGGTACCCTTAGGGGGTGAGGTAGAACGTTTAGACTGTCCCTTCCCCCCTTTTCCACTTACACACACAGAGAGGGGGCCCTGTCCGCGCTAGCGGCTCATAAACTAAGAATCTCTCCCTACAGGACACTCACACAGAAGAGATTAACGAGAATGACTGACTCTTCTACATCTCCCTTCAGCAAAGAGCGTCGGCTAGTCTCTGGGGGAGACAGCGCCGTATACTCTAATTGCATTCAATGAGATGATCAGACTGTCAGTAGCCCACACGGAAAGGAAGGGGGGGGGGGAGGGAAGATAGGTTCACACATTCCTAGACCCAGGCAGCTTCCTCGCCGGACGATGCCAGGCTGAGTCAGCCCACCGTGGGTCGGATCTCCTAAAGATCCACTAGTTACTGGGCTTGCGTTAGACTACTCCTGATCATTAGCATTTGCTTCACAGGCGTCTTCCAGTAACAGACACTCACACTGGTATACACACACACACACACACACACCAAGACCATTATTCCCACGGACAATCCTCCTCCCAGTGCAGCTCTGGGGCATATGATGGGGGATTTTTACAAGAGCTCTTTATACAAACAGCTTCAGAAGCTACCCATTCGCTAACAAAACAAAAGTAATTGAAGGATCATGTTGTAATTAAGTGATCCTTCTGGTGGCCACCTTTCCTGGCTCTCTAGTTGATATTGAGGCCAGTCTACTGTACAGAACCTTTTTAGTTTACCCTTAATCATTGGATCCAAACCAAACACTTTCCAATTTGCTAGAATGCATTCTGGGGGCATACACCGTGCCCTGCCTGTACTCCATCCCTGCCCCATACCTATGGGAAGACACTGGGCGTCCCCAGGTCTTAACAGGCAAACAAAAGGTTAACAGCACTGAACTGTTCCTACCTTTTCCACAGGACCGGTTCCTCACCGTCGCCCGCAGCTGCTTCTCCACTATCTGAGTGCGTTGCACCGTTGTGCCTTCCAAGGTCGGTCTGACACGTCCCTGCCGAGGCCCCCGGTAAAAGCACCGGTGCGCGCTGGCATCGGCTGTGACTGTCGTCCACCGGCCATTGGAGGAGTCCGGGCAAGGCATAATTTTGCCTCGAGCCCACCCAGGGACGCCAAGACTGTTGCCGGCCCAAAAGGCCTGAGGCAGCAAACAGTGGTTCGTTGCCCGGTGTGCGTCGCACTAATTATCACACCAGGGTGGAGAATGCAGAAAAAGTTTATTTGAGCTCAAGTAAGGTGCCAGGGAGATATTGCAATCTCAGATCCTGCACACAGATGCAAGCTGTGTGTCCCTTCTTATACATGATTTCAACAAGGCATTCTCATTACCCCCCATTGCCCACCTACCCCCCTTCTCCCTTCTAGTCCCCTCCCATATAATAGGCACTTTGTATAGTTAACAATTACATCAAACAGATTAAATCATCCTTGACAGCAAACAATTTATCTCGTAACTTTTCAAGGCTGTTAGCTTGGTTTACTCCTGGATTTATTATCTTGTCTCCCCTCTTTATAAACTAAACACAAGTAATAAAAGGGGGCCTCTTTTTACTATCTCCTGCTGTCCGTGTTGTACTGATAAGAAACAGTTACACATTCCATTCTCACTTCTAACTTGGGAATTCAACTAGAATTTAACAGAAAGGGACTCTTAGACCAGCATAAAATAACTTTGGTTCAATTCAGGCCTAGTACAGAAAGACTTCATTAATACTGTGGTTTTCTACCCTCCTGAATTATCTAGGGATATGCCTAATGACTCCAACACTGTGTCCCAACAAACTCCCTCTCCCCCCCCTCTTCGTTAAACCAGTAACACCTGGGGACACTGAGCCCCACCCCCTGTGCACGCAAACCATTGTGAAAACAAGGAAAACACAAGAAAATCCCCCACTTCATCACAACCCCATAACCCAAGCACCCCAGGAGACCAGAGTTATATTTTTGGGTCCCTTCATGATAAACCATCTCTCTGGATGACTGTGTCCCACTATCATTCATTATGGCATGTTTTGAGGAATACCAAGCAATGCTTCCTGATACATTTGATAGTTTTCACCGGGTTAGGCTCCCCCCTCCACATACCGACACTGCCGGATTCCCATGGGGGCTCGTAGGACACTTTTCTAGGGGTAAATCCTTCAGGTTCTTATTTGCCTCATTACCACCACTGGGGGGTGTGACGGTCCATGTGTTTCCTCCCCTTGCCCTGTCACATCGGGGATTTGGCTCGCGAGAGCAGCAATGGTTCAGAGACTCTCAGGGTGGGAAGGGACCTCAGGAGGTATCTAGTCCCACCCGCTGCTCAAAGCAGGACCAACCCCCGGTGGTGGTTCTGTTCTAGGCCGGGGCGTCCTTGTTTTCCCTTTGTGGGTCCAGCTGTAAGATGAACTCCACAGAATTTATTAATTCCCATTTTAACCCCCCATTTTGTGCTTTTTATTTGTGTGCAATAAACCCATTTTCATTCTGTATTTTTTGTTCCCCATAGCAGCAGGCTGGGCCCCAGCTGGCCAAAGCCAGGTGAGGACCCCTCCATTCAGGGGCTGGGACGGCTGGTGTTCTCCTGGGACGCGGAACGTCGCTCGATTCCCGCCGTGGGCAGACCGCGCTCTGCAGGCAGGTTGTACCACGCACTGACCTTGCTGCTGTTTGCGTTAACCCGCCTTGTACAATATTCACCAAAATAACAGTAACAACAAGGCAAACCACACAAACCACACAACACAGTATTTGTCGTGCCAGTGGACCCCTGGTGTTCTGGGTTATTTTTCCGCTGGCACCAGCTTACTTGTAGAGTGTCTGAAAAACAAAAAAACAGTTTCCCAGCCCCCTGGGTAGGGACAGATTTTTGCTTAGAAATACCCCTTCCTTCTACAAATCTCCCTGCTGACTGCAGGAAAAACAGAAGAATAACGCCCATACTTTCCTTGTTGTGTTTTATAGGCAGGCTTGGTTTTACCCTTAAAGGGAAAGGGTGAATTATTCTACTGGTCATTTATCAAATTCATGAGGTTGTGTGCCTCAGTTTCCCCTCTTGTACAACAGCCCAGGTTTGTAACGGTTTCTCTGCTGTGCCAAGCGTTAAGTTTATTCACAGGTAATGGTGGAGAGGCAGCATTACCATGAGACTTTTGACATGAAAGTTGCTTTTAATTACCATTTTTAGCATTAATTATACACATTATATGTGGTTATGGGGTTACTCACTAGCATTTATCGCAAGGTTTAACACTGTGACCGTCAGGTCACTCAGAGCCACCTTGAAACTCGGTGTTTCTGACGTTGCTTTTTTGTACATTTCACCCCTGGCCTTTCCTTCAGAGGTGCACAGTCTGGTCACTTTGGGGGTTTCCTGCAGTTCTTAGCTGCTATTAATTACCAAAAGAGGATGCAGAATTTCTCCAGTCCTGGCTGCCCCAGCCAGGAACACATTCTCTGGTCCTTATTTAAAGATATTAAACTTTATAAGAAAACATGGAAGTACCCAAAGGGTTAAATGGCTCCTTGCACTAGCTGCCGGCGACTGGCACAAGGGGCTGTTAGTGTTGTAACTTTGAACGAGAGGTTTAAATGGAGTTTTAGTGGCATTGGTTTGTTTTTTTAATTTAAAATACAAAACCAAACCAATTTATCTTAAACACGTGACGAAGTGGGGGATTTTCTTGTTTTTTCTGTGTTTCCCAGGGGGCTGCATGCAGAGGGGGTGGGACTCAGTGTCCCCGGGTGTTACTGGTTTAAGGAGGTGGATGGAACGTGGGGATGTGACTTCCTGCTCCTCAGCTAATGGCTGCTTCTCGGCTGCTCTTTGTACCTGGCTGCAGACGAGGCCGGATTCGTACAGGGCCCTGCCGGCCTCCATGCCCCAGCCCCCCAGGGGACGATTTCTCCCCCATGTAGCCCCCCCCATCCCCACCAGGGCCAGACCACCCTGGAGAAGCAGTGGGGGGGGGGGGGCAGAGATGCCTTTGCTACAGAGTCCGTCTCGAGCTCCCCTGAGCCTGCAGCGACCGGATTGCTACCCCGCCCCCCGTCCCCCGGTGTCTGGGTGGGGCAGGGGGTGGGGTGGGTGAGTCCCCATCCCCCCGGGGCAGGCAGGGCTGTCGGGAAGGGGGGGTCACGGTGCCAAAGGGGCCGCACCCCCTGCCCCGTCCCTGCGCTGGGCCGGCCAAGGGAGGGGCTTCGTGCCAGCTCCGCTCCCTCCCCCACTTCCCCGTCTCTGCCCTTTGCCCCCAGCCGGGAACCAGGCGTCTCTGCTGCCCCGGCAGCTCCCGGCGGGTCCCGGCTCCAGGGGCGCTGGGTGGTGCTGAGCTCGCCAGGCCCCAGCAGCGTCTGCACCAGCCCCAGGGAAGCAGCCGGGAAGGAAAAGCGCCCTGGGGGGGAGGCGTGTTTCTGAGAGCAGACACTGGTTGGGGGGGGAGGTATCGTGGGGTGCGGGGGGCACCCAGGGTCCTGCCCCGAGGGGAGCAGCTGCCAGCGGGTTTGTCTCCTGCAGGGAGCGTCGGAGCCCGGCCGGCTGGGAGCCTGGGGGAGCCGGACACTGGGGGGGCTGAACCCCGCAGGAGCTGCCGGGGCGGGTTCGGGACGTCGGGGCGCTGGGAAGCGCGTTCCCAGTTTATTCTCCATCGCACCCGTTGTCCCGTGAACTCCAGCGGCTCCTTCTCCCAGCTCTGGGCAATGAGCTCAGCCTGGTTTTCTCTGTAACCCCTGGCCGGGCCGGGGCCGAGCGGGGCTGGTTGGGGGTCACTGCTCAGCTGGGGGTTCTGGGCTCTGGGGGGGAGCAGGGAACTCGGCCAGTGGGCAGTGCCGGGGCTGGGTGCCCCAGGGGGCTGCTGGGCGGGGGGGCATCGCTGAGCTGCCCAGGGCTGAGGGGAGGTTGTGATGCCGGGGGGGGGGGTTGGGATCTGACCCCCAACAGGACCAGACAAGGCTCTTGGGCCGGGCCGGGGGGTCGTGAGGGGCCTCGCAGCCCGGCACCCTGGGAGGTGTCACAAGGCCCGGCACAGGGAGAGGGCGGGAGCAGAGTGAGCAAAGGCCCCACACGCGGCCTCCGTGGGCCCGTCTGCCCAGCGATTACAGACCCGAGACTGGTCCTGCCCCTGCACCCCCCATTGTGTTATAACCCGGCCCCGGGCAGGGCCCCCCAGGCATAGGCCGTCCCTGCAGACCACGGGAGCCCCCAGCGTGATGCTGGCGCCGGCAGAGCCAGGGCCGGTGCAAGGAAGTTTTGCGCCCGAGGCGAAACTTCCACCTTGCGCCCTCCCAGCCCTGCAGCAGCTCCCCGCCTCCCCTCCTCCCTGAGGCACCCCCGCCCCCATCAGCTCCCCACCCGCTGGCCTGGGGAGCCCTGCGGTACCTCCTCACCCCAGGTCACCTCCCTGGGCTGCAGCTCAGGCTCCCTCTCCCCTCAGGGGCTGAAACACTTCTTTAAAAAATTGGGGGTGCCGCTTTTTGGTGCCCCCAAATCTTGGCGCCCTCGGCAACTGCCTAGTCGGCCCAAACGGTAGCACCAGCCCTGGGCAGAGCCAAGGGGACCCCAGGGAGTGTTGCCAACTTTTCGACTGCAGGAAATCGAAGACCCCTCCCCCGACCCTTCCCGAGGGGCCCCCCCTTCTATGAGACCCCGTGTCACGGGGTCCCCGGGCGCTGCTCTGGAGCTGCTCCCCACCAAGCCAGGCAGGACTCTGGGAGCCTCCTCTCCCTCGGAGCAGCCTGTCTGCAGGGCAAGAAGCTCCCACGGCTTCACCTCCTGGGTCTCTCCTTGGAGCATTCAGCCTCCTCTGCCCCTCCGTGCGCTTCCCCCAGCGAGTCCCCCCAGCGGTGTCTTGGGGGGGGCACAGGGTCCTGCCCCCCCACTTCGCAGTCAGACGTGACTCTCAGCCAGCCAGTGACACAGAGGTTTATTCGATGACAGGAACAGGGGCTAACACAGAGCTTGTAGGTACCGCGAGCCGGACCCCTCGACCGGGTCCATTCTGGGGGGCAGTGAGCCAGACCCCCACGTCTGCACTTCACTCCTCGTCCCCAGCCAGCTCCAGACTGACCCCCCCCAGCTCCTCCTCTCTGCTCAGCTCCTTTCCCGGGCCAGGAGGTCACCTGACCCCTTTGTTCTCCCCCCCCCCTTTAGCATCCCCTGGCAGGGGGGAAGGGCCTGGCCATTAGTTGCCAGGCGACAGTGTCGGCCATTTACGCACACTGGCCTTTATCCCACCACCTAGAGACTTAAGAACTGCAGAGGGGAAACTGAGGCACACTACAGTATTCAGAGGAAACATTAGGAACAGCCCCACTTCGTCACACCTGCCCCCTCCCTCCGTCACTCGCTCACCCCCACCCTTGCTCATTTCCCCAGGCTGGGTAGGGGATTGGGGTGTGAGGGGGAGTGAGGGGCCCCCGGAGCGAGTGAAGGACCCTGCTCCAGGCGCCCTGAAAAACTCTTATGGGGGGCCCTGCGGGACCTGGTGCAAATTGCCCCACTTGCCCCCACCTCTGGGCGGCCCTGGGTTGGGGCAGGGGATTGGGGTGAGGGAGGCGGTTCGGGGTGCAGGCTCTGGGCAGCGCTTACCTCAGGCGGCTCCTGGAAGTGGCCGGCATGTCCCGCTGGCTCCTAGGCACAGGTGCGGCCAGGCGGCTCTGCGCGCTGCCCCGTCTGCAGGTGCCGCCTCTGCAGCTCCCATTGGCTGTGGTTCCTGGCCAATGGCAGCTGCGGAGCTGGCACTGGAGGTGGGAGCAGCGCATGGAGCCCCCGTGGCCCCGCTGTCCCTGGGAGCTGGAGAGGTTGGTCACTTTCCGGAGCTGCGTGGAGCCAAGACAAACAGGGAACCTGCCTCAGCCCCGGGCCTCGCGGCGCCGTCGACCGGCCTGTTAATGGCCCAGTCACCAGCGCTGACCGGACGCCTGGCAACCGAACCCGGGTGCATCTGGGCCGGAGCCCGGCCGGGCTGGGCCCTCGCTGCTGCCCCCTGCTGGCGAAGTGCAGCCCAGCCCCCCGCAGGGCTCAGCCGGACAAGGGCTGCCCCGGGAGCTGTAGTAAGGTGAGTCCATGAGACATAAACCCTCGGTGTCAGGGCCCGGTGGGAGGCCTGAACTGGGGTAACAGTCAGGACGTTGTTAAGCCAAGCTGGGCTGTGAGCCAGAGGCAGGCCCCGCTCACAGGAGCTGGCAAGAGGAGGGCTGCTAGAACTGCGTATTAATCCCTAATGAAATGATGGCACCAGAACGGCTGGGTACGAACCCATCCCACACAGATAAAGAACAGGCAGCCCCAGCCTAAAGACAGTATGAAAGGACAATACGACGCAGAGACAGGACGATGGATGGATGGTTTGTTCAGACCAACCTGTGTCAAGAGAAGGGCAACCCCCTAATCGAGGGGCTGCACCTCAGTGCGTTCAATGATGCGTAACCTGTTTGTACCTGTGTATAAAAATACACCCCTGAGTGGATGTGACTGACTGAGCCGCTCCATTGCCGGGGACACAAATTCGCAGTATGTCCTGCAGAGTCTATGGTCTGCGGTCACTGGGGGGTCTCTCAGGGTCTGCGGTGCCAGCGATCTGCAGAGCCGGGGCAGCACCCATAGGGAACTCACCCGCAGCCGACTGATACCAACATCGACCAGAGCAGAGCAGAGCCCCACACCGGGAGCATCTGATGACAGGAGGGAGCTCTCTGCCCCCCTCCTGCTGAGCCGGGGGGCGGCCCCACTGGGCCAGGCCTGATTTGCACCCCTGTGCTGGGACCCTCTGGGCTTTGCCCTTCGCTGCAGGGGGGCCGGGCTGGGGGTGGGGCCCAGGGAGCCGTGTCAGGTTCTGGGGCCCCAGGAGACGGGTTTAGTGGGTGGTTGGAGCCGACGGGCAACGCTGGGTTGGACTTTGTGCCCCAGCTTGTCCGTCAGGCTGGGGGTGTCTGGGTCCGGCTGGGGGTGTCTGGGTCGGGCTGTCGCCTGTTTCTGCTGGTCCCTGTTCCCCACGTGCCCTGTCTCTGGGCCGCTTCTCTTTTCAGTGAGTCCAACTTTCCTCCTGGCCGTGCCCTGGCTGACCGCACGGCGGGGGGGATCTTCACAGGGAGGGTGGGGGCCCCGTGACCAGTCAATCCCTGGCCCTGACTCACCCCCGCCCCCCGCCCCCAGGAGAAGCCCAGTCACTCCAGGCTCTGGGTCCCAGCACAGCTCCCTTCACACCCTGCCGGGCACCAGGGATCCACCCGCCTGCCAGGGACGGGACATGGGGCAGAACTGCCCCCCTGGGACGGCCCCACAATGGTCAACAGGTGGGAGGGGCTGGTCCTGACAGGTGCGGGGAGACCAGAGCTGCAGTAGCAGGGGGCTGCAGGTCGGGAGTGAGGGGCACCAGTTTGTATCAGTCTCTCTTATTCTCCTCTGGCCTGAGCTCCTGCCTCCAGCTGGCTGGAGCCCCAGCTCCCCATCGCCCCGACCCGCAGAGCCCTGGGAGGGGGCGGGGAGCCAGCCTGGCCCTGCAGCCCCAATGGCCACCCCCAGCCCCTGCTCGGCCCCACGGCCCGGCCCCGGAGGCAGCCACACTGGGCCGGCGACTCCCCGACATCCCGGGGTAAGGATCAGCAACGCCGGGAACCGCCGGACGCAGCTAGTGGGGACCCCCCCCAGGCCCCCCATGTGTGTCCCGGCGCCCCCTGCTGGATGGGACGGGCCCTGCTGTGGGTGGAAGGGGAGGAGAAGTGTGTGTGTGTGTGTGGTGGGGGTGGGTGGATGTGGCTCTGTGGGGGGGGTGTACGGGGTGTGTGTATGGGTGGGTGTGTATGATGGGGGTGGGGGGGGCGGGGGGTGAATGTCCCTGTGTGGGGTGTGGGGAGGTCTATGGTGAGGGCGGGAGGACACACGTGGCCCCACAGGGGTGGCAGGATCAGGCTGCCCAGCCCAGCTCTGTGTGTGTCTCTGTGCCCAGACACCGGGGGGAGGGGCGGGGGGGCAGGGAAGCATCACGGGATCTCCAGACGGACTCTATAGCGAAGGCGTCTCCAGTCCCCCCCCCCGCTGCGCCTTCAAGGGGGGGAGGGTCCGGCCCTGGCAGACGGGGGAGAAATCGTCCCCTGGGGGCCGGGGCATGGAAGAGGACAGGGCCCCACAGCCCGGTGTCTGGGCAGGGGGAGGGGCGGGTGAGTCCCCCTCCCCCCGGGGCAGGCAGGGCTGTCGGGAAGGGGGGGCAGGTGCCAAAGGGGCCGCACCCCCTGCCCCGTCCCTGCGCTGGGCCGGGCAAGGGAGGGGCTTCGTGCCAGCTCCGCTCCCTCCCCCGCCCCCGTCTCTGCCCTTTGCCCCCAGCCGGGAACCGGGCGTCTCTGCTGCCCCGGCAGCTCCCGGCGGGTCCCGCAGCAGCGACGGGCGATGGGGCGAATCCCCCACAGACCGGGCGGCCCTTGGCCGGGGATTCTCCTGGCAGGTCAGAGGGGGAGAACGTGGGACCCAGGTGTCCGGGACACAAAGGCCTCCAATAGGAGAAAGCAGAGGGGCTGCGGGTCGGGACTGAGAGGCACCGGCAGAGCTGGGTGGGGGACCCCAGGGCTGGGGTAGCAGGAGGGGGCCTCTGACGCTTCCTTCCCCAGGCTGGGTCCCACCCGAGGTTGCGCCCCAAAGCCCCGGGGGACCCCACAGAAGCCCCATTGTTCCCCGCAGCTTCTGCTTTGCATGGGGGGATTAGCAGGGATCAGCTGTTTGTGTCTCTGTCCCAGAGCACTGGGGGGGAGGGACACACCCAGCCCCCCTCCACTGAACTCCCTCCCCCAGATCTAGCAGGCGGGACCCGCCCCACGCAGAGACCCAGGGACCAGGCACCTCACGGGGGCCGGGGGGAGAAGGGAGAAGACCCTCCCCCTCCCCCTCCCCTCCCCTCCCCTCCCCTCCCCTCCCTGGTTCCTTCCTCCCAAGCGAAGGGGAAGTGGGCAGACGAGGCTGGGGGAGGAGTCTGAGGCGGGAGGGGCCCCGTGGGGCTGCCCTGCCTGTGGGTCCGGACTCCAGGGTCCCGGCCCAGAGACGCCGCCCCTGGGTCGAGGCAGGTCCCGCTGCAGGAAGAGGTGTCGGGGCAGCACCTGGCGAGGGGCCCCTTGCAGCTGGGAGGGTGGAGCCGGGGTGGGGGGACCCAGGTGTCCCGGACACACAGAGCTGGAACAGGGGACAGTGCAAGTGAAAGCAGAGGGGCTGCAGGTCGGGAGTGAGGGGCACCAGTTAGTATCAGTCTCTCTGGTCTCCCCCCCGCAGCCTCCGTCCTGGGCTCCTGCCTCCAGCCGGCGCCGGCCCAGACCCCAGTGACCATCGTCCTCACCCCGCCGAGCCCCGAGGTGGGAGGGGGCGTCAGCCTGGCCCCGCAGCCAACGCCACAGAACTTCGTGCTCTGCTACTGGTACCGATCAGCGACCGCTGCTGTAAACAACCGGATCCTCACCTACTTCCCAAACCCCGCTCAGCAGAACGGCCCGGCCCACACGGGGCGGGAGACAGCGGGGCCGGGCTGCGTCCTGCACATCGCGGGGTTAACGCTCAGCGACACCGGGAACTACACGGTGCAGATACAGACCGAGACTAGCTCCGGCCTCGGCTCGGTGCCTCTGCGCGTCTATGGTAAGTGCCACCCCCGGAGCTGCGCTGATCCCGTCCGTGTCCCCCCCGCCATCCCCGCCCCAGCGATGGGGCTCTGGGCGTCTCCCCGGGGATGAGCCCGGCTGGTGAGGGGCTGTCGGGGGCTGTGTGGGGGGGTCTGGCCCCCCAGGGCGGGGGTGTCCCCAGATCCCCCGGGGCCATAGGCGGCAGGTTTGTATAATTTTTGGTGGGGCCCAAAATGGTGGTGCCCCCCCGCTCCCGCCCTGTAAGCCGATATAAAAAAAAGCTACAACCGTCAGCGCCACAAGATTACAAGGGTCAATTAAAAGTGGAAAGTCAGAAGCAGCACTTGCCTACTTCAATATACAGTATTATATTTTGTTGCACCTGTTGTGATGAAGTGGGAATGTTCTTAATATTTTCTCTGAATGCTGTGTGGGTGCCTCAGTTTCCCCTGCAAGATGCCAACTGAAGGTGTTGGGAACAGAGAGATCAGGTGGCCTCCTTGTCCAGAAGAGACACAGAGGCCAGAGGAGGGAGTGTCAGTTTGGAGCTGGCTGGGGAAATGGGGAGAGACCCAGAACTTGGTTCTGGGCTCCCCACCCCCCAAAATGGACCTGACAGAGGGGTCCTGTTTTCTGTACCAACAAGCTCTGTTTAAACTGTGTTCCCATCATCTAATAAACCTTCTGTTTTACTGTCTGGCTGAGAGTCACATCTGACTGCGGAGTTGGGGTGCAGGGACCTCTGGTTGCCCCAGGACCTGCCTGGGCAGACTCGCTGCGGAAAGTGCATGGTGTGGAAGGGCATGCTGAATGCTCCGAGGTCAGACCCAGGAAGGTGTAAGCTTCTTGCCCTGGAGACAGTATGCTCCGAGAGAGGAGGCTCCCCCAGAGTCCTGACTGGCTTTGTATGGAGATGTTCCAAAGCATCACAGCATCCCCTTCCACACCGTGCACTTCCCAGAAGTCCGCACAGGCACTGACACTCCCTCCTCCGGCCTTTGTCTCTTTTCCAGGCATTAGGAGGCCACCTGATCTCTCTGTTCTCCAACACCTTCAGTTGGCACCTTGCAGGGGAAACTGATTTGGGAGAAATGAAGTAAAAGCTGCCCAAACCGAGCTTGAGCACTCCTGAATTTTGAGGTGTTCCAATCTGGAAGGCAGGTGCTGGGGGTGGGAGAGGGCTGTGGGCTCCATGGGGGAGCATGGCAGCAACTGTCTGGAGCTGCATGGAGCCAGATACGCTGGTCTGAGTGGCACAGTAAGCGGTTTGGGGGTTGGAGAAGAGGTAGGGGATTCCGGGGGGCAGTCAAGGGACAAGGAGCAGGGTGGGTTGGATGGGGCAGAGGTTTGGAGGGGCAGTCAGGGGACAGGCAGCAATTGGATAGGCATGGGAGTCCAGGGGACTTATCAGGGGACAGGTAGGAGGTGGGGTCCTGGGGGGGAAGTTGGGAGGGTCTCAGGAGGGGGCAGTTGGGGACAAGGAGAAGGGAGGCTTAGATAGGGGCTGAGGTCCCAAGGGGCAGTTAGGGGCAGGGGTCTCAGGAGGGGGTAATCGGGGGACAAGGACCAGTGGTGCTTAGATAGGGGGTGGGGGTCCTGGGGGGCAGTTGGGGCAGGGGTCTGGGGAGGGGGCAATCAGTGGCCAGGGGCTGGGATTCAAAGGGCTCTGGGCTGCTGGCAGCCGCGGGGAGCCCGGAGCCCTTTAAATCCCAGTCCAGGCTGGGAGTCAGAGGGCTCTGGGCTGCCTGCAACCGCGGGGAGCCCAGAGCCTTTTAAATCCCAGCCGGGGCCGGGAATCAGAGGCTCTGGGCTGCCCGCGGTTGCAGGCAGCCCAGAGCCCTCGGGCTCCCGCCCGCGGCGGGGATTTAAAGGGCTCTGGGCTGCCGGCAGCGCAGAGCAGGGGAGAAACCTAGCTCCAAATATTGCTGGAGCAGAGCCCCTGTCTGTGAATATTCCTGGGGCTTGTTGGTGCCCATGCCCGGGGCATCTCTGACCCCGCCCTGTTTCCCCAGAGCTGCGCAGCGGGGTGCGTGCGGCCAGCTGCGGAGATGAGCCCCCCCACCCCGGTGCCCTGGTGCATGCTGGGAAGACCCCTGTATCACGGGGGGGGGAGATGTCTTGGGGGGGGGGTCAGACCCACCTGCTCTTTTACTGCTGCTTTTCTAAGTTTTGGAGCCTGTGGGGGAGGGGGGCTCATGATGTCACTGTGGGGCCTTTGCACCAGGGCTCCCCAGATCCAGCCCCCCCCCCCCCGGGCTGTCTGCAGCGGGGGCAGCCGGGCGCTGTTGGGGTCACACTCGCTGGTCCCTGCAACTGAAACTGGACCCAGAGCACCCAGCGCGGGGGGGCGCTGGCCCTGGGGGACTCGGGGGGGTACTGGGGGCTGATATCCAGCTCAGGGGGGGTCAGCGCTGGCCCTGGAGGGCTTGGTGGGGGGAGCGCTGGGACCTGCTGGCATCCAGGAGCCGGACGGCCAGAGCCAGAGCTGGGGGCTGGCACCTGCCCAGGCAGCTGGTGAACGCCTGGGCCCCACGTGCGAGTCCTGACCCAGCCGCCCGGTGAGGCCCAGTGGGGGCAGCTCATCGTGGGGGCAAAGGGGGGGCTCTGCCTGTCAGCGTCTCCCGGGCATTAGCAGGCTCAGCTCTGGCTCCGGTACGGGGCGTCCCTCGCACCCAGTGAGCGGCTGGGGCTGTCCCCTGACAACCGGACCCTCACGGTGCTGGGTGTCACCCGGGGCGACGCCGGCACCTACCAGTGCGAGGTCGGGAACCCCGTCAGCACCAACCGCAGCGAGCCCAGCACCGTGACGCTGGCCTGTGAGTAACTGCAGCCCCGGCCCCCAGCCCCTCTGGCCCTGCCGGCATCACCCAGCCACGGAGATGCGGCTGCCTCTGGGGTGGGGCAGGGGGCTGTTTATACCTTGCTCTGCTGGTGCCAACCCTCCCCCGATCCCCTCCCTCTCTGTGTAGATGGGCTACAGCCGGCCAGGATAGACCCCCCAGGACCCATTGGCCTGACCCTCGGATCCCCTCTGACCCTGACGTGTGTCACCGACTCCCTCCCAGCCCCGAGCTATCGCTGGGTTCTCAACAGCACCGACACTAAGGAGACCGGGAGCAGCTTGAACGTTAACCCCACAACCTTGGATCAGCTGAGCACGTACAAGTGCCAGGCTCACAACCCCGTCACCGGCCTCAGGGCTAGCGCAGAGATCGAGGGGCTGGGTGTCACGGGGTCCCCGGGCGCTGCTCTGGAGCTGCTCCCCACCAAGCCAGGCAGGACTCTGGGAGCCTCCTCTCCCTCGGAGCAGCCTGTCTGCAGGGCAAGAAGCTCCCACGGCTTCACCTCCTGGGTCTCTCCTTGGAGCATTCAGCATCCTCTGCCCCTCCGTGCGCTTCCCCCAGCGAGTCCACCCAGGCGGGGTCCTGGGGGGCCACAGGGTCCTGCCCCCCCACTGCGCAGTCAGACGTGACTCTCAGCCAGCCAGTGACACAGAGGTGTATTCAGACGACAGGACACAGGCCAGGACGGGTCTTGCAGGCACAGACAGCAGGACTCCCCTTAGTTAGGTCCATCTGGGGGCCCCAGGGAGGCCCAAGCCCCGTTGGGAAGCCCAAGCCCCCCCCTGCCCCGGGACTCCCCTCTCCATTTCCCAGCCAGCTTCAAACTGAAACTCCCCCCAGCCTCTCACTCAGCCCCCCACCCCAGCTCCTCCCCCAGCCTTTGTCTTTTGTTCAGTGTCAGGGCAGAGGTGTCACCTGGCCTCCAACCCCCCCCCTGGGGTCTCAGGTTACCTGCTCAGGTACCTCCCTCCCCAGGGCAGCCAGTCCCAGCACAGCCCCCTGCCGCCTTCCCAGGCCAACGCCCCCCACTCAGCACTCACAGAACAGCCAGAACATTCCCACTGCCTCACACTGGGGGAGTAGCCGGGCACCGCGCCCCACGCCCACCTCTGTCTGTCCTGCCGGCGCCCCGGCCACTCCAGATCTGCCCTGTATCCAGCCGGGCTCCCTGTCTGCCTGGAACGTACCCTGTCGCCTGTCACTCTGTGCACCAACCCCTCGGGTCAGCACCTGCGCCCTGGGCTCTGCCTGGCTCTGGAGCCGGGTCTGGGGTCTTCAGCTCAGTTCTGGATTCACCCCTCGGGCTCTGTTCTCCAGGGGACGCTCCCGTCTGTCTCCAGTCTGGATCAGACACCCCCTGTCGCCTGTCACTGCCTGCGCCGATCCCGCTCCCCGTGCTGGGCGCTCTCGGCTAGTTCAGTGTCTCTCCAGCCACATCCCTCTGCCCTCTGGTCCGGCCCAGGGCCCAGCTCCACCCCGTGGGCTCTGTCCTGTGGGGGCTGCTCCCAGTCGTGCTGCAGCTGGGCCGGACGCTGCCTGTCGCCTTCCAAGCAACGCCCGACCCGTCCAATCAGCAGGTCGAGTGCCCTGCGCTGTGCCCGTCTCTCCCTCCCGGCTCTGTCCTGTCCCTGCCACCTGCACCTCCGGAGCATCTGTCCTCTGTGGGACGCCCCCATCACACCCCACTGCAGCTCAGACAGCAGATTCCTGCCCCCATGGCACCTCCGGCTGGTTCCCACCTGGGCCGGGCGTCTGGCCATGGCTCTGGCGGGGGGTGTCGGTCTGTACCCGCTATCAGCCTACGGGCTGGCTCCAGGCCCCCAGCCGCGCACCAGGCGTGTGTCTCTGCCTGAGATCTGGGCACTGCTGGCCCCAGCGCTGCCTCCTGGGGGTGGGTAGCGGATGGGGCAGATCAGTGGGGGAGGCACCATCTCTCTGAGCCGCTGTTTCTTCCTTTGCTCTGTTGATTCTCTCCTGGGACTCACCAGCTCCTTCCTGGTTCGCCTCCCCCCACGGCCCCCGCGCCCCTCAGTGCCCCCCAGCAAGGGGAGCTGGAGAGTGAATTAGCCAGTGGGCAGGACAGGGAGCTCGGAGGGGGACAGGGGGATGGGGGCTGCCCTGAGGGAGCAGACGGGAGGGGATGTTCCCAGCCCCCCGGGGAAGGGGTTACAGACTGGAGGGGTTTCCTTGGCCCTGTCGCTGGGGTCCGGATGCCCCCTCCCCAGTCGAACTCTCGTGGGTCGTGGGGAGAACCCAGGGGGCCTGAGGCTGCGAGGCCCTTGCTGAGCTATGGGGCTGGGTGGTAATGGGGGGCAGTGCTAGGCTGGGCAGCTGTCCCCCACCACGACATCACCCCGATCTCCCCGGGGACGGTGAGCGGTTCTGGCTGACTGCCCACGATGCACCAGCGAGGTCACCCCCACCCCCAGCCTGGGTCTGGGATGGGCAGCGCCGTCCAGGTCAGAGGGGACGGCAAGGAACCGGCACAGGGCCGTGCCCACGGGGCAATGCCAGCAGCACCAGGCGACCTGGGGGGTTGTGACCCTTGAGTCGGGCCCAAACCGTCACGGGATCGGCTTGAAAATCCTGCTGTCGGGACGTAGCCTGGGATATGGTACAACAACAGCCGAGAGTCTTCTGAAAATAACGGGGCTCCGGGAGCCAGAGCCTCAGGGAGGCACCAATAACTGTGAGACTCAACGCCGGCGAGAGGGACACTGTGCCAGAGCCCAGAAGGCGACCGCCCGTCTCCACAGGTCTGAGGGGCAAAGGGCGAAGGACCCTTCCCACGACACCGCAGGGCAGTGACAACAGGACACTTCCCCCAGTCCCGCGGGGCGGGGCATGGACACACGGTAACGCTCTCTCTGTTCCCGGCACAGAAAAGCTTGCCAAGCCCACGGTGACGCCGAACCAAACCCAGGTGCCCGAGAATGGGACCCTCACCCTCACGTGCAACACTTCCCCCAGCGCCGACACCGTGCTCTGGCTCCAGAACGGGTCGTACATCGCACCCAACAAGCGGCTGGGGCTGTCCCCTGACAACCGGACCCTCACGGTGCAGAATTTCACCTGGGGCGACGCCGGGACCTACCAGTGCGAGGTCGGGAATCCCGTCAGCACTGAACGCAGCGAGCCCAGCACCATGACGCTGGCCTGTGAGTAACTGCAGCCCCGTCCCCCGGCCGCGCTGCCCCTGCCCTGGCAGCATCACCCAGCCACAGAGATGCGGCTGCCTCACTGCTTCCAGCCATCCCCTGACCCTGTCCCTCTCTGTGCCGATGGGCCGGACTCTGCCAGGATAGACCCGCCTGGACCCATCGCTCTGACCCTCGGGTCCCCTCTGACCCTGACGTGTCACCGACTCCGTCCCAGGCCCGAGCTATCGCTGGGTTCTCAACGGCACCGACACTAACGAGACCGGGAGCAGCTGGACCTTTAACCTCACGATCTGGGCTCAGCAGGGCACGTACGAGTGCCGGGCGCACAACCCCGTCACCGGCCGCACTGCCTGGGCGTCTGTCGCCGTGCGGGTGACAGGGACGGGTGAGTCCCTGGTGTGAAGCAACGTGCTGCAGACACAGGGATCCCAGTTCTGGCACCAACGCCCCAGCACAGCGCTAGGGGGCCCGGGCTGCAGGGAGCAGGGCAGTGGCTCAATAGGGGGCGCTCTCCCCTGGCAGTCAGTGCTGCCCCCAATGGGTGCTGGGGGGCCCGGGCTGCAGGGAGCCGCATGGGGGGATTGTGGCTGAATGTTTGATCCAACCCCCCTCCAGTCTCTCCTCCAGACGCCCCTCGTCCAGGACTCTCTGCTGGGACCATCGCTGGGATCGTCATCGGGTCACTGGCGGGGGCGGCGCTGATTGGAGTCTTGGCCTATTTCCTCTGTGAGTTACAGCCCCCCCGGAGAGCCAGGACTCCTGGGTTCTCTCCCTGGCTCTGGGAGGGGAGTAAGGTTTAGTGGTTAGAGATGGGGGGCTGGGAACCAGGACTCCTGGGTTGTATCCTGGCACCAGGAGGGGTGTGGGGTTTAGTGGTTAGAGCAGGGGGGGCTGGGAGCCAGGACCCCAATTCCAGCGTCTCTGATGATTCCTCCCAGACTCTCGCTGCCGGAACGAGACCCCCAGGGAGAATGAGGGACCCGTCCCGGTGTACGAGAACCTGCCCCCTACAGCTGGGGCGGGGCCAGTGGTGAGTAACAAGGGCTCAGTCCCCCCCCCCCATTCCAGTCCCATCCCCTCCTCTGTGGGTGCCCCTCAGTCTGGACCCGCAGCCCCCAGCCAGTTTACCCTGTCCCCTTTGGGCGGGGGTGGGGGGGTTACACAAACCCGAGGTCCCATTGACTGTCCCAGGGTGTCCCCCCCCCCGAGCTCGGCTGGGGGGTCTCTGGGGTCTGGTGCTAACGACCCTCTTGCCTCTGTCTCCCCCAGGCCCAGCCCGGGAGTCCCCCTGACTCTAGCCCCACGTACCAGGTGAGCGCCGGCCCCTTGCACTGTATCCTCCCCCCTGAGGGGGGTTGGAAACAGTGGGGGAGGGAGCTGCCCCCCCAGAAGCCCTATGGCTGGGAATGGGCCTGGTTATCACATTCCAGAGCTGGGGGCGGGGGGGGCAGAGTGAGCCAGAGGGAGACCAGCCGGGAGCCCCAGAGCTGAGGGGAGGGGCTGGGGTGGCCCAGCACTGGGGGAGAGGGATGGGGCCCCAGGATGGGAGGGGCTGTTGGGCCCCATGGGGGGAGCTGGGGGGTTGGTCCTGCAGGGTGGGGTCCCCAGCTCTCCCCTGGGGCGTCTCTGGCTGAATCGTCCCCGTTTCCCCCAGACGCTGCAGCCCCGACAGCCGGACGTGTACGAGGAGCTGAAGAAGTGACGCCCCCTCCTGCCCCCGGGGCCTGCTGGGAGGGGCCCGGGGCCTGCTGGGAAAGGCCCGTCCCTGAGCCTGGGTCCCGACGTCCCGTCGATGAAGCGTTAAAGGCAGGAACAGTCACCGCCCGGCCCGGGGGGTCCGTCCGTCCGTCTGTCCATGCTGCTCCCTGGGCCCATCACCGCAGCGTCTGGGCCCCTGTGAGGAAATCAGAAAGTCGGCGCCTGTGACTGGCTCTGGCTCCGGCTCCGTTGTGCCCAGCACAGGATTCGGCTGGTGACGTCTCACGACCAAACACCCCCCGGCCTGGGACACGTGCCCTGTTCTCTGCCCGCCTGACCTGGGCCTGGCGCTCTGTGTCCCACACCAGGCCGTGGGAGCTCCCCACTGCACGGAGGGGCCCGGGCGGCTCAGTGACCGGCCTGGTCCCACGGGGAGTCTGTGGGGCTGCAGGGACTCAGACCTGGGTCTCCCCAGTGCCCGGCTGGTGCCCAAACCAGGGCCAGGGGTCCCCGCCCAGGGCTTCCCCCCACCCTCCCCCCAGTGCCCGGCCCCACGTCTTCCCCTGCCGGGGGCAGTTCTCCCCTGCAGAGCTGTGAGCAGCGACGCCGACCCGCCCGGACGGGCCCCGGGACCCCTGGCGGAGGGCACAGGGCACCGAGGGGTTCACAGGGCCCCCGGCCCTGACGTCTCCAGACCAGCCCCCAAAGGGGCTCGGGAGGTCCCTGCCCTGAGCCGGCAGCGCTGGGCGCGGTGAGCGCGGTGAGCCGTGTGCCGGGGGCACGTCCGGAGCTGTGTCTGGCCTGGGTCCCAGGGGCCGGTTCCAGCGGGGCAGCGGGAGGCACCAGGCCTGTCCCTGGCAGACAGGAGGCACCGGGCCGTTCTCTCTGTGCCCGGCTCCGGGGGCGCTGGGTGGTGCCGAGCTCGCCAGGCGGCTGGTTCCACCCGGAGCCAGGCCCCAGCAGCATCGGCACCAGCCCCAGGGAAGCAGCCGGGACGGAAAAGCGCCCAGTGTGTGTGTGGGGCGTTTCTGAGAACAGACACTGGCTTGGGGGGAGGTATCGTGGGGTGGGGGTGGCACCCAGGGTCCTGCCCCGAGGGGAGCAGCTGCCAGCGGGTTTGTCTCCTGCAGGGAGCGTTGGAGCCCGGCCGGCTGGGAGCCGGGGGGAGCCGGACGCTGGGGGGGCTGAACCCCGCAGGAGCTGCCGGGGCGGGTTCGGGACGTCGGGGCGCTGGGAAACGCGTTCCCAGTTTATTCTCCATCTCACCCGTTGTCCCGTGAACTCCAGCGGCTCCTTCTCCCAGCTCTGGGCAATGAACTCAGCCTGGTTTTCTCTGTAACCCCTGGCCGGGCCGGGGCCGAGCGGGGCTGGTTGGGGGTCACTGCTCAGCTGGGGGTTCTGGGCCATGGGGGGGAGCAGGGAACTCGGCCAGTGGGCAGTGCCGGGGCTGGGCGCCCCAGGGGGCTGCTGGGCGGGGGGGCATCGCTGACCTGCCCAGGGCTGAGGGGAGGGTGTGATGCCGGGGGGGGGGGGGGGTTGGGATCTGATCCCTGGTAGGGCCAGACAAGGCTCCTCGGGCTGGGGCAGGGGGTCGTGAGGGGCCTCACAGCCCGGCACCCTGGGAGGTGTCACATGGCCCAGGTGGCAAAGGGGGAACAGAGCGAGAGCAGAGGCCCCACATGTGGCCTCCATGGGCCCGTCTGCCCAGCAATTACAGACCCAGAGCTGGGCCCTGCCCCTGCACCCCATTGTGTTATAACCCAGCCCCGGGCAGGGCCCCCCCATGCCCCTGGCGCAGGCCGTCCCTGCAGGCTGGGGGCTCCGGGCAGGGCTGGGGGTGTCTGGGGGTGTCTGGGTCAGTCTGGGGGTGGCTGGGTCGGGCTGTCGCCTGTTTCTGCTGGTCCCTGTTCCCCACCTGCCCTGTCTCTGGGCCGCTTCTCTTTTCAGTGAGTCCGACTTTCCTCCTGGCCGTGCCCTGGCTGACCGCACGGGGGGGGGGGGATCTTCACAGGGAGGGTGGGGGCCCCGTGGCCCGTCAATCCCTGGCCCTGACTCACCACCCCCCCCCCCGGCCCCAGGAGAAGCCCAGTCACTCCAGGCTCTGGGTCCCAGCACAGCCCCCTTCACGCCCTGCCAGGCACCTGGGACGGGACATGGGGCAGAGCTGCCCCCCTGGGACGGCCCCACAATGGTCAGCAGGTGGGAGGGGCTGGTCCGGACCATGGGCGCCAGGTTTGTATCATTTCTGGTGGTGTCCAGAACAGGTCCAGGGCCGTCCCGGGCAGACGCAAAGTGCACAGCTGCGCAGGGCACCAGGAGACTTGGGGCACCACATTGCCTGGTGCCCTACACAGCTGTGTGCTGCTCCAGCCCCTGCTCCGCCCCAGCCCGCCCCCACCCTGCCCCCCACTCCATCCCTTTCCCAAAGCCCCTGCTCTGCCCTAGTGGAGCAACCCGGCCCCAACCCCCTCCACTCCACCGGCTTGTGCTGGGCGGTGGTTCCCCCCTACCCCCCAAGCCAGCTCCTGCCCCCCCCCGTGGAGGCCTGTGGCCCCACACAGCTCCCCCATGGGGGGGGGCTGCGGAGGGCACCGTAATGGCTAGGGACGGCCCTGAACGGGTCCAACCAGGGCAGGTACGTTCCAGGAGAAACCCCTTATGTTCTTTTAGCAGATTTGACTAAATTGTCCAGAGTCAAATGATTTAAATCACATTGTCTCTTTGCCTGGATTATTTACAGACATTTCTTTGGAAACGGGCCCGTTTTCCCTTCAGAACAGCTGCAAAGAAACCAAGAATTCGCTCCCTCTCACACTCGTCCTTTTCTTCAACATTTCACATCTATCAACTGCTCAATTCCCTCCAGCCTCTGCAGGGTTAACTTCTCACTCTCTTTCCTTCACTCACTCAGTCAGCTCCCAAAGTGACGGGGATGGGGAGTTTCTTGGTTTTCTGTGTTTCCCAGGGGGCTGCATGCAGGGGGGGGGGCTCAGTGTCCCGGGTGTCGCTGGTTTAACGAGGGGGGGGGAGAGGGAGTTTGTTGGGACACAGGGACCGGAGAGGGACTCGGGACCCCGGCCCGGCCTGGAGGATGGAGACCCCAGCGACCGGTGACCTGGGGACCCAGAGACCCAGCTCAGGAGTTGCAGCCGGTTCTGGCCAGTGGGGGACAATGGTCTGCGGGGAGAGGACCCCGGTGACCTGCCCAGCCGGCTCCAGCCAGAGGGGCCAGAGGACAGAAGAGGGGAGAGGAGACCCAGGCGACCCTGTGTCCCTGGAGAGGAGACAATGGACAGAGGCGGGGTTGGGGCCGGGGGTATCGGAGGCCCAGCTGGGAGCAGGGGGGCTCGGGGCTGGAGAGGGGGGAGCAGGCAGAGCCCCCCTGGCTGCAGGGGGACTGGGATGTGCTGGGCTGGGGGAGGCCAGGCCTGAGGCCGGAGAGTTTCCTGTGCTGGGTTCAACCCCCAATAACCCTCCTGTGTTACGCTGGGGGAGAGTCGCTCCGGGCTAGAGAACAGGGCGGGGGTGGGGGGATCGTCCCCTTTGGGGGTGAGGAGGCCCCGGGGGCCCAGAGCGAGGGGACTCCCTGGGGGGCCCACGGCAGAGACAGACGTGCTGAGGCCCAGAGAGGTGCGGCTGCAGGAGGTGGAGGGGCCTGTCCCTGGGAGAGGGGCCCCCCGAGAGGGGCTGTCGCACGGGGCCACGAGTGGGCCCGATCTGTGAGTC
The DNA here is from genome assembly GCF_020497125.1 of Mauremys mutica. NCBI lineage: Eukaryota > Metazoa > Chordata > Testudines > Geoemydidae > Mauremys > Mauremys mutica. The sequence continues at coordinate 184,765 of NW_025423358.1, read as the reverse complement.
CGTGACAATTACACCTTCATCAGCTCAGCTCTCACCCATTCACCCAGCCCAGACGTCGTTAACTTGCTGGCAAGATACTGTGGGAGACGGGATTAAAAGCTTTGCTAAACTCCAGGACTAACACGTCCACGGCTCCCCCTCACCCACAGACCCTGTTATCTCCTCACAGAAGTCAATCAGTCTGGCCAGGCCCGACCTGCCCGTGGTGAATCCAGGCTGCCTGTTCCTGATCACCCTCCTCTCCGCCACGTGCTGCAAAGTGGATTCCTTGGGGACCTGCTCATCTCCTTGTCTCTCGCCGGCCTGCGTGTCTGGGCCCGATCCTGCTTTCCTCCCTTCCCACGGGCCCAGGCTTTGTCCCACTAACCATTTAGCAAGGGGGGGGGCTCCTGGTCCCTGTTCTTCCTTCCCGTTCTCTCTTGTCGCTCGGGGCGGGGGGGGGGGTCATTCTGCCGGGTAGAGAGCGAGGAGACGGCACCGGGGCAGGCGTCACCTTACACACCAGGGCACCCGCCCCGACCTACCCAGTCCTAACCCCGTGTAACAAAATCCTCTGAGCAGCCCTACCCCGGCACCTTCCCTCACTGACTCCCAGCAGCGTGAATTCTGTGACAGACAGAAACAAGGAAGGAACCAGGGAGACCAGACAGATAAACGGGAAGTGGGGACGGAGCGATAAGCAATGAAGAAATGAGGATTTCACACCCACAGCTGATAAGTGGTTTCTTGCCAGACAGACGCCATCAAACTAAGTTTTCTGTAACCAGTGTCCGGTCGGTGCCTTTCCCTGGGGGAGGTGGGGGCCATTGGGCCGGGGTCTCCGTCTCACCAGCCCGACACAACACTGGTTTAACGTGGGGATGTGACTTCCTGCTCCTCCGCTCATGGTCGCTGCTCGGCTGCTCTTTGAACCTGGCTGGGGACGAGGCCTGACCCGTACAGGGCCCTGCCGGCCTCCATGCCCCTGCCCCCAGGGGACGATTTCTCCCCCGTGTGACCCCCCCACCTGCATCTGCCAGGGCCGGACCCCCCCTTGAAGGAGCAGTGGGGGGGGCGGAGACGCCTTCGTTATAGACAGGTTTCAGAGTAGCAGCCGTGTTAGTCTGTATCCGCAAAAAGCACAGGATCCTTGTGGCACCTTAGAGACTAACAAATTTATTTTAGCATCAGCTTTGGTGAGCTACAGCTCACTTCATCGAATGCATAGACTGGAGCACACTGATGGGCGATACATACAGAGAACAGGAAAAGGTGGCAGTACCCAAACCAACAGGCAGAGTCCAATCAATTGAGATGAGCTGTCGTCAGCAGGAGAAAAAAAACCTTTGAAGTGATAATCGAGCTGACCCATAGAAGGTGTGAGGAGAACTTAACATAGGGAAATAGATTCAATTAGTGCAATGACCCAACCATTCCCAGTCTCTGTTTAAACCTAAGTTAATTGTATCTAATTTGCATATTAATTCGAGTTCAGCAGTCTCTCTTTGGAGTCTGTTTTCAAAGTTTTTTTTGTTGCAAAATTGCCACCTTCAAGTCTGTCACTGAGTGGTTGGAGAGGTTGACGTGTCTCCCACTGGTTTTTGAATGTTATGATTCCTGATGTCAGATTTGTGTCCATTTATTCTTTTGCGTAGAGACTGTCCGGTTTGGCCAATGTACATGGCAGAGGGGCATTGCTGGCACATGACGGCATAGATCCCGTTGGTAGATGTGCAGGTGAACGAGCCCCTGGTGGCGTGGCTGATGTGATTGGATCCTATGATGGTGACCCCTGAATAGATATGTGAACAGAGCTGGCACCGGGCTTTGTTGCAGTGATTGGTTCCTGGGTTAGTGTTTTTGTTCTGTGGTGTGCGGTTGCTGGTGAGTATTTGCTTCAGGTTGGGAGGTTCGCTATAGAGTCCGTCTGGAGTTCCCCTGAGGCTGCAGTGACCAGATTGCAACCCTGCCTCCCCCACTCCTCCCCCGGTGTCTGGGTGGGGGCGGGGGGGGGCGGGTGAGTCCCCCCCCCCCGGGGCAGGCAGGGCTGTCGGGAAGGGGGGGCAGGTGCCAAAGGGGCCGCACCCCCTGCCCCGTCCCTGCGCTGGGCCGGGCAAGGGAGGGGCTTCGTGCCAGCTCCACTCCCCCCCCCCCACTTCCCCGTCTCCGCCCTTTGCCCCCAGCCGGGAACCAGGCGTCTCTGCTGCCCCGGCGGGTCCCGCAGCAGCGACGGGCGATGGGGCGAATCCCCCACAGACCGGGCGGCCCTTGGCCGGGGATTCTCCTGGCAGGTCGGGGGTGGGGAGGAGCAGGGGGGGAAACATGGGGCTCTGGGTGTCTTCCCCAGGGATGACCCCCCCCGTCACAAAATCTGCACTGGGGGGTGGATTCCTGGAGGCTGGGGGGGGGGGCTGGCCACGTGGGGAGCCTGCCCCCAAACACAGACCCTGCCCTGTATGTGGCATCCCCCCCTCAAGGGATAGTAACCCCCCCCCGCGCGCACACAGATGTGGGGCTCTGGGTCCCTGAGCCAGGACCTGCCCCAGCCTATGTGGATGGGGAGTGACCTGCCCGACAGCCGCTGCTCTCACAGTCGGTATCTGCATTGATCCTGCCCCCAGGGCCCCACTGCCGGCTGCACAGACCTCCCCACGCAGACCCCACTCCCCCGCCCTCCCCAGATAGAGCCCAGGAGTCCTGGCTCCCAGCCCCACCCACCCCCGCTCTAACCACTAGCCCCCACTCCCCTCCCAGAGCCGGGGAGAGAACCCAGGAATCCTGGCTCCCAGCCCCCCCGCGCTCTAACCCACCAGCCCCACTCCTGTCCCTCAGCTAGGCATAGAGCCCAGGAGTCCTGGCTCCCACCCACCCCTGCTCTAACCACTAGCCCCCACTCCCCTCCCGGTGCCGGGGAGAGAACCCAGGAGCCTGGGCTCCCAGAACCCCACTCTTTCCCATGTAGCTGTGTAGCCTTACCATAAAGTTTGCAGCTGGGTAACAGCTCACTACTGCTGCCAGGCAGCTGGGTCTGAATCCTCCAATGGGCTGTGGGGCAGGAGCGAGGGCTCCCCTTGCGCTCAGGCTGGATCCAGCCGCTCCCCCCAGTGACGCTCTCTGTTCCCTGCACAGAAATGCTGCCCAGGCCCAAGGTGACGCCCGACCAAACCCAGGTGCTGGAGAATGGGACCTTCCCCCTCATGTGTAACAGCTCCCCCAGCGCCGACACCGAGCGCCGGCTCCACAGCTCCCACTGGCTGGGAGCCTGTGACGAAGTGGGACTGGTCTTACTGGGGTGCTGGGTGCAGTTCTTAAGTATCTAGCAAAGCAAAAGGCCGGTGCAACCGAATGCCTGACACTCTGTCTCCTAGCAACTGATGGCCTGGGCCTCTCCCCTGCAAAGGTGCAACTGAAGGAGTTGGAGACAAAGGGGTCCCGGGAAAGAAGCGGAGGCGAGAGGAGGGGCTGGAGGGGGTTGGGCAGACTGGAGCTGGCTGGGGAAAGAAGGGAAGGACAGACAGGGCTCTGATCCCCGAGGGGGGCTGTGGGGCTCCTGGGCCCCCAAAATGGACCTAACCGGGGGGATCCTGTTATCTGTGCCTGCAAGACCCTGTCCTGGACTGTGTTCCTGTCGGCTAAATAAACCTTCTGCTTTCCTGGCTGGCTGAGAGTCCTGGGGAATCGGCAGGGAGACCGGGGGTGCAGGGCCTGACTCCCCCACACTCCGTGACAGAACCACAGCCAATGGGAGCCGTGGGACGGGGCCTGTGGGTGGGGGCAGCTCACGGAGCCCCCTGGGCTCCCTTACGCCTGGGGCAGCAGGAACGTGCCGGCTGCTGCCCAGGAATCGCCTGAGGTCAGCGCCGCCCGGATCCTGCACCCCGAAACTCCTCCCACACCCCTGCCCCAGCCCAGGGAGAGTGCGGGAGAGCGAGTGACGGAGGGAGGGGGGGATTGACCCGAACTGCAAACCCTGCGCATGATGGAAACCACGTCCGGTGGGGGGGGCGACAGCCCCATAGTTCCAGCACCCACGGCAGGACCTGAATCAATCCGTGCGGGGGGGGGGTCTGTGCTGTGAGCCTGGATCCACAGGGAGGGCAGCCCCACAGGGCCCCTCCTGAGACTGTCCCCTCCCAGCCGCACCCGCCCACTTCCCCTTCGGCTGCTAGGGAACAGAGTGTGTGTGTGTGCGCACGCGGTCGGGGGGGGGTGACTCTGCCACTTCCGGGGGGGTGTCTGTCCCCTGGGTCTCACGCTCCTTCACAGCCACCCCCACTCCTGCTGGTTACCCTCAGCCCCTCCCAGCGGGTATTGCTGAACCAGCCGATTGCAGCATTTCCTGCCCGTTCTCTGCACTGCCCGCAGCTGGGAATTGGGGGTGGGGCAGAACTGGGAGGTTGACCCATTGGCTGGATGCTCCCAAGTCACCAGAAACCAAAGTGTTAACAGCACAGCCCGGTTGTCAGTAGGGACCAGCGTTAACAGCACAGAGACGGGGATGGGGCAGCTGTTGGCTCTCCCAGAGCAATCGGCTCAGGCTCTCTGCAGACTCAGGCAGCACTGGTCATATCTGGGTCACATTTTCAGGGTTTTCTGTGAGGCCTCCCAGCATGCACTGGGCTCCCATCATGCCCCAGGCTCTCCTTGGCATGAGCCTGGGTCTCTCTTCGCGCTCCCACAACTCCTGTCACAGCCAGGTGGACACGCCCCAGGCTGGCGTTGGGCCCTGGGTACTTGCCGAGTCAGAGGTCCCAGGACACATGCTCCCGGCGCAGAAAGGGGAAATCATAGAATCATAGAATCTCAGGGTTGGAAGGGACCTCAGGAGATCATCTAGTCCAACCCCCTGCTCAAAGCAGGACCAAACCCAACTAAATCATCCCAGCCAGGGCTTTGTCAAGCCTGACCTTAAAAACCTCTAAGGAGGGAGATTCCACCACCTCCCTAGGTAACCCATTCCAGTGCTTCACCACCCTACTAGTAAAGTTTTTCCTAATATCCAACCTAAACCTCCCCCTCTGCAACTTGAGACCATTACTCCTTGTTCTGTCATCTTCTACCACTGAAAACAGTCTAGATCCATCCTCTTTGGAACCCCCTTTCAGGTAGTTGAAAGCAGCTATCAAATCCCCCCTCATTCTTCTCTTCTGCAGACTAAACAATCCCAGTTCCCTCAGCCTCTCCTCATAAGTCATGTGCTCCAGCCCCCTAATCATTTTTGTTGCCCTCCGCTGGACTCTCTCCAATTTATCCACATCCTCCTTGTAGTGTGGGGCCCAAAACTGGACACAGTACTCCAGATGAGGCCTCACCAGTGCTGAATAGAGGGGAATGATCACATTCCTCGATCTGCTGGAAATGCCCCTACTTATACAGCCCAAAATGCCATTAGCCTTCTTGGCAACGAGGGCACCTGTTGACTCATATTCAGCTTTTCGTCCACCGTAACCCCTAGGTCCTTTTCTGCAGAACTGCTGCCCAGCCATTCGGTCCCTAGTCTGTAGCAGTGCATGGGATTCTTCCGTCCTAAGTGCAGGACTCTGCACTTGTCCTTGTTGAACCTCATCATATTTCTTTTGGCCCAATCCTCTAATTTGTCTAGGTCCCTCTGTATCCTATCCCTACCCTCCAGCGTATCAACCACTCCTCCCAGTTTAGTGTCATCTGCAAACTTGCTAAGGGTGCAATCCACACCATTCTCCAGATCGTTAATGAAGATATTGAATAAAACTGGCCCCAGCACCGACCCTTGGGGCACTCCACTTGATACCGGCTGCCAACTAGACATGGAACCATTGATCACTACCCGTTGAGCCCAACCATCTAGCCAGTTTTCTATCCACCTTACCGTCCATTCATCCAGCCCAGACTTCTTTAACTTGCTGGCAAGATACTGTGGGAGACTGTATCAAAAGCTTTGCTAAAGTCCAGAAATAGCACATCCACTGCTTTCCCCTCATCCACAGAACCGGTTATCTCATCATAGAAGGCAATTAGGTTAGCCAGGCATGACTTGCCCTTGGTGAATCCATGCTGACTGTTCCTGATCACTTTCCCCTCCTTTAAGTGGTTCAGAATTGATTCCTTGAGGACCTGTTCCATGATTTTTCCAGGGACTGAGGTGAGACTGACTGGCCTGTAGTTCCCTGGATCTTCCTTCTTCCCTTTTTTAAAGATGGGCACTACATTAGCTTTTTTCCAGTCATCCAGGACCTTCCCTGATCGCCGGCCGGTACCGAGCGGCCGGGCTGCCCACACACAGCGCACAGCAGAGTAATCGCTGTCCTGGCAGGACCTGGAACGGGGCCATAACATGACGCGGGCGTCCAGATTCACCCGGGTTCTGCTTTGGGACAATAACCGACTGGTCGGCGAAGGGACGAGCCGTGGAGCTCACACACCCGGCGTTCAGTAAAGCGTCTGCCACGGAGCCCCGTGGGGAATCCCCCCCCCGCTGTCGGGGTGCTGGGGACCCCCCCACGCTGCATGTGCTGGGTCAGGAGCCAGTGAGGGGCACTAGGGACCCCCCCCACTGCGTGCGCTGGGTCAGGAGCCAGTGAGGGGCGCTGGGGACCCCCCCACGCTGCGCGCGCTGGGTCAGGAGCCAGTGAGGGGCACTAGGGACCCCCCCACTGCGTGCGCTGGGTCAGGAGCCAGTGGGGGGCGAAGGCCGCGGGCGGTGCTGATCGGAGACTCACTGGCCAGGAGGGTTCACGGAGGCTACAGGCGTCCGTGCGGCTTGGTCTGGGGACCAGGCTCGGTCACTAGTTATTAAGGACCGTGGCCATGGAGGGGGAGGGACAGATGGTGGGGGCGGATTCTGCCCTTCCCCTGGGGGGTGGGTTCTCCCTGGTGATTTGGGGGTGTCACTATGAGGATCCTGGAGGGGGGGAACTGGGTGTGTTCACTCCCCCCACCCCACCAGTCACCTGCATCATGGAGAGACACAAATAGCTGATCCCGGCTAACCCTCCCCGTCAGGAGTCAGGATGCAACCAATTCTTAGATGTATAAATTACGTGCCAGGTCCGGAGATGCCGGGCTGTGAACCGCCAGGCCCAGAGGTGCCGGGGCTCTGACCTGCCAGGCCCGGAGATGCCCTGACTGCGCCCTGGCACAAATTAACCTCTGGGCACCGGCCCCCGGTGCTGTTACCCCCACAGGGGGATTGAATCCCAGGGGAGAGGGAGGAGCTGCCCCACATGCAGCCCCATGGCTGAGTGTGGGGCCGGCAACGACACCAGAGATGGGGTGGAGTGAGTGAATTTGGGGGTGGCCCCCCAGGGGCAGGGCCCAGAGCCCCAGGCCAGGAGGGGTTGGCTGCGGGGGAGGGGAGATGCCCCCCCAGTTCCAAACGGTGCCAACACCCCCAGGGTTTCTCGTGGGGTAAGAACCCCCAGGCCGAGGAAGGGAGCTGGGGGGGGGGGCGAAGTTACCTGGGCAGCCACCAGGGGGAGCCAGAGACCAAGATGGGACGATTCTCCCCAGGACTGAGCCTCATGGGAGAGTCCTGCCCTCCCCCCCCCCGCCCGACCCACAGCCCCTGCTATCCCAGCCCTTCCCCACAGCTCTGCCAGTGCCCCTCACTCCCGACCCGCAGCCCCCTGCCAACACAGCCCTGCCCTGCCCCCACAGCTCTGCCGGTGCCCCTCACTCCCAACCCGAAGCCCCTGCCACCCCAGCCCTGCCGGTGCCCCTCACTCCCCACCTGCAGCCCCCTGCTATCCCAGCCCCCCCACAGCTCTGCTGGTGCCCCTCACTCCTGACCCACAGCTCCTGCCAACACAGCCCTGGGCCTCCCTCCCCCAGGACTCCCCATACATAAACCCTCCCCGCTCTGGTATTTAAGGCCCTGGTGTTGGGTTTGTTCCTTGTTCACAGCAGATTCAAAAGTGCCTCCCCCGGAGCCCCCCAGAAACTCCAACAGGGATGGGGCTGGCGGGAGGGGGGGGACCTGGGTCCTTTCCCCTCCAGGGGGCGCTGGCCCTGATCCGGCTCCAGCGTGGGGGACTGGCTGGCTCGGGGACACCCCTTCCCCGCTGGGTCTGACCAACGGGCCCATCCAGCGCGGCCTCCCGTCTCCGACAGCTCCGGAGAACGCGGCAGGAAATGCTGCAATGGCTGGTTTGGCAATAACCGGGCTGGGGGTGCGGTTAGGGGTTCTACCCTGTCCGTTGAGAGGGGGTGGGGGTGGGGGTGTGGGGGTGTGTGCGCACCCCTCCCCCAGCAGTGCCCCCAGCCGGGTTTCCCAGGGCTGTGAGCTTCCCCCAGCAGTGCCCGCTCAGCACCTGGGCACCCCCTGCGTGCGAAGGGCACAGGCAGCGCCGGGCCGATGAAGTTTGAGGAGGAGGCGTCGTTCCAGCCGGGACAGGCCCATCTGGGGGTGTGTGTGTGCGGGGGGGGGGGGGGGGAGATTGTGCCACAAATCAGGGTAATTTACTGGGTGAGTCCATGGAACATCGCCCCCCCCCCCCCTTCTCCTTTATGTCCCTCCCCCGGGTGCGACCTGCCCTGTAAACAGCCTCGTAAAACAGCTCCAGGGAAGGAGGTGATGGGGGGGGGGGCGAATCTCTGCCCTAGGGATGGGGGAGGGGCAGGACTGGGGGGCACCAGAGGGACTGGGAAGGGAGGGGCCGGCCAGATTCTCCCACCACTAACGATGCCCCTCTGCCCGGCCCCCCTTTGCCTTCCCCTGCAGCCCCACAGCACGTCCCTGCCTTGTCCAACCCGCCCCACAGGTTCCCATCCGCCCCCCAGGCCTGCGACACCCAACCACTTCCCTGCCGTTCTCACACGGCCAACCACTCCGCTCCCCCACCCACCCCACTTCCCTCCCCATCCAGCCCCCCACATCCCCTTCGCCAGCCAGCCCCCCACTTCCCCTTCCCCTCTGTTATCACACGGGCCAGCCACTCCCCTCCCCATCCAGCCCCCCACATCCCCTTCGCCATCCAGCCCCCCACTTCCACGCGGACCTGAGGGCACTGACTCACCCAGACTGGCCACCTCTGGAGCAGGGGGGGGCAGGGGAGCTCTCAGCCCCCTGTTAGGTGCCCCCCCATGGGGGCACATAGTAGCCAAACCTGCCCCCCCCAACTCTCCAGGTCTGTGCTGAGCTGGTGCCCCCCATGTGCCCTGTGCAGCCTGGGCCTCTGCCCCCCCCAATCCGTCTGTCCCAGCCCCAGGCGGGGAGGGGCGCGGGGGGGTAATTACCCAGCAATAAGGAACAGCCCAAGGCCATTAGCCGGTCAGAGTCCCCTGGGTGGCGGGGTGGAGCAGGGTGACGTCTGTTCCAGGGTGGCACTGCCAGGGGACCCAGGCGTCCGGGCATGGATGGGCAGGCGCCCCTCCCCCAGTCACATTCCCTCTGTGGCCTATTCCCAGGATTGGTCACTAGGTGGCTTTTCATCTTGGGGACCCAGGTGTCCGGGCCCTGCCCCCTCCCCCGAACCTGTCACATTCCCCTGTAGCCCGTCCCCCAGGCGGGGGCTGTGTGTGGACAGGGGTCACTCCTGGGGGGAGGGGCGGAATCATGCGGGAACCCAGGCAACCGTGGGGGGGACACAGGGGGAAGTTGGGGTTTGGCTCCTTGCTGCAAGTTTCACAACTGGAAACCTCCCCTCCCCCAACGGCCAGGTCTGCACGTCCGTCCGTCTGTCTGGAGGACAGGGGCGTGTGTGTCCGTCCGTCCATCTGTCCGTCTGTCTGGGGGCGGGGGGCGGGGCATGTCCGTCTGTCTGGAGGACAGGGGCGTGTCTGTCTGTCCATCTGTCTGGGGACAGGGGTGTGTGTGTCCGTCCGTCTGTCTGTCTGGGGGCAGGGCTGTGTGTGTCCGTCTGTCTGGGGGGCAGGGGCGTGTCTGTCTGTCCGTCTGTCTGTCTGGGGGCAGGGCTGTGTGTGTCCGTCCGTCTGTCTGTCTGGGGGCAGGGCTGTGTGTGTCCGTCCGTCTGTCTGTCTGGGGACAGGGGTGTGTGTGTCCGTCTGTCTGTCTGGGGGCAGGGGCGTGTGTGTCCGTCCGTCTGTCTGTCTGGGGGCAGGGACGTGTCCGTCTGTCCGTCCGTCCGTCCGTCTGGGGGCAGCGCTGTGTGTGTCCGTCCGTCTGGGGGCAGGGCTGTGTGTGTCCGTCTGTCTGGGGGGCAGGGGCGTGTGTGTCCGTCCGTCCGTCCGTCTGTCTGGGGGCAGGGCTGTGTGTGTCCGTCTGTCTGGGGGGGCAGGGGCGTCTCTGTCTGTCCGGCTCTGGTTCTATCAGGGCCTGGTCCCATAAGCTCCCAGCCAGGCAGGGACAGACGGGCCGGTGTCTCTGCCCGGGGGGGGGGGCCAAACAGGGCCGGGGGGGCAGACGGCAGCAAACGCTGCAGCCCGGACTTGCCCGGCTGGAATGGGGCCTGGCAGGTGAATCAGCGCTCGGGGGAGGGGCGAACAGGGGGAGGGGGGAGGGGTCTGGGTGTGACACCGGGGGAGGCATGGGGGGGGGGTGATTACACACTTGTGGGGCAGGGGGAGGCGCGAGGGGGGTGCTGGGTTTGGGTAGGATGCGGGGGGAGGCGCCGAGGGGGAGGGGTCTGGGGGGTGTTTACACAGTTGTGGGGCAGGGGGAGGCGCGAGGGGGTTGCAGGGTCTCGGTGGGATGCAGGGGGAGGTGCCGGGGGAAGGGGTCTGGGGGGTGTTTACACACTTGTGGGGCAGGGGGAAGGGGTCTGGGTGGGATGCAGGGGGAGGCGCCGAGCGGGAGGGGTCTGGGGGGGTGTTTACACACTTGTGGGGCAGGGGGACGGGTCTGGGGGGTGTTTACACACTTGTGGGGCAGGGGGAGGCATGGGGGGGCAGGGTCTGGATGGGATGCGGGTGCAGGCGCTGGGGGGAGGGGCCTGGGGGGTGTTTACACACTTGTGGGGCAGAGGGCAGGCGCCGGGGGGGGGGAACGGGGGCGCTGCCTTGGGCGCGGCCGCCTGGTTTCATTTTTTTCCCCCCAATTTCCTGCTATTGAAGCTAAACAAACACGCGGAACAAAAGAGTTTTTATTCCTGTCTGAAGCAGCTGAGGGTGTCACGGGGTGCGGCACGGGGGGGGGGGGGAATTCCTGGTCAGGGTGGTGGTGGGGGCTGGGAGCCAGGACTCCTGGGTTCTCTCCCAGCTCTAGGAGCGGAGTGGGGGCTGGTGGGTTAGAGCAGGAGGGGCTGGGAACCAGGACTCCTGGGTTTTCTCCCCAGCTCTGGGAGGGGAGTGGTGTCTAGTGGTTAGAGCAGGGGGGGAGCCAGGACTCCTGGGTTCTCTGCCAGCTCTGGGATGGGGAGATGGGGGGGGTGACGTGCAGGTTCTGGTGGTGACTGGATTTCCAGGTATCTGATCTAACAACTTCTGCTTCTGCTCGTCCTCGTCCCGTACCCCCCGCCCAGTGCGGCTGGGATCTTTCTAGTGAATCTCCATAAAGAGGAACCAGAGAAGCCAAACATCCGCGTTCAGCCACCTGGCCAACAAAACACCCAGTGGCCAGCGCCCAGTGCCAGCCGGGGGACCCAGGAGTCCTGGCTCCCAGCCCCCACCCACTGGGCCCCACTCCCCTCCCAGAGCCGGTGAGAGAACCCAGGAGTCCTGGCTCCCAGCCCCCACTCCCCTCCCAGAGCTGGGAGAGAACCCAGGAGTCCTGGCTCCCAGCCCCCCTGGCTCCCTGGCCTTCTGCTCGCCCTTCGTCCCCCAGCCCAGGACCCTGGCTCTGTGCAGCTGCTTCCCCCAGCGGGACACCCCCTCGTGCAGGGAACTGACCCCCCCCAGCCCTGTCCCGGGGGCGGGCAGTGTCTGTCTGGGCTCCCCAGGGTGTTCTGCCCTGGCTGTCACCCAGCCCGTCTGGCAGGGCCCTGTGCTGTGCCAGGCCCCCACTGCCCTGAGCTAGGCCCTGCATCCCCCCCCCCCCCAGCTCACCAGGGTTCCCCGGCTGAGCCCCAGCCCCGGCAGAGACACCCCCCAGGCAGCGGCACCGGGCACCATGTGAGGACCAGCCAGCACATCCAGGGTGCCAGGGTCAGGCCTCTGCCCGCCTGGCTCCCCCTCACCGCCCTGCCCTGCCCTGGGGAGATTAACCCTTTCACCGCAGCAGGTGGCCATGCTCAGCGAGTGGGGAAACCGAGTCACAGCCAGTGGCCATAAAAATCTGACAACAGCAGGATTCTCTGCCCCCACCCGAGCTGGGGAAAGTTCAGGCCCCGCCTAGCCTGGGTCACTCGCACCTCCAGGCGTGGCCGACACCACCGCAGCCAGCACGTTTCTGCCCCTCCCCCCGGCCGCCGAGCAACGGCGCGATTCCCACCCACCCCGACAACCGGAGCCCGTGGAGGGGCCAGGACCCTCCCGGAGCAGCGTCGCGCCTGCCCGGTGCCTCCCCCTCTGAGCACACGAGCAGGGGCACGTGGGGAGGTCACACCCCCCATCCTGTGGGGGCGACGCTGGCAGGGATGTGAGGGGGGCAGTGACCCCCGCTGTCTCCATGCACCAGCCGCGGCGGCTGCAGGCCGGGGTGTCCTAGGCTGGGGCGGGAGGGGCTGGGTGTGGGTTTGCCCCCCGGAGACAGGTCACAGCTCTGGTGTCCGGGGTCTGGTGCGACTGGGGGCTCCCCACACTGCCTGGCCCCCTCTGGAATCGTCTCCCCCCCAGGCTGTGCGTGTGCCAGGACCCCAATTACCCTCTGGGGGTGAACCTGCTGCCCCGACCCCCAGGGCAGAGCCCCCCCCCACGGTGGGCTGTGATCCAGGGTCTCTGGGTCAGGGGGACCCTCCCCCCCCCCCGGCCATGGCCACCCTCTGCCCAGGTCTCTGTTACCAGCATTTTCTGTCCAGCTGCTTCCCCTTTCCTCAGCGGGTCCCTGGGGTGCCAGGTCACAGCCCTTGTCCTGTCGGCTAATAACCCTGCTGTGTTACTGGCTGGCTGAGAGTCCCAGGGAGTCCCAGGAAGGGGGTGCAGGGCCCTGACTCCCCCACACTCCGTGACAGTGCGTCTGTCTGTCTCCCCGTGTCCTCCCACCCCTGTGTCCATGTGTGTCCGACACCCAGTGTCTGCGTGTCCCCGTGTCCGTGTCTGCTTGTCCCATGTCCCTGTGTCCCCACCCCCAGCGTTGGCCCGTCCCCGCCCTCCCCCTCCCCCAGCACTCGTGGGGGGAGTTTTGACATTTTGTTTTATTACAAACAGCATCAATCACGGTACAAACCCCCCGATCAGCCAGTCCCACCCACTGTAAGCGACACCCCGCGCCCCACACAATCATCCCCCGCCCCCAGCAGCACAACCGCCCTGCACCTCAGAGGCTGTCTGACAGCGGGAGGCTCGGGGAGGGGGATGCGGAGAGCTGGGGGGGTGGAGCTGGGGGGCACAGGGCTCTGGGCTGAGATGCTATGGGGTGACGGCGCCATCTCACCCCTGCACCGAGGCTGCCCAGATCCACGCCCAGCCAGCACTGACAGCGCAGCCTGGGGTGGGGGTGTCGCCGTTATCCGTCAGCCCCACACACAGACCATCCCCCACTGCACAGCACACACCCCCAGCCCCAACCCCTGTGCAAAGCAGATGTGAACCCAGGAGTCCTGGCTCCCAGCCCCCTGCTCTGACCACTAGACCCCCCTCCCCTCCCAGAGCCCCTCCGGAGTCCTGACGGCCTCACCCGGGGAGGGTATCACACTCATTGAGCCCAGCGGGCAGGGGGTAGGTGGGACCGGAGCTGCCCCCCAGCGAGTGCTGCATTGGAGCGGGGGGGTTCCGGAAGCTCCGCTGGGGGGCGGTGGTGGGGTAGGTGGGTGCAGTGATTCCCGAGGTCCCAAGCAAATCACAGTCATTTTTTTCTGATTTCCGAGTAGACGGTGCCGCCCTCAGGCGGGGGCTGGGGCCCGGGCGGTGGCTTCTGGTCTCCTGCGCTGAAGGCGAGTGTAGAATACTGAATGTCTTCCTCACCCTGGAAGACGGAAAAGCCAGATCAGAGAACCCAGGAGTCCTGGCTCCCAGCCCCCTGCTCTAACCACCAGCCCCCACTCCCCTCCCAGAGCTGGGGAGAGAACCCAGGAGTCCTGGCTCCCAGCCCCCCCTGCTCAAACCACCAGCCCCTGCTCCCCTCCCAGAGCTGGGGAGAGAACCCAGGAGTCCTGGCTCCCAGCCCCCGCTTCTCTAACCTACCAGCCCCTACTCCCCTCCCAGAGCCAGGGAGAGAACCCAGGAGTCCTGGCTCCCAGCCCCTCCTTCTCTAACCTACCAGCCCCTACTCCCCTCCCAGAGCCAGGGAGAGAACCCAGAAGTCCTGGCTCCCAGTCCGCCCCCCAACAACCCTCCAGTCCCCACTCCCCTCCCAGAGCTGGGGAGAGAACCCAGGAGTCCTGGCTCCCAGCCCCCCCCTTCTCTAACCTACCAGCCCCTACTCCCCTCCCAGAGCTGGGGAGAGAACCCAGGAGTCCTGGCTCCCAGCCCCCCGCCTTCTCTAACCTACCAGCCCCTAATCCCCTCCCAGAGCTGGGGAGAGAACCCAGGAGTCCTGGCTCCCAGCCCCTCCTTCTCTAACCTACCAGCCCCTACTCCCCTCCCAGAGCCAGGGAGAGAACCCAGGAGTCCTGGCTCCCAGTCCGCCCCCCTCCCAGTCCGCCCCCCCCCCACAACCCTTCAGTCCCCACTCCCCTCCCAGAGCTGGGGAGAGAACCCAGGAGTCCTGGTTCCCAGCCCCCCTGCTCTGACCCCCCTCCCCTCCCAGCAGCGGGATAGAACCCAGGAGTTCTGCGGCTGGACACGAAGGCTCCTTACCAAGGTGGGTTTGCTGCCACTGACGCCCTCGTCTGAAGGACAGAGACAGGAGACAGACGGGGTTAGAAACACGACAGTCCCAGGGTGCAGCCCCCCCCCCAGCCAAGCAGTGACCCCCCCCAGGGGCAGTAGGGCCCGTGCGGAGTTAGTGGCAGCAGGTGAAGCACCAGCTGGGTTAGTGGCTGCAGCTGGGGTGGCCCCCAAGAGCTCAGCAGGGGTCCTGGGGGGGGGCTCCTTGCACCAGGATGGTGAACCCGGGGGCGGGAGGGGAGGGGAGGGGACGGGAGGGGGAGCAGGGGGGATGGGGAGGGAATAAGCAGGGAACCCCTTGGCCACGTGACCCCCAGCCTGGGTCTCCGCGGTGCTGCCCCAGTTCCCAGTCCCAGCCACGTGGGTCGGGTTGGGGGGGGAGCAAGGGGGGGTTGACAGAGGGAAGGGGGTGGGGGGTGGGATAAGCAGGGAACCCCAGGCCCAAGTGACCTCTCACCCCATCTCCGCAGTTACCCCCAGAGTTCCCAGCACCAGGTGTGGCGGGAGTGGGGGGCACCCGGAGCCAGGGCTGGTGCAAGGATGTTTCGTGCCCTAGGCGAAACTTCCCCCCCGCACCCCTGCCCTGAGGAGCCCCCCGCACGGCAGCTCCCCCCCTCCGCCCTGAGGCGTCCCCATTGTGGCAGCTCCCCACCCCCCACCCTCCGCCCTGAGGCACCTCCCCGCCCCAGCTCCCCCCTGCTCCACGCACGAGCACCCCGAGCACGCCGTCGCTGCTTCACTTCTCCCGCCTCCCAGGCTTGCGGTGCCTACGCTGATTGACACCGCAAACCTTGAGGGGGCCATTTGGGGATTGGTCCTGCTTTGAGCAGGGGGTTGGACTAGATGATCTCCTGAGGTCCCTTCCAACCCTGAGATTCTATGATTCCATGAACAAGCCTGGGAGGCGGGAGAAGTGAAGCAGCCCTGGCGTGCTCGGGGAGGAGGCGGGGCAGGGGTGAGCTGGGGTGGGGAGTTCCCCTGCGTGCCGCCCCCACCCCCTTACTTGTTGCAGGCGGCCTTCCCCGCGCCCCCCTGCCCCAGCTCCCTCCGCCTAAATGCCGGCAGCGACTGGGGCGACCGGAGATCCGGCTGCTGCGGTCGCTGCCGAAGAAAATGCCGCCCCCCAAATCCCAGTGCCCTAGGCGACCGCCTAGGTCGCCTAAATGGTTGCACCAGCCCTGCCCGGAGCCCGTGACACCCACAGCCCAGAGCAGCGACGTGGGACCCAGGACCCAGCCCGGGGGAAGAGAATCCCATACGGGCTCTTGGAAACTGGGGCTGGTGCGGCTGCGATGTCACTTCCTGTCTGGCTGGGGAGTTTCCCATCATGCCCCTGGGCTTGGCCGTCCATCACACTATGGCGCGGGGGAGCGGCAGCAGCACTAGCAGCGGTGCAGGCATGTGGCTCGCAGGCCCCGCCCACACACCTTGCAGACCCCACCCACATGGCTCGCAGGCCCTGCCCACGCGGCACATGGCATGCAGCTGCAAGGAGCGGGGCTGCTACTTACTCTGGGCGGGCGCGGCCTGGCCTCCGACGGGCGAGTGCTGCTTGGTCTCCCTGGGGAAACAGCAGACTCGGCGTGACCCCGGGGGGCAGGGGGTGGGATTGGGCCGTGTCCCACACCAGGGACAGGCAGCAACCAGGCGGCTTCCCCAAAACTGCAGACCTGTCCCCCCTCCTCTCACCTCCCCACGGCCCATTCACCCCCACACCCACCTACCAAACCCCATACCCATTCACCCCCCCACATGCACCCTGTGCCCCACACTCAGCCCCTGGCTCTCCCTGTGGGGATGGGTAGCTCTGGGGCGGCTCAGGGCGCTGGGTGCCAGCCGGGGCAGGGATTGTTCCCTGGGAGACCGGACACTGCTTCCAAGAGGCGTGTGGGGCGAGGTCCCATCCTGGGGGGCAGAGAGGTGGAAGGACCCTTCACCACAGAGCGAGTGACAAGCAGAGACCCCGAAGTGCAGAGACCTGGGGCTGGGGGGCAGAGAGAGTGACCCCCTCCAGCACCCAGGGGCAGCTCCCAAGCCCTCTCCTGACCAGCGCTCGGGGCAGCCCCCAGCCCCAGGGGCCCCCGGTCCCCCGAGCCGTTACCGTTCAGTTCTGCAGAGCAGGAAGTAGACCAGGCACCCGAGCAGCGCCACCGCGGCCAGCGACCCGATGACGATCCCCGCGATGGCTCCGGGCGACAGGCCTCCGCCGGAGTCTGCAGCTGATGCTGTAGATAATGGAAAAGAGGGGGGGTGGGGGGGGTGTATCAGGGAGCCCAGAGACGACCCCCCCCCCCCGCCCCACACTTCCCAACGCTGCTCCCTCTTGGTGCCCAACATGAGGCCCTGGGGGCTGGAGCCCCCATCTGCCCCCCCCACCGCCCAGACACTGGGGCAGCTCAGCCAGGGGTCCCCTGAGCCTGACGGGTTTGGGCCCAGGACAGGACCCAAGATGTGGTGGGCTGTGGGGGGGTTTCCAAAGGCCAGGAACTGGGAGGTCTCCTGGTGCTGCCCAGCCCCCTTGGGAGCAGGGGGGGTTGAGGGGCCCCCAGTGGTGCCAGTGCCCCCCACGCCCAGCACTGGGTGCAGTGTGGGGGGGTCTCAGCTCTATCACTGGCTGGTTTGGGGAGGATTCGGGAGGCCATGGGGCTGGACGTTGACAGGTCCCCGGCCCCCCAGCCACAATGGAGCCCCCCCTCCCCCCGCAGCCATGGGGGAGACTAGGGCGACCAGATGTCCCAATTTTATAGGGACAGTCCAGATTTGTGGGTCTTTTTCTTATATAGGCTCCTATTACCCCCCACCCCCGTCCTGATTTTTCACACTCGCTGTCTGGTCACCCCAGGGGAGACAGACCCCAGCCAGCCCCAGTCCGGCCCCCCAGCACCTGGCCCTACGGGGGAGCAGGGCTGAGCAGGAGCGGGAGGAACCATGTACTGAGACACCATCGGCAAAGGGTCCCCGAGCGCCGCTGGCAGCCCTCGGATCACCCACCCCAGCCGCAGCTGCCCTGCACTTTGCCCCATAGGCAGCCCCACCGGACAGGGAGCAGCGCTAGGTCTGACCCCCAGGGACCCACTTAACCGCACGACGCCCGATGCCCAGGCAGTGACGGGTTGTGAGCCTGGGACGCGGACGTGCCCTGCTGAGCCCAGGTCGTGGGGTTAAAGGTCAAGCTGCCCCTGGTCTCCTTAGTGTCATTACCATTGAGACACCGGCGATGGCTCAAGGGCTGGACACAGTCCGAGGGGACCCCAGGGGGTGGGTGAGGGGTCCCGGTCGGTCTGTCTAGCAGACTCTGGCCCATCTACCCAGATCTCAGGTGGGGACACAGACCCGGTGTGCGGCCGGGGGCCTGGAGCCAGCCCGTAGGGTGACAGCGGGTACAGACCGACACCCCCCGCCAGAACCCCAGGAAAAGCTGGGCCCGGGTGGGAACCAGGCAGTGGCGCCAGGCAGACGGAGGGTGAGCTGTCAGAGCTGCAGTGGGGCATGTCAGGGGCGGGGGGGACAGAGGACAAAGACCATGGGGGGCAGGGACAGGACGGAGCCGGGAGGGAGAGACGGGCACAGCGCAGGGCACTCGACCTGCTGATCGGACGGGTCGGGTGTCGCTTGGAAGGCGACAGGCAGCGTCTGGCCCAGCTGCAGCACGGCTGGGAGCAGCCCCCACAGGACAGAGCCCACGGGGTGGAGCTGGGCCCCGGGCCGGACCAGAGGGCAGGGGGATGTGGCTGGAGAGACACTGAACTAGCCGAGAGCCCCCAGCACGGGGAGCGGGATCAGCGCAGACAGTGACAGGCGACAGGGGGTGTCTGATCCGGACTGGAGACAGACGGGAGCATCCCCTGGAGAACAGAGCCCGAGGGGTGAATCCAGAACAGACGCAAAGACCCAGAACTGGCAGCAGAGCCAGGGAGAGCCCAGGGTGCAGGAACGGCGCTGACCCATGGGGTTGGTGCACGGAGTGACAGGGCACGTCCCATGCAGACAAGGCACCCGGCGGGAGACAGGACAGACCCGCTGTGGCCAGGACGCTGGCTGGACAGACAGCAACGGAGGCCCCTGTGCTCTGTGTGTCTGAGACAGATGCGGGCGTGAGGCACGGTGCCCGGCTGCTCACCCAGCACCTCGATCGCCGCGTTAGCCGTGAGGCCGGTGACAGGGTTGTCAGCCTGGCACTTGTACGTGCCCAGATTTAACGTCGTCAGGTCAAAGGTCAAGCTGCTCCCGGTCTGGGGTAATTTGTTGCCATTGAGAAACCAGGAATAGCTCGGGGCTGGGACAGAGTCGGTGACACACGTCAGGGTCAGACGGGACCCAAGAGTCAGGTTGACGGGTCCTGGAGGGTCTATTCTGGCGGATTCTGGCCCATCTACACACAATGGGAGAGGATCGTTGGGAAGGAGGGGACCAGCAGAACAAGGTATAAATAGGTGCCGCACCCCACCCCAGAGGCAGCTGCATCTCCGTGGCTGGGTGATGCTGCCAGGGCAGGGTCAGCGCGGCCGGGGGACGGGGCTGCAGTTACTCACAGGCCAGTGTCACGGTGCTGGGCTCGCTGCGTTCAGTGCTGACGGGGTTCCTGACCTCGCACTGGTAGGTCCCGGCGTCGCCCCAGGTGAAATTCTGCACCGTGAGGGTCCGGTTGTCAGGGGACAGCCCCAGCCGCTTGTTGGGTGCGATGTACGACCCGTTCTGGAGCCAGAGCACGGTGTCGGCGCTGGGGGAAGTGTTGCACGTGAGGGTGAGGGTCCCATTCTCAGGCACCTGGGTTTTGCTGGCCGTCACCGTGGGCTTGTCAAGCTTTTCTGTGCAGGGAACAGAGAGAGCGTTACCGTGTGTCCTGCCCCTCCATCCACCTGGGATTGGGGCCCCCGCCCCCCGGGACTGGGGGAAGTGTCCTGTTGTCACTGCCCTGCGGTGTCGTGGGAAGGGTCCTTCGCCCTTTGTCCCTCAGAGCTGCAGAGACGGGTGGTCGCCTTCTGGGCTCCGGCAGAGGGTCCCTCTCCCCGGCGTTGAGTCTCACAGTTATTGGTGCCTCCCTGAGGCTCTGGCTCCCGGAGCCCCGTTATTTTCAGAAGACTCTCGGCTGTTGTTGTACCATATCCCAAGCTCCGTCTCAAAAGCAGGATTTTCAAGCCGATCCTGTGACGGTTTGGGCCCGACTCAAGGGTCACAACCCCACAGGTCGCTTGGTGCTGCTGGCATTGCCCCGTGGGCACGGCCCTGTGCCGGTTCCTTGCCGTCCCCTCTGACCTGGACGGCGCTGCCCATCCCAGACCCAGGCCGGGGGTGGGGTGACCTCGCTGGTGCATCGTGGGCCGTCAGCCAGAACCGCTCACACTAACCCTGGGGAGATCGGGAAGACCCAGTGGGGTGAGGGGGGCAGCCCCCCAGCCTAGCACTGCTCCCCATTCCTACCCAGCCCCATAGCTCAGCAAGGACCCCATGGCCCCAGGCCCCCTGGGTTCTCCCCACGACCCAGGAGAGTCTGACTGGGGAGGGGGCATCTGGACTCCAGCGGCAGGGCCAAGGAAACCCCTCCAGTCTGTACCCTCCGTGGTGCTGTATGGACCATCTGGAACACTGTATGATATCGTTCACACCAATACTATAAAATTGCAGTGACTCATGCCAGATCTGCCGTGTGAGGCATCCGTGACAATGTTATGATTGGCCAAGTGTGATGATCTTGTTTCTATGTTTGTATCACCTTTGTACTGTGAGTTATAGATACACAGGGTGTATCTGTATTTCCAGACTTGTGCTGTGTTTCTGGGTGACCCCCCCAGACAGCTTGGCGGCATGGCCTAGCCTGCTTAACGGCCCATCAAGGGTCATCAGCGGTACAATGAGCCCATGGAAAGGAGCCAGGGGATACACCTGATGGGTCAGCAAGCCATGTGGGGGCTGCGTATGGACAGATCTCTAATACTTTTCCATGCCGTGTGCTGGGCAGCTTGTGTTTTGGACACAGGACGAACAAGCCACATGGCAAAAGGAATATAAAGGGCAGCTGCATCGTCTCCATTTTGTTTTCATTCCTGCTTCGTATCTCTGGAGTAACTTTTCTAGAAACTAAACCTCCGAACAAAGGACTGAACGACCCATCCAAGCTGTGGGTGTTTTCCAGAAGGACTTTCAAGCCAGCAGACTCACTAACACTGCTAGGAACCTGACCTATTGACTTTGAAGTCTCTGTATGTATGTGATAGTTTTACCATTTAACATCTCTCTCGTTCTTTCTTTATAATAAACCTTTAGTTTTAGACACTAAAGGACTGGCTGGCAGTGTGGGATTTTGAGTAAGATCCAAGCTTATACTGCCCTGGGAATGTGACTGGCCCTTTGGGGTCAGAAGAACATTTTGTGTGTGAGCAGAGTTTTTAAATAACTTCTCACTGTCCAGGCTGTAGGTGCTGAGTGGGAGCCAGGGAACTGGAATGCAATGAAGGGGGCTGCATGATTCCCTTTCTCGATAACGTGTGGGGGGGGGATCAGGAGCACAGCGTGTGGCTGGTTGGGGAGTTTAACTTCAGTGTTACCCAGCAGTGTTGGGAGGATCTGCTCTCCCTTCTGCAGCCTGCCCTGCCCTTGGCATTCCCAGTGAGGGCTCCCCAGGCACAGCAGGTCACAACCCCCTGCCCTTAGGGGTGGTGGGGGGGTCATCCCCTCCAGTCTCTTCCCTCAGGGCACCCCCTCATCACTCTGTCCCCCTCCGAGCTCCCTGTCCTGCCTGCTGGCTAACGCGCTCTCCAGTGCCCCTTGCTAGGGGGGCACAGAGGGTGCAGGGGCCATGGGGAGGGGTACACAAGGAAGGAGCCGGTAAATCCCAGGAGAGAATCAACAAAGCGAAGTCGGAAACAGCAGCTCAGAGAGACGGTGCCTCCCCATCTGCCCCATAAGCCACCCACCCCTCAGCAGATAACGCTGGGACCAGCAGCACCCAGATCTCAGGTGGGGACACTGACCCGGTGTGCGGCTGGGGGCCTGGAGCCAGCCCGTGGGCTGATACCGGGTACAGACCGACCACCCCACCAGAGCCATGGGAAAAGCTGGGCCCGGGTGGGAACCAGCGAGAAGCACCAGGTGAGCAGTGGGCAGGAGTCTGCTGTCTGAGCTGCGGTGGGGCGTGGTGGGGTGGGCGCCCACAGACGGCAGAGGCCACAGGGCGGGAGCAGAGACAGAACAGAGCTGGGAGGGAGAGACAGGCAGAGAGCAGGGTGCCCAGCGCACTGATCACGGGTCGGGGAGTCGCTTGGAAAACAACATCAAGGAATGGTAGGAGGGAGAACAGCACAATAAAGACGGTGGATTTCAAGGAGGCGACTTTAGCAGACTCAGGGAGTCGGTAGGTAAAATCTCAAGGGAAGCAAGTCTAAGGGGAGAAACAAGTGAAGACAATTGGCAGTTTTTCAAAGAGACGTTATTAAGGGCACAAGAGCAAACTATCCCCCTGCATAGGGAAGACAGGAAGTTTGGCAAGAGACCAGCCTGGCTTAACCAGGAGATCTTCAGTGACCTGAAACTCAAAAAAGAGCCCTACAAAAAGTGAGAACTCGGTCAAATTACAAAGGATGAATACAAACGAATAACACAAGTATGTAGGGACAAAATTAGAAAGGCCAAGGCACAAAACAAGATCAAACTAGCTAGGGACATAAAAGGAAACAAGGAAACTCTACAAATACATGAGAAGCAAGAGGAAGATCAAGGACAGGGTGGTCCTGTTACTCAGTGAGGGGGAAAGACAGTAACAGAAAATGCGGAAATGGCAGAGGTGCTTAATGACGTCTTTGTTTTGGTTTTCACCAAGGAGGTTGGTGGCAATTGGACGTCTAACATAGTGAATGCCAGTGAAAATGAGGTAGGATCAGAGTCTAAAATAGGGAAAGAACAAGTCAAAGATTACTTAGACAAGTTAGATGTCTCCAAGTCACCAGGACCTGATGAAATGCATCCTAGAATAGTCAAGGAGCTGACTGAGGAGATATCTGAGCCATTAGCAATTATCTTTGAAAAGTCCTGGGAGACGGGAGAGATTCCAGAAGACTGGAAAAGGGCAAATCTAGTGCTCATTATAACAAGGGAAATAAGGACAACCTGGGGAATTACTGACCAGCCAGCTTAGCTTCTGTGCCCCAAAAGATAATGGAGCAAATAATTAAGAAATCAATTTGCAAACACCTAGAAGATAATGAGGTGATAAATAACAGTCAGCATGGAGTTGTCAAGAACAAATCATGTCAAACCAACCTGATAGTTTTCTTTGACAGTGAAACAAGCCTTGTGGATGGGGGGGAAGTGGTAGACGTGTTATATCTTGACTTTAGTCAGGCTTTTGATACTGTCTCACATGCATGACCTTCTCATTAATAAACTAGGGAAATACAACCTAGATGGAGCTACTATAAAGTGGGTGCAGAACTGGTTGCAAAACCATTCCCAGAGAGTAGTTATCAGTGGTTTGCAGTCGTGCTGGAAGGGCATCACGAGTGGGGTCCCATAGGGATGGGTTCTTGGTCTGGTTCTGTTCAATATCTTCATCAGTGATTTAGATAATGGCACAGAGAGTACAGGACACTTCTAAAGTTTGTAGATGTGTGACGACCTGGGACTGTTCTTAATGTGGGCTGTGAATGCTGAGTGGGGAATGCTGAGGAAAGATCTGCACAAATTGGAGAAAGTCCAGAGAAGAACAACAAAAATGATGAAAGGTCTAGAAAACATGAGCGATGAGGGAAGATTGAAAAAATGGGGTTTGTTTAGTCTGGAGAAAAGATGGCTGAGAGGGGACATGATAACAGTTTTCAAGTACATAAAAGGTTGTAACAAGGAGGAGGGAGAAAAAATATTCTTCTTAACCTCTGAGGCCAGGACAAGAAGCAATCGGCTTAAACTGCAGCAAGGGAGGTTTAGGTTGGACATTAGGAAAAGATTCCTAACAGTCAGGGTGGTTAAGCACTGGAATAAATTGCCCAGGGAGGTTGTGGAATCTCCATCATTGGGGATTTTTAAGAAGGGGTTGAACAAACACCTGTCAGGGATGGTCTAGATAACACTGAGTCCTGCCTTGAGTGCAGGGGTCTGGACTATGGTTCTAGGAACAGGTTGGCATCTGGTCCAGCTGCAGCACGGCTGGGAGCAGCCCCCACAGGACAGAGCCCACGGGGTGGAGCTGGGCCCTGGGCTGGACCAGAGGGCAGGGGGATGTGGCTGGAGAGACACTGAACTAGCCGAGAGCCCCCAGCACGGGGAGCGGGATCGGCGCCGGCAGTGACAGGCGACAGGGGGTGTCTGATCCGGACTGGAGAGGGTTGGGAGCGTCCCCTGGAGAACAGAGCTCGAGGGGTGAATCCAGAACACACCTGGAGAAGCCAGCCCCCAGGCTTCAGAGCCGGGGAGAGCCCAGGGCGCAGGAACGGCGCTGACCCACGGGGTTGGTGCACGGAGTGACAGGGCACGTCCCATGCAGACAAGGCACCCGGCGGGAGACAGGACAGACCCACTGTGGCCAGGACGCTGGCTGGACAGACAGCAACGGAGGCCCCTGTGCTCTGTGTGTCCGAGACAGACGCGGGCGCGAGGCGCGGTGCTCGGCTACTCACCCAGCACCTCGATCTTCGCGTTAGCCGTGAGGCCAGTGACAGGGTTGTCAGCCTGGCACTTGTACGTGCCAGGATTTAATGTAGTCAGGTCAAAGGTCAAGCTGCTCCCGGTCTGGGGTAATTTGTTGCCATTGAGAAACCAGGAATAGCTCGGGGCTGGGACAGAGTCGGCGACACACGTCAGGGTCAGACGGGTCCCAAGAGTCAGGTTGACGGGTCCTGGAGGGTCTATCCTGGCGGATTCTGGCCCATCTACACACAATGGGAGAGGATCGTTGGGAAGGAGAGGACCAGCAGAACAAGGTATAAATAGGTGCCGCACCCCACCCCAGAGGCAGCCGCATCTCCGTGGCTGGGTGATGCTGCCAGGGCAGGGGCAGGGCGGCCGGGGGACGGGGCTGCAGTTACTCACAGGCCAGCGTCACGGTGCTGGGCTCGCTGCGTTCAGTGCTGACGGGGTTCCTGACCTCGCACTGGTAGGTCCCGGCGTCGCCCCAGGTGAAATTCTGCACCGTGAGGGTCCGGTTGTCAGGGGACAGTCCCAGCCGCTTGTTGGGTGCGATGTACGACCCGTTCTGGAGCCAGAGCACGGTGTCGGCGCTGGGGGAAGTGTTGCACGTGAGGGTGAGGGTCCCATTCTCGGGCACCTGGTTCTGGTTCGGCGTCACCGTGGGCTTGGCAAGCTTTTCTGTGCAGGGAACAGAGAGAGCATTACCGTGTGTCCTGCCCCTCCATCCACCTGGGATTGGGGCCACCGCCCCGCGGGACTGGGGGAAGTGTCCTGTTGCCACTGCCCTGCAGTGTCATGGGAAGGGTCCTTCGCCCTTTGCCCTCAGAGCTGCGGAGACGGGCGGTCGCCTTCTGGGCTCTGGCAGAGGGTCCCTCCCCGGCGTTGAGTCTCACAGTTATTGGTGCCTCCCTGAGGCTCTGGCTCCTGGAGTCCTGTGATTTTCAGAAGACTCTCGGCTGTTGTTGCACCATATCCCAGGCTGCGTCCCGACAGCAGGATTTTCAAGCCGATCCCGTGACGGTTTGGACCCGACTCAAGGGTCACAACCCCACAGGGTGTTTGGTGCTGCTGGCATTGCCCCGTGGGCACGGCCCTGTGCCGGTTCCTTGCCGTCCCCTCTGACCTGGACGGCGCTGCCCATCCCAGACCCAGGCCGGGGGTGGGGTGACCTCGCTGGTGCATCGTGGGCAGTCAGCCAGAACCGCTCACTGTCCCCGGGGAGATCGGGGTGATGTCGTGGTGGGGGACTGCTGCCCAGCCTAGCACTGCCCCCCATTACCACCCAGCCCCATAGCTCAGCAAGGGCCTCGCAGCCCCAGGCCCCCTGGGTTCTCCCCACGGCCCACGAGAGTCTGACTGGGGAGGGGGCGTCCGGACTCCAGCGACAGGGTCATGGAAACCCCTCCAGTCTGTACCCCCTTCCCCGGGGGGCTGGTAACGTCCCCTCTCATCTGCTCCCTCAGGGCTCCCCCATCCCCTTGTCTCCCTCCGAGCTCCCTGTCCTGCCCACTGGCTAATTCACTCTCCAGCTCCCCTTGCTGGGGGGCACTGAGGGTCGCGGGGGTTGTGGGAAGCAGGCAGACAAGGAACGAGTGGGTAAATTCCAGGACAGAACCAACAGAGTGGAATAGGAAACAGCGGTTCAGAGAGATGGTGCCTCCCTCCTCCTCCCCCCGATCTGCCCCATCCACTACCCACCCCCAGGAGGCAGCACTGGGGCCAGCAGTGCCCAGATCTCAGGCAGGGACACAGACTTGGTGCGCGGCTGGGGGCCTGGAGCCAGCCCGCAGGCTGATAGCGGGTACAGATCGACACCCCCCATCAGAGCCATGGCCACAGGCCTGGCCCAGGTGGGAACCAGCCGGAGGTGCCAGGGGGGCAGGAATCTGCTGTCTGAGCTGCAGTGGGGTGTGATGGGGGCGTCCCACAGAGGACAGATGCCCCAGAGGGGCAGGGACAGGACGAAGCCGGGAGGGAGAGACGGGCACAGCGCAGGGCACTCGACCTGCTGATTGGACGGGTCAGGCGTCGCTTGGAAGGCGACAGGCAGCGTCTGGCCCAGCTGCAGCACAGCTGGGAGCAGCCCCCTACAGGACAGAGCCCACGGGGTGGAGCTGGGCCCTGGGCCGGACCAGAGGGCAGGCGGATGTGGCTGGAGAGACAGTGAAGTAGCCGAGAGCCCCCAGCACGGGGAGCGGGATCGGCGCAGACAGTGACAGGCGACAGGGGGTGTCTGATCCGGACTGGAGACAGACGGGAGCGTCCCCTGGAGAACAGAGCTCGAGGGGTGAATCCAGAACAGACGTGATGACCCCAGACCTGGCTGCAGAGCCCAGGGTGCAGAAACGGTGCTGATCCGCAGGGCTGGTGCACGGAGTGACAGGTGACAGGGGACGTCTCATGCAGACAGGGAGCCCGGCTGGAGACAGGGCAGATCCGGAGTGGACGGGGCGCCGGCTGAACAGTGACGGAGCTCCAGGTTCTCTGGGTGCCTGAGACAGAAGAGGGTGTGGGGTGCGGTGCCCGGCTACTCACCCAGCACCACGATCACCCGGGTGGTGCTGTTCTTGGTCAGGCTGGTGATGGGGTTCTGTGCCTGGCACATGTACGTGCCCTGCTGATCCAAGCTCGTCAGATTACGGGTCAAGCTGCTCCCGGTCTCCTTTAATTCAGTGCTGTTGAGAACCCAGCGATAGTGCGGGGCTGGGACGGACTCAGAGACACACGTCAGGTTCACAAGGGACCCCAGGGCTGGGGGAGGAGCTCTGATGGCTCCATCCTGCCGGAGTCCGGCCCATCTGCACAGCGGGGGAGGAGGTCGGGGAGAGGACACCACCAGAAAGGGATCCCTGTATAAACAGCCCCACGTCCAACTCTATGGGCAGGCGCATCTCCGTGGCTGGGCGATGCCGGCAGGGGCAGCGCGGCCGGGGGACGGGGCTGCAGTTACTCACAGGCCAGTGTCACGGTGCTGGGCTCGCTGTGGTGGGTGCTGACGGGGCTCCCGACCTCACACTGGTAGGCGCCGGCATTGGCCGGGCTGAAATTCAGCACCGTGAGGGTCCAGTTGTCAGGTGACAGCCCCAGCCACTTGTTGGGCACAAGGGACAACCCGTCTCGGAAGCAGAGCACGGTGTCAGCGCTGGGGGACGTGTTGCATGGGAGGGTGAGGTTCCCATTTTCCCAGACCTCAGTTTGGTTGAGCATCACTGTGGGCTTGGCAAGCTTTTCTGTGCAGGGAACAGAGAGAGCGTTACCATGTGTCCTGCCCCTCCATCCACCTGGATCAGGGCTGCTGCCCTGCGGGATTCTGGGAAGGGGCCTTTGACCGTTTCCACCGCAGACCGTCTCAGACAAGGAATGATGGGGTCTCGGAGGGAGGCGTCGGCCAACTCCTGCCATGTTGGTGCCCCCTTTTAAATCCTCGGCTCCTGGAGTCCTGTGATTTTCAGAAGAATCTTCACTTTCATTTAACAAAGAGCAAGTTTCTGGCCCACACTACTGGGGAGAAAAGGTGGAAATCGTGACCTGACAAGACCCCAGGTCCAGACAGCAAAGAGATGGTCCCAGGCAGAAGCGGATTTAAATCTTGTGATTGCTTGAGGTCTGTGAGCTGCGCTGGCTGCCGAGTTGGTGAAGCGACAGGAGAGTATCAGGATGCTGGACCGGACCAGAGCGCGGAGGGATGTGGCTGGACAGACAGTGAAACAGCCGAGAGCGCCCAGCACGGGGAGCTGGATCGGCGCAGGCAGTGACAGGCGACAGGGGGTGTCTGATCCAGACTGGAGACAGAAGTGATCATCCCCTGGAGAACAGAGCCTGAGGGCTGAATCCAGAGCAGACCTGAAGGCCCCAGACCTGGCTGCAGAGACAGGAATGGTGCTGATCTGTGGGGATGGTGCACAGAGTGACGGGATGTCCCAGGCAAACAGGGGGCCCAAGTGGAGACAGGACACATCTGGAGTGGCTGGAGCCAGCTGGATGGAGCCCCCAGCGCTCTGTGAGCCTGACACGGAGGTGGGCATGGGGCGCGGTGCCCAGCTATTCACCCAGCACCTCGATCTCTGCGCTAGCCGTGAGGCCGGTGACGGGGTTGTGAGCCTGGGTACGTGCCCAGCTGATCCAAGGTTGTGGGGTTAAGGGTCAAGCTGCTCCCGGCCTTGTATAAGTTGGTTCCATTGGAAAGCCAGTGATAGTTCGGGACCGGGATGGAGCACAAGATGCATGTCAGGGTCAGTGGGACCCTAAGGGGCAGGGCGATGGGTCCTGGAAGGTCTACCCTGGAGGAGCCTGGCCTATCTACACAGAGAGAGAGGGATGGAACCAGCGAGAGGTCCCTGTTTAACCAGCACCCTGCCCCACCCCAGAGGCAGCTGCATCTCCGTGGCTGGGTGATGTCAGTGGGGCCAGGGGCAGGGTGGCCGGGGGACGGGGCTGCAGTTACTCACAGGCCAGTGTCACGGTGCTGGGCTCGCTGCGGTTGGTGCTGACGGGGTTCCCGACCTCGCACTGGTAGGCGCCGGCGTCGTTCCGGGTGACACCCAACACCATGAGGGGCAGATTCCTGAGGACAGCCCCAGCCGCTCACTGGCTGGGAGGGACACCCGTCCCGGAGCCAGAGCACGGTGTAGGCACAGGCGGAGCTGTTGCATGTGAGTGCAAAGGTCCTGTTCTCCAGCATCAGGATTTGGTTGGGCATCACCATTGCCCTGGGCAGCATTTCTGTGCAGGGAACAGAAACCCTGTGTCCCTGCCCCTCCATGCGCCTGGGATCAAGCCGCCATCCCACAGGATTGTGAGAAGGGTCCTTTGGCCATTTCCACCACAGACAGTCTCAGACAAGGAACGATGGGATCTCAGAGGGAGGCGTCGGCCAACTCCTGCCATGTTGGGTGCCCCCTTTTAAATCTGCAGCTCCAGGAGTGCTGTGATTTCCAGGAGAATCTTCACTTTAATTTAACTAAGGGCAAGTTTTTGGCCCACACGACGGGTAGAAAAGGTGGAAATCGCAGCCTGACAGGACCCTGGGTTCAGACAGAGAAGAAATTTATCTCATGATAGTTCGGGTCCGGTTCTGAGGACTGTGAGCTACGCTGGCTGCCAGGTTGGTCAAGTGAGTGGCAGGAGACAATCAGGAAGCTGGACAGGACCAGAGTGTAGAGGACCAGATGTGGCTGGAGAGAGAGTGAACTAGCCGAGAGCCCCCAGCACGGGGAGCGGGATCGGCGCCGGCAGTGGAAGGCGACAGGGGGTGTCTGATCCGGACTGGAGACAGACGGGAGCGTCCCCTGGAGAACAGAGCCCGAGGGGTGAATCCAGAACTGAGCTGAAGACCCCAGACCCGGCTCCAGAGCCAGTCAGAGCCCAGGACGCAGGAACGGCGCTGACCCGCGGGTTCGGTGCAGAGTGACAGGTGACAGGGGACGTCCCAGGCAGACAGGGAGCCCGGCTGGAATCAGGACACATCCGGAGTGACTGGGGAGCCGGCTGGACAGACAGCGATGGAGCCCCAGTTGCTCTGTGTGCCCGAGACGAGGTGGGCACAGGGCGCGGTGCCCGGCTACTCACCCGGCACCTCTGTCTCCAGGGTGGTTTTGCGGAAGTGGCCAAAGAGGTTATTGCTGGCCATAGAGGTGTAAATCCCAGAGTGGCCACGGAGAGATTGGGGACCAGGAGCTCAGAGCTGGGGGTGGGCAGCGGGATCCCACACTCAGTGCAGTGGGTTGGAGGCAGCCTGGCAGGACGGATTGAGGGTGGAGCCCTGAGGATAAAGCTTCTGGCGGGGGGTGATCGTGGGGGCGTCGGGCCCATCTGGAGCAAACACAGGAGAGCTGCATGTTGGGGAGGGGATGGGGGGAGCGCAGGCTCCTCCGGGTGCAGAGACCTCAGCACCCAACAGGCCTGAGATCCCAAAGCCAGCGGGTGCCCTGGGCACTGTCCAGTGCGAGCCACTGGGGAACCTGGGGCAGATCCCCCTACATCACCCAGCCCAGACAGGGGGATTCGGGTGGAGAGATGGTTTGGAGAGATCTGGATTTAAAGAACCCGTGATGGAGATTCCTCCCCCCAAGCTGCTCCCCTGGGGTCCCCTCCTGTGGGGAAGTGGCCCCGTACCCCCAGGCTGGCTCTGACTCACTGCAGCTCTCGGCTGCAGGGTCTTGCTCCGTGTTGGCCTGTGGGGTTAGAGCCCTCTGCTCCCACAGATCCCGGCCCCACGTCTGTCTGTCTGTGTCTCACAGATCCTCCATCTCCTGCACCCAGGAACCCCGATCTCTGACCCACCAGCCGGAGCTCCCCCAGCCCCATGTCTGTCTGTCTGTGTCTCACAGATCCTCCATCTCCTGCCCCCAGGACCCCCGATCTCTGACCCACCGGCTGGAGCTTCCCCGGGAAGTGGGGAAGGACCCTTGGCCGCCAGGGCTCATGCTTACAGAGCATGTACAGCCGGACGGTGGTGTTGTGACGCAGTGGGGCTGTTCTTAATGTTCCCTCTGAATACTGGGGGGGGGGGGGGGGAGCCTCAGTTTCTGGCCGACCCTCTGTCACCTGGCAACTAATGGCCAGGCCCTTCCCCCCTGCCAGGGGATGCTAAAGTTGAACAAAGAGATCAGGTGACCTCCTGGCCCGGGACAGAGACAAAGTCCAAAGAGGGGGGGCTGGAGGGGGTTTCAGTCTGGAGCTGGCTGGGGACGAGGAGTGAGGGCAGACGTGGGGGTCTGGCTCACTGCCCCCCAGAATGGACCCGGCCGAGGGGTCCGGCTCGCGGTACCTACAAGCTCTGTGTTAGACCCTGTTCCTGTCATCGAATAAACCTCTGTGTTACTGGCTGGCTGAGAGTCACGTCTGACTGCGAAGTGGGGGGGCAGGACCCTGTGGCCCCCCCAGGACCCCGCCGGGGGGACTCGCTGTGGGAAGCGCACGGAGGGGCAGGGGATGCTGAATGCTCCTTCTCCCCCTCTCCCAGTTTCCCGGGCAAAGGTGTAGCCTCGCCCCACCCCCTTTCTGGCTCCGGTTACAGGCTCAGGTCCTGTCCCTTAATTAAAGTCACCCCTGCTCTCCCCTCCCCCATGCAGACAGTTCCAGTAAAACTAAACGACATTCCCAGGTCAGTCCACCCCACTCCCTGCTGCGTGACAGCCCCAGACACCCCCTCTGTGGGGCAGAAAGGGGCAGGCAGTTATCCGAGGCACGGGGGAGTAGCCAAGGGGGGGGTGTATGTCCCAGGATGGGGTAACATGCTCCTGCCCCCTGGAGCTCCAGCCTGGCCCCGCACTGGGGAGTAAGCACCCGGCTGACCCCAATCCTGCTGGGGGGTGGGGAGAGCATCCCATGGACACTGGGAATGTGGGGTGAAACCTGGATGGACCCAGAGCCCGATGGACAGGACGTGGGGCAGAGACAGAGCAGGGAGCACGGGCTGCGCTGAGGGCAGAGGGTGGGTGAGAGACGGGCACCAGGCTGACGTCCGATTCCCACACAGGACAAAGACACGGAGCCGAGGGGAGGCAGGACGGGTCACAAGCGACCAGGCGCTGGGCACAGACAGGCAGAGACGGCAGCGCGGGCTGTGCTGGGGAATTGAATCCGGAGCAGTGGACAATCCAGATTTAGGACACGTGGGAACAGCCCATGGAGAACAAACCCCACGGGGCGAAACCAGAACTGCCCAGGCACCGAGAGAGCAGGCGCTGGGCACAGACAGGCAGAGACGGCAGCGCGGGCTGTGCTGGGAAAGGAATCCGGAGCAGTGGACGATCCAGATTTAGGACATGTGGGAACGGCCCACAGAGAATAGACCCCATGGGGTGAAACCGGAACTGCCCAGGCACCGAGAGCAGGTGCTGGGGAGAGCCCGAGGGCCGGCACACCCTGTGGGGATGGGCGATATCGGCGCGGTGAGTGACGGAGAGGACGTCCCCGAGGGGTGGCCAGGGGACAGGACAGAGCCGCACAGACCCGGCTGCTGGCAGATGGGGTGTTGGGGGCCCAGGCGCAGGCTCTGCAGTGCAGAGCGACAGGATCATTCATCAACGGGGAACAATCCGGCTTTGGATCCAGCTTCAAGAGAGACGGGGCCAGCGACACGGGACCAAATCTCAGACTGGAGCCCCGGCCCCAGGCAGCAGGGCTGGTACATGGTAACTGAGCAGCGCTGGATCCAGACTGGAGCATCCCCTGGAGAACCGAGCCTGAGGGGTGGATCCAGACCAGCCCCAGAGCCCCGACTACAGAGACAGGGAGCTCCCAGCGCACGGGAACGATGCTGACCCGTGGGGTCGGTGCAGGGAGCGACAGGACGTCCCATGCAGACGGGGAGCCCGGCTGGAGGCAGGACAGACCCCGGGCAGCTGAGCGCCGGCTGCCCAGACTGACAGAGCCCCTGGTGCCCCACATGCCCAAGACAGAGGCGGGTGTGGGGCGTGGTGCCTGGCAGCTCACCCAGCTCCACGATCTCCAGGTCGGCGCTGTAGTTAGCAGGGCCGCCCAGAGGATTCCGGGGGCCCGGGGTCTTCGGCGGCGGGGGGCCCTTCCGTTCCGGGACCCGCCGCCGAAGTGCCCTGAAGACCCACGGTGGGAGCTGCCCGCCGCCGAATTACCGCCGAAGCGGGACCCGCCGCTGAAGTGCAGCCCGGTCTTCGGCGGTAATTCGGCGGCGGGGGGGCTTGTCTTTGGGGCACTTCGGCGGCGGGTCCCGGAACGGAAGGGCCCCCCCGCCGCCGAAGACCGGGCTGCGCTTCGGCGGCGAGTCCCGCTTCCCCCGCCCCAGCCTCTTACCCCCGGCTCCCTCCTCACCCGGAGTCTCAGCGCCTTGCCGGAACAGCCGCAGCGTGTGGCCGGCGGGGCCTGAGCTCCGTCCAGCTCAGAGCCGCGTGGGGAGGGGGCGGGGCTGGGAGCTCCATGCCGAGCGGAGGGAGCTGAGCTCAGCCCGGAGATCCCAGCCCCGCCCCCTCCCCACGCGGCTCGGAGCGGGGCGGGGCTCAGGGGCCACGGTGGAGACACGGGGCTTGAGGCGCTGAGGCTCCAGGAGAGGGGCGGAGGCGGGAGCCTCCGCTCTTCTCTTGGGGGCCCCTGCGGAGCCCGGGGCCCGGGGCAAATTCCCCCCTTTGCCCCCCCCCCGGGCGGCCCTGGTAGTTAGTGGCATGTGAGGACGCTGTCAGCTCTGCAGGTTTATGTGCCCGAGTGGTTCACAGAGAGACCAAGGATCAGGAGCCCGGACGACAGCCCCTCTTCCTGGGTCTGCCTCCCACCCTGACGCCATGTGCACCCCACGGCCGGGTTAGTGTCTGCGACCGAGGACGGGCTCAGATTAGAGCCTGCGTCGTGGAGCTGCTGATCGGGGCTGATCTCGGGGGTCAGGCCCGAATGGAGCAGACACAGGACGGTCACACACCACCATAGGGCAGGGAGAGCCCCAGCACCCAGCACCAAATACCCAGAGCTGGCGCCAATGCACAGGGCTGCCCCGGGGCACCGGGACCCGCCTCCCTGGGAGGGCCTCAGACGCGGAGAGGAGCCAAGGGGATCTCGGCTCCCAGAGGCGGCACCGATCCCAGGATGCTGCCCGCTGCGGCTGTGTCAGGAGAGCCCCGTGTCTCCCAGGGACGACGCCTGCCCCCGTTATTTCGACCTGCAGGAGAGATGTGACTGGGGCTCACACACACACCGAGCCCCTGTGCACGTCAGCCCTGCTGGGTGAGGGCGCCTGCAATCGGGGCAGGGACGGGGTCTCTGTGCCACACCCAGCACCGCGGGGACCCAGTCAGGGGACTCCACACGTCACCCCAGATGACAAACCCAAGGGACAGCAACCTCCAGACACCCCCAGGGGCTGCGGCAACGGATGCAAAGTCTCCCACCCAGGCACTGCTGGGACCAGACTGGGCCGTGCTGCAGCCACCCGGGTCTAACCTCCCACCCCACCCCCGCAGGGGCTGGGGAGCAAAGGGCCCCAGCTGGGAACTGACGCGCTGTGGGACCAGCTCAGCCCCCCCCCACCCCGCTAACGCACAGGGACAAAACCCCCGAGGGGCTCGACTGTGCCTAGACTCTCCGTGGAGCTGCTGATGGGACACGGGAGCCAGTAGCTGGCTCCAGGCTGAACCCCCCCACCCAGCAGATACACCCCCAGAGCCGTGCCCAGCGTCCCGGTGGTGTTAGCGCCAGGGCCCCACATCCGGCCCCCGCGGCAGCCCCAGCTCCCCGGAGACGCAGCGCTCGGTTTTCCAAAGGAGTCGGAGTTTCCAGCACACGGAGCTGGGCCTAGACCCAGCAAACCCGAGTTCTAGCAGCCCCCGAAGGCACACGGCCGGGATGGGCTCCCAGGACCCCAGCTCCCGCTCTATGGGGAGACCC
The DNA here is from genome assembly GCF_020497125.1 of Mauremys mutica. Taxonomy (NCBI): domain Eukaryota; kingdom Metazoa; phylum Chordata; order Testudines; family Geoemydidae; genus Mauremys; species Mauremys mutica. The sequence continues at coordinate 150,016 of NW_025423358.1, read as the reverse complement.
CTCGCTCGAGGGCTAACACGGGGCTGATCCGGGAGCTGGCTCCAGTTCCTGTCAGGCCCGCGCGAGGGATGGTTTGAAGCCCGTCTCCAGAGGCGGGTACAGGTGGTTATAAGCCCCCTGCTGCTGCCGGACTCTGTGAGGACTGATCCTGTCACCAAACCAGGGGCAGAGAAGAGCCGCAGAAGCGATTCCGGGGCGGGAGGAAAGGCCTTGGAGCAGCCACGGGCAGAGCTGGGTCTGTCAGAGCCCTGGGGGGGGGGTCAGTCTGATAACAGCGCGTCAGCCCCTCCCTGGGGAGGTAACACCAGGCCTGGCGAGCGAGAGGGAACGGCTGGAAGTTCCAGGCAGACACGTCCCAGTTAGACAGAGGCCCAGGCTGGACCAGGCAGGGTGACCGGCCGCTGGGAGAAACGCCCGAGGGCAGCAGTGGAGCCTCCATCTCAGCTCCAGGCTGGGGCCTGTTCAGCCAACACGAGTGTCTGGGCTCCGTACTGCGCTAACAGGGGATTCTCTGGCCTGCGCTATGCAGGAAGCCAGACTAGTTGGTTGAATGGCCCCTGCTGGCCTCAAACGCACCAAGTCTGTTAATTATTAACCATTTACAGCGACGGCACTTTCCCCTTCCCGTCACCGAAGCAGCTGGCGCTGGCCAAAGGTTACCGACAAGGTACACGAGGGGAGGGGGGGTTAGCAGATGGGTTCAGGGTGACAGGCACACGGGGGGCAAAGGACGGGGCAGGACCTGTTCTAGGTGATTATCAGCCACCCACTGCCCTGCCGCTCTGCCCAGGACAATAGACCCAGCAGCTTCACTGGGTGCAGGGATCCTCGGGCTCTTCCCCCAGCAAGTTACCCATTAACCACCTCGCTGCTTATCAGGGACTTTCCTATAACCCTCAGACCTTCTAGACCCTGGACTTGTGGGGAGGCGGGGCCAGGGCTCACAGAGGGAGGGGCTCCCGGCTCCCTGGCGACCAGGGTGGGGGCCACGGCACATGGAGGAGAAAGATCCCCAAGGTGATGGGGGGGAGGAGCTTGGAGACACTGTGGGGTGGCAGTGCCCCCGCCCCATAGAGTATCTCACTCTGGGACCCAGGGTGGGTCTAGCCAGGCACTAAGAACCCAGCCGCCCCTGCCCCCACCCCAGGGTGACACAGCTGAGAGTGACCTCACCAGCTGCCCTCCCCCCGGTGCCGTCAGCCAAGTGCCCCTGCCCGGTGAATGGGAGCGGGAGGCCGAGGGCAGCGAACAGCCAGGCCTGGTGCGTCTCTGCTGGGGGGTAAGGACCCCACCCCCTCTGCCGCTCTCCCAGCTCTTCCCACCCCAGACTTTGCCCATCGGGGGGCCCCACACTCCCTCTCTGCATCTGGCCAGCTGCTCCCAAGGAAAACAGGTGTTTGCAGCTTCCCAGCCCCGGCCGTGCTGCGGGGCCTCTGTGCTATGGGTCAGGGCGTCGGGCTGGGGGGCTCAGGGAGGGGCTGTCAGCCTCCAGCCAGATGTGCTTTGGTTGGGGGGCTGGCAGGGCTGCGTGGCCTGTGCTGGAGAACTGCCCTGGGCAGAGCGCGAGAGCCAGGGGTCGAGCGACCTACACCAGGGATGGATTTGCTCCATTGTGTTTTAGCAGGTTGATTTGTTATGTGGATTATGGTAACACACAGTGGCCAATTGTTCCAGGTGCTGCCCAGACCCCGGCCGAGATCAGGGCCCCGTCGCGCTGGGCACTGCGCAGACCTGGATCAGGGCCTGTCGCACCAGGCGCTGCACACACACATAGTGAGACGGCCCCTGCCCTGAAGGGCTCCCAGTCTAAGCGGCCAAAGGCAGGATCACTCTCCACGTTACAGCTGGGAGCCGAGGCCTGGAGAGGGGCAGGAACTGGCCCAAGGGCACCAAGAGAGTCAGCAGCAGAGCTGGGAATTGAACCCAGGAGTCCGGGCCCCACAGCCACAGGCAGATGAAACTCCAGGTTCTCTGCTGAGTCCCATGAGGCAGCAGGCCCAGGGGGCAGTCGATGGGCACAGAGAGCAGCAAGGTGCCCTCCCAGGGGGGCGGCGCACAGAGATCTCCGGGGTTACCCCCCCGTGAAGGCAGATGGGTCGACTGCCAGAGACACAACTTCCTTCTGCGGCCACTTCCCTGGGCAAGGATCCGCCGGGAACGGGCCCCAGGGTGATTAGCCAGGGATGGGGCAGCCGGGCAGACACCCCCCCCAGAGCTCCCAGGGATCCCCCGTCATCCACAGCAGCAGGGCTCCCTCTGCCCCCAGTTACCGTGTGGGGGGGAGTGGAAAACACAAACAGGCCCCACGTGCCCCTGGAAACTGAGGCACAAGGTGACCACAGCTCCTGGCTTCCCAACAGCGATGGGCACTGGCTCTATGGGGGTACCAGGGGGGCCAACAGGCTCCTGCACCCCCAGATCCCTGCCCCACAGCCCCTGTCAATCTCTCAATCCCACCCGCACTCCCACTGGGGCCTGGGCAGCAGTGCTGGCCTGGGGCAAGTGGGACCAGGATCAGGTCCAGTGAGCCTGCTCCTCCCTGCAAAGAGGGAGGGGAACTGAGCGGAATCACACAGTGCGAGCCAGGGGGTGGGGTTTGCACTAGGGTGTGCGAAGATCTTTGCACTAATCGCACTGAAAGATGGATGCCAGTGGCAGGGGAGCAGGGTGTGCTAGAGCAGGGGCTCTCAGACTTTTATACTGGTGACCCCGTTCACATACCAAACCTCTGAATGCGACCCCCCCTTATAAATTAAAAACACTTTTTTATATATTTAACACCATTATAAATGCTGGAGGCAAAGCGGGGTTTGGGGTGGAGGCTGACAGCCCGTGACTCCCCATGTAGTAACCTTGTGACCCCCTGAGGGGTCCCGACCCCCAGTTTGAGAACCCCTGCGCCAGAGAGAGGGGAGAGCAGCCCACGGACATCTGGGGAGGCAGGGGGTGTGGGGGGCCCCAGAGTCTGGGGAGGGAACCACCAGCCGAACACAGAACCTTGATCTCGAGCCCGTGGCCCGATCCTGGCCCCAGGTGAGGACACACGGATGGGGCTGGGGGAGCGTCCCGGAGAGGCCCAGCTCCCAACGGAGCCGGAGGGAGAAGGGGTGAATCTGCCCCCAAATACCCAGCGCTCAAGAGCAGGTGTCACAGCAGCACCGACCACACACAGGGAGAGGGGCCCTGGCACAGACGTGCCTCCGAACCCCCAGCACAGACACTTTCCTCAACCCGGACTCCCCCCCACAGCATGGGACACCCCCTCCCCACACCCAGCATGGACCCCGCTCCCATGCCCTGGAACAAACCCCCCCCCACTGCCCCCCAGCACCAGCTGTTTCCCTCCCCCCAGTGCCAGGGACCATGTCCCAGAGCTCCATGAACAGGGAGTTGTGATGGTGCCGCCTGTCCCCGTCCCCACCCCCGCCTGCAGCCCGTCCTTCCCTGGGCAGAGCCGCCAGTGCCAGCTCCCCGGGGCAGCATGACCCAGCTCTCCCCAGGCAGGTTAATGCTCACTCGGGCTGGCAAGGCAGAGATGCTGGGATGGGGGGAGACGCTAGGGGGGCCCGGAGAGGCTGTGGTGGCAGGAGGCAGTGGGGTGGGAGGGCACTGAGATACCAGGATGGGATGTGGGGGTGCCAGGGACACCAGGGGGAGCTGGGGGGCTGGGACAGGCAGGGGGACACTGCAGACAGCAGAGACTCTGGGGGCACCAGAGAGGCTGGGGGGACAGGGGCCCCTGGGGCCTGACTCCTCCGTGCCCAGAGCAGGGTCGAGGCAGGTGGCATGAGGGAGGCTCCCCCCACAACACACACAGCCCCCCCTCACCAGCGTGTGCCCCAAACCCCAGGGGATCTCAGGGTCTCTGGCCCAGCCCTTGGCCCCTTTGCTGCCGCTGCCAGTGAGGGGCTGGATCTGACTCAGGCCAGGACCCGAGCTGGAACCCAGCAAATCCATTTCACCCTGACCCTGTACGGGGAACGGCAGGCTCTGGTGGGTGCTGGGAAGCCCAAGGACCCCCCTGTGCCCAGTCAGGCTCAACCCCCCACTGCTGGCACTGCCAGGGAGAGCCAGAGCCGGGGGGTAATGGCAGGATGGGGGGGCCCAGGGCCTCACATTTGTGGGGGGCACCATCTTCCAGGAGAAGCAGGGGGCAGAGAGTCCCAGGAGACCGCACTTGGTGTCTGTTTGTGGGCGGGTTCCCCCGGGTTCCCCCCCATGTCCCCGCCAGGTTCATCCCCGGGGGAGACGCCCAGAGCCCAGTCGCTGGGGCGGGGATGGGGGGCGGGGGGGACACGGACGGGATCAGCGCAGCTCCGGGGGTGGCACTTACCAGAGACGCGCAGAGGCACCGTGCCGAGGCCGGAGCTAGTCTCGGTCTGTATCTCCACCGTGTAGTTCCCGGTGTCGCTGAGCGTTAACCCCGCGATGTGCAGGACGCAGCCCGGCCCCGCTGTCTCCCGCCCCGTGTGGGCCGGGCCGTTCTGCTGAGAGGGCTTTGGGAGGTAGGTGAGGATCCGGTTGTTTACAGCAGGCGTCGCTGATCGGTACCAGTAGCAGAGCACGAAGTCCTGTGGCGTTGGCTGCGGGGCCAGGCTGACGCCCCCTCCCACCACGGGGCTCGGCGGGGTGAGGACGATGGTCACTGGGGTCTGGGCCGGCGCCGGCTGGAGGCAGGAGCCCAGGACGGAGGCTGCGGGGGAAGGACAGTCTCAGTGGGGCAGCGAGTGGCCGGGGCGCAGGGGGTCAGTCGGGGCCTGGGGGGATGAGACCAGCGAGCGCCCGGCCCGGGGGGAGCAGCCGCCCGGCTGCACCCGGCCAGTGAGCGCGGGGCGCGGGGCAGACCCTGGGCCGGTCCCTGCCCCCCTTTCAGACCCAACCCCCGACTGGGGGGACCTGCCCCGGGCTCCGGCTGTCGCTCCCCAGTCGCAGAGCAGAGGGCGGGGTGCGGATCGGGCGGGGTGGGGGGCAGGAGCCGCCCACGGCTGCAGGGAGATGGGATGGGGGGTCTCCCCAAAGCCGCTGAGAGTCAAACACGTGACCCCCCCGGCTCTGACACCCCAGGCCAGGGTGGGGTTAGAGCGCGGGGTAAGTGGGGGCCGGCGGCTCCCCCCCCCCCCCCACTGGGACAGGGAAGAGAGGGGAGGAGCGGGGGGGGACCCCCTGGGACGGGGAAGTCTGGTGAGAAAACGCCCAGGGCCAGAGCCCGGAGGGTGTAAATCGGAGCTGCTCCATGGGACACAGTGTCCACCCACCGACACCACTGGGGGCTGGGCCTGGGGAGACAGACAGATGGGGGGGGGGGGGTTGGGGATAGACAGACAGACGGACAGGCAGGAGGCAGGTTACAGGCGGGTGGTCGGTGTCCCTGAGGCCGGGATCCGACCAGACACTCGGCACCACCCGGCCCCAGCTGTCCGGCAGACGGGATAACCCTGGGCGCTGGTGCAGGCTCCCTGGGGGACGCAGGGGACCCCGTGCTGGGACTAACACCCCCATAGGGGTGACCCCCGTTCCCCCCCCCGCCCCGCCCCGCTCTCACCTGCCAGCAGCAGCCCTTTCCAGGGGCCGCCCCATGCGGGGGGGTCCCAGCTCCCGGGCCGACGCCCCATGGCCCTGCCCCTCCCCAGGGGGTCGCTGCCTGCCGTGGCCGAGTGCAGGGGCCCGGCCGGACGCCTGGGTTCTCTGGAGCAGCTGTGCCAACTGCCAGGCTCCCTGAGTGAGACTCTGACCGGGCGGGGTGGGGACTAGACAGCTCCGGTCCCCGCCCCCCTCCACCTCTCCGGGGGCGGGGCTAACCCCGAGCCAGCCCCTCTGGCCGGGCTCCCCCACACCTGCCCAGGTGTTTCCGTCCCTGCAGCTGTGGGTCCCGCTCCAGGGCAGGGGCAGCTGGGGGCAGATCTGGTCGCCCCATCTCAGAAAAGAGATACTGGAACTGGGAAAGGTTCAGAAAAGGGCAAAAACATTGTTAGGGGCGTGGAACAGCTGCGTGTGAGGCGAGGTTAATAAACCTGGGACTGTTCGGCTTAGAAAAGAGACGCCTGAGGGGGGATATGGCCGAGGTCTGTAGAACCATGGCTGGGGTGGGGAGAGTGAGCAGGGAGTCAAGTATCAGAGGGGGAGCCGTGTTAGTCTGGATCTGTAAAAGCAGCAGAGAATCCTGTGGCACCTTTTAGACTGACAGACGATTTGGAGCATGAGCTTTCGTGGGTGAATCCCCACATCATCAGATGCAAGACAGGGAAGTGTTATTTGCTCCTTCTCATAACACAGGAACCAGGGGTCTCCCAAGGACCTTAGGCTGCAGAGGGGTAGCTGGGTTAGTCTGTAGCAGCAAAAAGAAGGAGGCGTCCGTGTGGCACCTCAGAGCAGGGGCCCCAACCTTTCCCGTGGGGCAGGTGCCAGACCCAGGACCGTGGCGCTAGACTAGCAGCTGCCGAAATGCCGCTGTGACGGAGCAGGGGCTGTCTGTGTGGGGGATGGGGGAGCCGGGGAGGATTTAGGTGAGGGACAGGACCTGAGCCTGTAACCTGAGCTAGGCAGGGGGAGGGGAAGTCAACACTTTGGCCCGGGAAACTAGACAAAGGCAGGGAACCGGCTGGAGGGAGGGGGGTCAGCTTTCAGTTTGGGGCTTGGGGGTGAGTTCAGGGAATCCTAGGCTGGGATCCAAGCACCCTGAACCCCAGAAGGACTCGATTGAGGGGTCCTGGCTCTGCCCACAAGCTCTGCTGTAGCCTGTGCTCCTGTGTCCAATAAACCTTCTGTGTTACTGGCTGGCGGAGAGTCACTGTGAGTCCAGGAAGAGGGGTGCAGGGCCGGACTCCCCCACACCCCGTGACAGCCGCCGAGAAGGAGCAACATCAAGAAGAGTCGCTGCCGAAAATCAGCAGCATTTTGGCAGCACTTCTTGACGTGCTGCTTCTCAGCAGCATTTCAGCGGCTGCTTGTCCGGCGGCCGGTGGGCAGGTGCACATGGATGCCCTGGCAGGGACCACTGCCTTAGAGACTGACACATTTATGTGAGCATAAACTTCTCTGGGCTAAACCCCACTTCATGGGATGCATGGGGTGGAAATACAGTAGGAAGATCTATATACATGACATGAAACAATGGGGGTGGCCATACCAACTGTGATGAGACTATGGCAACCCCCATTGTTTCATGTTCTCTGTGTAGATCTATATCTTCCTCCTGCATTTTCACTCCAGGCATCCGGAGAAGTGGGCTGGAGCCCACAAAAGCTTGTGCGCAAATAAATTTGTTAGCCTCTAAGGTGCCACAAGGACTCCTGTTTTTTGGGGTTTTTTTTTCTTCCAATGAAATTACTAGGCAGCAGGTTTAAAACAAACAAAAGGAAGTATTTCTGCACATAACGCACAGTCAACCTGTGGAACTCCCTGCCAGAGGGGGTTGTGAAGGCCAAGACTAGAACAGGGTTCAAAACAGAACTAGATAAGTTCAGGGAGGACAGAACCATCAGTGGCTATTAGCCAGGCTGGGCAGGGATGGGGTTCCTGGCCTCTGTTTGCCAGAAGCTGGGAATGGGCGACAGGGGATGGGTCACTCCATTATCCCAGTTCTGTTCACTCCCTCTGGGGCACCCGGAACTGGCCCCTGTCAGCAGCAGGACACTGGGCTGGATGGACCTTTGCTCTGACCCAGTCCGGCCGCTCGTATGTTCAGTACCGGGGCTCGGGGATCCCTCAGGGGACGCCGCACGCTGTGGCTGGCGCAGGCACTGGCACCAGTGCAAACACACCCAGATGGGCCCGGCAGAGTGTCACACTCAGCACAGGTGTGTCAGCATGTGGGGCCACACTCACAGAGACACACTCGCCCCGTCTGGGTGTGTGCAGCACCCGTGCAATGGGGGACGATCTCTGTGCAGTGACCGAGTGATGGGGCCTGACCTTAGCCGGGGTCGGAGCAATGCTCAGCACGACCGGGAGCCAGATCCCCATCAGGGGCTGGGCAGCGCCCGCATGACGGGGCCCTGGTCTGTCTGGGGGGCTGGGCAGGGATGAGGCCCCAGTCTCAGGTGGGGTCTGGGCAGCGCCTGTTGCGATGGGGCCCTCATCTCTGGGGGCGGGGGCAGGGCAGGGCCCAGCGTGATGGGGGGCCTATCTCAGTTGGGGGGCTGAGCAGCACCGGGCATGATGGGGCACTGACGTCAGTCAGGGTCTGTACAGCGATCGGTGCGACGGGCCCCGATGTCAGTCTGGGGGTCTGTGCAGCGCCTGGCACCACGGGGCCCTGATCTCAGTCTGGGGGGCTGAGCAGCGCTGGGCGTGATGGGGCACCAACGTCAGTCAGGGTCTGTATAGTGACCAGTGCGACAGGCCCCAGTCTCACCTGGGGTCTGTGCAGCATCCGACGCCCTGAGCCCCATCTCACTCTGGGGGCTCTGGGCATTTCCCAGTGCGTCGGGGCCCTGATCTCGCTCGGGGTCTGTGCACCGATGGCGGCTGGGCCGCGATCCGGCCGGGGTCTCAGTGCTCTGTGACACACACGTTCCTGCTGTAACTGGCAGCCACACACACACACACACACCCCCGTGCCCCAGCGACGCCCGGAGGCTGCCCGGGCCCAGACTTGCCTGGGATGGTTCTGTGCTGAGTCACACACGGGCACGGTGCTGTCGGGATGGGAGGGGCCCTGCACTGGGGGGGGAGCAGAATCTTCCCCCCTCCCCCGCTGGGGTTTTGTTTGCAGGGAACCGGAGGGGTGGGGGGTTCCTCCCATTTCAGTTCCCATGCACTGACCCCCCCCCCCCCGTGAGATGTCTCTGAGCCCCAAACTCACCCGCTCCAAATAGGATCCAGCCCCAGCTCTGTCCCCAGCTCTGCAGACCCCAGGCCCCCCAGACCCCACCTGGGCAGCCCAGCCCCCCTGGTGCCCCCTTAGCCCCAGAGTGCCCCTGGGGCTCCCACTGCCCCTCGTGCCCCCTGAAATCTTCCCACCCCTCGCTGAGGCAGCCTGCGCCAGCTGGGGGCTGGCCCGACTCCAGGTGGCACCGGGACCGTGTGTGTGTGTGTGTGTGTGTGTGTGTGTGTGTGTCCTTCTGGGGGGTTATTCGCTCTGTGTCCCCCACCCAGGGGATGGGGGAACAGGGGTTCAGATCCACCCCACCGCTCCCCTCCAGAGAGCACAGCTGAACCCCCCTGAGCCCGCAGCACCCAGAGCTCGCAGTCTCACAGCGCCACCCAGGGGCCAGCCGGGGAATGGGCACGAGGAGGGGATGGCAGCACCCAGGCCATGGGGTTCATGCTGTGTCCCTCCTGCATCATCTAGCGGGGTTCCCATCTCACCCCAGAGCAGGCCCTGTGTGCCCCCAATGCAGCTCCTGGGGAACAGGGTGTCCTGGGACTATCCCCAGCTCTGGGAGGGGAGTGGGCTCTGGTGGGTTAGACCCAGGTGGGTCTCGGGGGCAGGACTCCTGGGTTCTATCCCTGGATCTGGGAGGGGAGTGGGCTTTGGTGGGTTAGACCCAGGTGGGTCTGGGGGGCAGGACTCCTGGGTTCTATCCCAGCTCTCGGTTTCATTTCCCCAAGCTGGGGGGGGGGGGAGGGCTGGGGTGCCAGGAAGGCTCTGGAATGGGGAAGCCCTGGGGCACTCCACACTCTGGGAAACGGCCCAAAAGTCACCGTTCTCCACTAATCCTTCCTGCTCGGTTCCCGTCAGAGTCGTCAGGGTGACAGGACAATGGGTCCCCCCCGCTGGGCCAAACCGCAGCCAATGGGCACCGGGATGGCACCGGGATGGCAGCCGCTGGGGTATAAAGGCTCGGCAGCCCAAAGACAGCGCTGCCGAAATGGACCGACTCCTGTGCCTGTTCCTGCTGCTGTCTGTAGGCATGGCAGCCTGCTCGGCCCCTGTGCCAGGTGAGAGGGGATGGGGGTCTCTGTATAACCAGCCCCCACACTCCACCCCAGAGGTGGCTGCATCTCGGCACCGGGCGAGGGGTCTCTGTATAAACAGCCCCTGTGCCCCACCCCAGAGCCAGCTGCATCTCGGCACAGGGCGAGGGGTCCCTGTATAAACAGCCCCTGTGCCCCACCCCAGAGCCAGCTGCATCTCGGCACCGGGCGAGGGGTCTCTGTATAAACAGCCCCCCACCCCAGAGCCAGCTGCATCTCGGCACAGGGCGAGGGGTCCCTGTATAAACAGCCCCTGTGCTCCACCCCAGAGCCAGCTGCATCTCGGCACCAGGCAAGGGGTCCCTGTATAAACAGCCCCTGTGCCAGGTGAGAGGGGGTGGGGTACCTGTATAACCAGCCCTCACATCCCACCCCAGAGCCAGCTGCATCTCGGCACCGGGCGAAGGGTCCCTGTATAAACAGCCCCTGTGCCCCACCCCAGAGCCAGCTGCATCTCGGAACCGGGCGAGGGGTCCCTGTATAAACAGCCCCTGTGCCCCACCCCAGAGGGGCCGCATCTCAGCACCCGGCGAGCGTTTAGCTTCCCTTCTCGTGTCTGACGCAGGTGGTGGACACGGGGCGGAAGGGGAGTTGAACCCAGTCAGACAGCACACGACCGGAGCAGGGCTCTGTGACTGCCCAGGTCAGTGTCCCCTGTCACGGGGTGAAGTTGGGTGGGGGAGGAGCCCCCACACACACATACACACATGATGTCTCTTGTCATTTCAGGCTGGTCGGGATCCCAGCGCCAGCTCGCAGGAGACCTTGGGGTTGGGGCCAGACACAATGGGCTGTGCCCCTGTGACAGCATCGTCCCTTATGGCCAAGGCAGGGGTGAGAGTCGCTCCCAGCATTGTGGGTGGGGGAGCAGGGCCAGGGAACGGGATCTGCTAACGGGGCGGGGTTAGGGTTAGGGGCTAGAACCGACGGAGGCAGAGAACGGCATCAGGGAACGAGGGAAGGGGATTCGAGTCTCCTCACAGGGTGCAAGGAATGGGGTTGGGGACTGAGGTGGAGGGGGGCAAGGACTGGGGGATGGGAATGAGGGGAAGAGGGAAGGAATTGGGGTCTAGTAACAGGGTGCAGATAACGGAGTGTAGGATGGGGTGGGGTGCAGGGATTGGGTCTGGTAACAGTGCAGAGAATGGGGGTGGGGATGAGGTAGGGGTCGAGATTGGGATCTGACACTGAGGGGAGAGAGGATGGACTAGGGTCTGATAACGGGGTGCAGAGAGGAGGTTTGAGATGGGGTGGGATGCACGGATTGGGGGCTGGCATTGAGGGGAAGGGGGAAGGCTTGGGGTCTGGCATTGAGAGGGGTCTGGGGTCTAGCTGGGGGAAGGGCAGGAGACACCCCTGCTAACCCCCCCCGTCTCTCCCGCAGGGCATCACCCCCAGGGCCGGGGCAGGCGGAGCGAGCACCACAGGCGCCGACGGCAGCGGTGCCGCGAGATCCCGAGCCGATGCCGGCGGCAGGGCCTGGCTAAGGGGCTGCTGCTGCCCCTCTAGCTCCCGTCCCCGGGGCCATGAGTGGAGCCAGTGGGGGGCGTCGCCTTCCGCCCCGTCAATAAAAACCCAGCTCGAGGGGACGTTCCCGTCTGGTGTCCGTGTGCGGCTCCTTCGCCCCTGACCTCTGACCCCCCAGCTGGGGTGAAAATCACCCCCGATGCCTCCCCCTGGGGCCCTGCACCAACCCCACCCCCGCTCCTGGGGCACCAGCACGGGGGGGGGGTTCTCTCTGCCCGCGGGGCGTTAACCCTGGAGCCTAGTGATGGCGGCTGGGGTCAGCTGAGGGCACGAGGAGGGAGGGGCCCGGGGTGTCCCGACAGGGGGGGCTGGGGGGACAGAGGGGGAGGGGAGCCCCCAGTGCAGGGTCGGGGGGGGCGGCCCTAGGGGAGGTGACACTGAGACATGGGGGTTTTGCCAATGGGGGTAAAGGTCAGAGGTCGGGGCCAGGTGACTCGGGTCAAAGGTCGCGGCCGTGGTAGGTATTGGGGTCAGAGGTCACCGCGCGAGGGCGGGGCCAGGGCAGTGACCCGCAGGGGTCAGAGGTCGCGGCCCGCAGGCGGTGCCGCGCGGGGGGGGAGGGTTCGACGCGGTTACCCCGGTAACGGACGTGGCGCCACCGGCGCCGCTGCTGATTGGCCGGCGCGCGTCACGTGCCCGATCCGGGGCCGGTGGGAGCCGGAAGCGGGAGCCGGTCTGAGGGGCGGAGCCGCCGGAGCCACAGGTGAGAGCGGGGGGGCGCGGTGCCCCGGAGCGATGGGAGGGGCGCGGGCCGCACCAGCCCCGGCCAGCGGCGGGTAAACTGAGGCACGGGGGGGGGGCAGGGCCGGGATGGACCCAGGCGTCCGGCCCCGGAGAATCCCCGCCCGCCCCGCGCCGGGCCTGTCGCCGGCCGGGGGCTCGTGTCCCGCAGCAGCCGCGCCAGGCCGGGGGTTCGGGGGGACCGGGCCCCGCGCGGCGCCTGGCAAAGGGCTGGAGCCGGAGGTCGGAGCGGCCCGTCCCGCCCTCAGCCGCCAGCGCCGCCCGCGACGCGTCTCGCCGCGCGGAGGCTCCTGCCCCGTCCCGCTGGTTTCGCTCCTGCGCCGTGTCCCGCCCGCGCTCCCCGCGGGGCGGTTCCTGCCCGCGGCGCTGCCCCCTCACCCGCCGGCTCCCTCGTCTCTCGGCCGCTCGCTGCCGCGGAGCGTTTCCCTTCCTCGGGCGCCACTGCCCGCAGCCGGTGTCGTTCCTGCCTCGGCTCCCGCCTTCCCGCGGTGCCGGGCCGGCCGCTCCCTCGCCCAGATACACCCGGGTGCGAGGGGTGCGGTGAGAGGCGGCTCCGGCCTCCGCTTCCAGCCGCCGGGTTCGGCTCTGGGTCTGTGACGGGACCGAGGGTGGCCCCTGCCGGTCAGCAGCCAAGCCCCAGCCAAGCCCCCGCCTGCCGCCTGCCCCGAGCGAGCGGAGTCCGTGTCCGCAGCGCAGGGAGATTTCACCTCCGCCATGTACCTGGAGCTGACCTGCCCTGACCCAAGGCCCTGGCTTGTGCCCGCTCTGTGAGCCAGGGGACACGGCGAGCACCAGGCTGGCAGGATGTGTCCGATGAGCCGTCGGTGGGCGCCTGTCTCTACTCGCCTTGTGACTGACACTCCTGGGTGCTCTGTTCTGCAACTTTCCTTAGTGGGGCCAAGTCCACGTGTCCCTTCGAGCTCGGATCCAGGTGAGAGAGAGACGTTTACTGCAATAAATCAGTTCATGTGGGAAAATTACTGTGCAAACCAGGTTCTTCGTGCCCGCTCCCCTCCTGACAGCCCCAAATGCTCCTGTTTTCTCGGTCGCCTTGGCACACCTTTAAAAGAGGGTGATCGTTTCAGCCTGCACTTGGGTTTCCAATTCCTGCGCAGAGGTGAGCAGATCAGGCGGGAATGAGATGATTTCCGTACCGAATTAGCTGTTCTTTTCTACGATTCTCAAGAGGGTGAACATCTGACTCTTGGTCACAAACTGCTGTTGGAGAGGAAATTACAGCTCCAGCTATTGTGTGAATTGTGGACAACTGCACAACTTCCATCTTGGCAGGGCTGCTGTGACCAGACCAGAGAGGCAGATTCAAGTATTGGGTGAACTATCCAGCAGTACGTTGTTTTCAGGATCCTAACTCATGAGCCCCCGTTGGTGTCGGCAATACACTGTAGCAGGTTTAGTCTTTCTGACTTGTGGCCCAAACCTTCGTTCCGTGTCCAAGGTCATTCCAGGGTATACTGGCTCACCCTCAGCGCTAACACGTTCTCCATCCAGTGTCAGTTTCAGACTGACGTTGAACCTCTTACGGTTTTGCTGGATTCAGCTGAAGTTTATGTCCGTTTGCTCATCTGGTTACAGTTCCAAGTCCTCATTCAGTTCATCCTCCACTACATCTATTTCCGACCCTGACACACAGCGTGATCTCGCCTGCACACAGGCATACAGGTGATGTCACGTGGCCGGACAGTCCAGAGGAGTCCAGCAGGAAAAGAGGCCTTAACACTGAGCCCAAAGGAACTCCTGTGCTGAGGCCTTGCCTTCGAAAAAGTACCATTTAGTCTTCCTGTTATTGTCTTGTGCTGCAGGAAATCTCCTATCCCAAGGTACGTTGTTCCACAGATTCCCCTCTCGCTGAGTTTCACTGAGACTCTATCACATGCCGCGCTGAGATCCAGACACTCCTCTTGGTCCTTGTGGTGGCTGGGATGGGAATCCGTCAATAAGAGGCTCCCAGGGAGCCTGTAACTGAGTGCGAGGCCCGTCTGCCATTGGGATGAGTTTCATCTTCCCTCTTGTTGGAAGCCCCCGCAGAAGCTGGGATTGGACCGTGTCCCCCGTTATCTGGTGAGGTGACTGGCTGAGGATAGAGGCTGGTAGCAGCTTGGAGAAGACGGATCCATGCCAGACTTAAGAACAATAACTGCTGAGTTCCACTGATTAGAGACCGTCCCTTTTATCCATGATTTGTTGATGAACTCCAACAACTTGGCTTTAGCCGCCTTCTCAGAGTGTTTCTCCATATAACCGTAGGGGAGGTCCAGCCCACAGGATTCTTGGTTTGAGCTTCTCTATTGCATCTTCTAGCTCGTGTATGAGAGCGAGCTCACTAAAGCCAAGGTACTTGGTGAAATGCGAGTGCATGTTTTTAAATTCTCTGTCTCTTTCCTCCTGGGTAGTGCGTCTTGTATAATGTGCAGCGGCTCCATCCTCGTCTTTGGGAGCCTGCTAGTCTTGGTACAGTAGTCACAGGCTCTGTCACCTTTTGCCTCTGTATCTCCATTTGTCTGGATAGTGGTGTTCTTAAGGGCATGGCTGCACTGGCAGATGTAGGGCGTTGTGAGTTAAACCCGCCTTTGGAAAGCACAGTAGGGAAAACGCTGCAGTCTGTCCACACTGACAGCTGCTTGCGCACTGGCGTGGCCACATTTGCAGCACTTGCAGCAGCATTAGGAGTGGTGCATTATGGGCAGCTATCCCAGCATGCAAGTGGCTGCAACGTGCTTTTCATATGGGGGGTGGTGGAGTGTGACGGGGGGAGAGAGTGGGATTTTGGGAGGCTGAGAGCATGTCAGCATGCTGTCCTGTGAGTTCAGACAGCCGCAGACCTCTCGCTTCCCCCCGCCTCTCTCTCTCTCTCACACAGCATTCCACGCTAACGGCTTGCATGCCGGCTGTCAGAAACGGAGCTTTGAAAGGGCATTTCCCCATTCCTACAGGAGCAAAACAGTGACAGGAGTGGCCACTTGAGTTAAGGGGCTTATGGGACGTTTCCGGAGGCGGCTCAGAGCGCAGTAACGCAACACCTCGTTCACACTGACACCCGGGCGTTGTAGCCAAGGCGCAGCAAACGTTATTCCTCTCGCTGAGGTGGAGAACCAGCAGCGCTGTAGCCCCGGAGTCAGAGCGCCCTGCGTGCCTTGCCAGTGTGGACGGGGAGTGAGCTAGTGCACCCGGGCTCCGTTATTGCGCTGTACCTCGCAAGTGTAGCCAAGCCCTTAGATTGCTAGTGTTGGTCTGTTTCGTCTCGATTCCCTGCAGCGTCATCTATAAACCCTTTCTGCCGTGAGGATCCAGCCATTCACAAGTCTCTTCCCGATGCCTTTGTCTACATTCAGCTGTTTCCAGGCCGACTTCTTTTGAGACTTCCTTCCATTTCCATCTGGCCTCTTCACCTGCAAGGATCCATTCAGCCTCCAGTCGAACCGGATTCCTTCTCTCTTAAAATCTTCCATCCCTGTGTCAGTCTAGCCTGGGTCCATTTCTGCCTCTCGCCTTCCTCCTTTCTGCTGATTCCTGCAGCACAGGTTGGAAAACCTTCCTAAGTGTTGAAGAAATAATACTCTCCTGTGGCCGTGAAATGGGACCAGTCAGCTTTATGGTGTGACGAAGTGGGACTGTTCTTGATGTTTTCACTGAATACTGTGTGTGTGCCTCAGTTTCCCCTATGCAGTACTTAAGTATCTAGGTGGTGGCTCAGGGGCTGTGATTGGTGCAGAGCCCAAGAGGGCAGGGGTGATGCTGTCTGCACAGAGAATGGCTGACGCCCTGTCTCCTGGCAACTGCTGGCCTGGGCCCCTCCCCTGCAAAGGTGCCAACTGAATGTGCGGGAGAACAAAGGGCAGGTCTACACTATGGGGGAAAATCGATATAAGATATGCAACTTCAGCTACGTGAATAACGTAGCTGAAGTCAAAGTATCTGATATCGAATTACTTACCGTCCTCACGACGTGGGATCGACGTCCACGGCTCCCCATGTCGACTCCGCTACTGCCGTTCGGGTTGGTGGAGTTCTGGAGTCGACAGGAGCGCGTTCGGGGATCGATATATCGCGTCTAGATGAGACACGATATATCGATCCCCGAGAAATCGATTGCTACCCGCCGATACGGCGGGTAGTGAAGATGTACCCTAAGAGATCAGGGGCCTCCTGGCCCAGGAAAGAGACAAAGGCCAGGGGAGGGGCTGGAGAGTTTCAGTTTGGAGCTGCCTGGGGAGACCGGGGGAGGCCAGAACCGGGTCTGGCTCCCTACCCCCCCCCCCCCGAAGGACCTGACTGAGGGGTCCTGTTCTTTGTACCTACAAGCCCTGCTTGGGACTGTGTTCCTGTCGTCTGATAAACCTGTGTCACTGGCTGGCTGAGAGTCCCGGTGAATCACAGGAAGTGGGGGGTGCAGGGCCCTGACTCCCCCACACTCTGTGACAACTGGTTATTCCTCCTCCTGTCAGTCACCGGGGAGCTCGCTCTCTCCCTGTTCTAACGAGCGAGTGCAGGCTGCTGGTCATTTCCAGCGTCCTCCAGAACATCCCCTGTGCCACTCGCGGGTGTGCTGCTCGCGGGTGTGCTGCTGCGCCCCGGTTACAGCCAGAGGGCCTGGGTGCCGTATGATCGCGACGTGCAAGTCATGGAGCCTTTGTTCAGCTCAACTAAGGCCTCGTGCTCTGTCACGGCATCACTGGGCGATGCTCTGCAACTGCTCCGCATGGAGCCGGGCAAGACTCTGGGGGAGCCTCCTCTTCACGGCGCCAGGGAAAGAAGCTTCCGTAGCTTCTGCCGTCCTGGGTCCTACCTCAGAACATTCAGCATCCCCACCGTGTGCTTCCCGCAGTGAGTGCGCCCGGGCAGGGCTCCTGGGGCAGCCGGGGGCCCTGCACCCCAACTCCGCAGCCAGCGTAAAACGGAAGGTTTATTAGTCGCCAGGTGCACAGCACAGAACAGAACGTGTTAGCACAGAAATCAGTGACTTTCAGCCAAGTTCATCTTGGGGGGGACCCTGGGCCAGACAGCCTGGCCTCCCCCCTCTTCCAGTTCATCACACCAGACTGCCTGGCCTCCAACACGCCCGTTGCTGCTCCTCCGGTCTTTGTCCTGCTTCCTGGCAAAGTGTCACCTGGTGGCATCCCCAGCCTGGGTCTCGGGATACGAAGGGCATCAGCCATCGCAGACCTCTGAGCCCTGCCCTGAGGGCCTCAGCGAAAGTCACACCCCCAGTTCCCACCACCTCGGCACTGGTGCAGCACACAGGGAAACTGAGGCACACACAGTGTTCGTATAGGACAGTAAGACTCACATACAACATAACGGGGGAAAACCCCACTTCATCTCATCTCTATCACAGCTCCAGCTGCATCCGTTCAGTTCCCGCAAACTGCGCGTCCGGCGTTGTCACCTCCCCAGGTGATTGTCTGGCTGCAGGTCCCCAGTGATTTGTTTTACCAGTTGGGCTGTCGTCAGGGTGACAGACGTTCACCTCCTGGACTCCCACATCTCTTGTGTGGAGCGTCTCCCAAATAACAAACCTCAGGCCTCCCCCAGCTCGTCCTGCAGTCGCCTCTCAAGCAGCCAGACCCACCAGAGCTGCAGTTTGTTTCTTGGAGAGCAGCAACGTGGGTGTTTCTCCCCTGGCAGAACTTTCCTGGATACGGTTCCGGGGGCCGGCTGAATTCCAGGGCACAATGGTGAAGGGGGCAGGAGCGAGTTTGTTGACACCTCCCCGAGGCCACAAGAGGTGACGGGTCAGTTTCTCTGTACGCAGTATCCCCGTGTTTCCAAACTCTCGTCTGCAGCTTCTAGGGGGTAGATCGGGGTGTTCTCTCCGTTGCCTGCCGCGCCGGCCGGGTCCGCTCCACGCCGGGGCCGCTCCACGCCGGGGCCGCGCCGGCCGGGGCCGCTCCACGCCGGGGCCGCGCCGGCCGGGGCCGCTCCACGCCGGGGCCGCGCCGGCCGGGGCGGGCCGCTCCACGCCGGGGCCGCGCCGGCCGGCATGGGCCGCTCCGGGCCGCGCCCGCGCCGGCCGGCATGGGCCGCTCCGGGCCGCGCCCGCGCCGGCCGGCATGGGCCGCTCCGGGCCGCGCCCGCGCCGGCCGGGTCCGCGCCGGCCGGGGCCGCTCCAAGCGCCCCAGGCACCTGGCAAAGGAGGAGCCAGGTCCTTTGGCATCAGCCAGCCAGGAAACGAGGTGTCGCCTTTGCGGCTTCTTGCAACACTCTCACTGCACAAGTGGTCTTGTGCCATCCACGCTGGTGTAAGACACGTTGGGTAACAGCGTTTGCGTAAGACTCACTCGGCCACGCGGCCTCCTGCTGGTGACTTATTGTCAGTCAGCGACCGACTTCCACAGGCCCCTCTGGCCAGCCGGGCTACCCCCGTGTGCCGTCTGTCCGTCCGTCAGCGCGCTCAGTCCCATCCCGCCCTCGCAGGGCTCTCTCCTTTGGCAGCTCGCCACGCTGACGTAGAGTCGTTCGACTCGTTCGCTTGCTCCCACGCCGGCTAGAGAGAAGTGAATGAGATCGCACGGGAGCGGCACGCGGCGCCTGTCCCGGTGCCGGATTACGCCCTGCGCCCCTGCGAGAAGGTGGGTAGGGGAGCTGTGCGCAGAAGCCTCTGTGCAGGCACCGGGCGCATGGTTACCGGAGCGGCTTGTCTCAGCAATGGCGGCATCTGGGCTGGCGGCTACTTAGCTCTCCTGAGCATTCTCTAGTGTGAAACAAGCCCCGTGCGCCATATGAGACGCGTCCAATGTACTCCTGCCCGATCGCGCTTCCGTCCCCTCAGTCGGCCTGGCCTGAGCTATCTGCCGTGTCCCTCCGGTTCCAGCCGCTCCGGCAACACAACGGCCTCGCTCCGAAGGGGCCCGTGGCAGAGCCTGACGTTCCCATCGCGCTTCTCAAATCTTCGACGCCTCTGCTGGGTTTCTTTTATCGGGCCTAAAATTCTGCTAATTCACACTCTGCTGTGTGGGGCGGTACAGCCGGGTGTCTCTGTCCCTCGAGGTGTGGGGCTGTGTGGGGCGGTACAGCCGGGTGTCTCGTATCCCTCGAGGTGTGGGGCTGTGTGGGGCGGTACAGCCGGGTCTCTCGTGTCCCTCGAGGTGTGGGGCTGTGTGGGGCAGTACAGCTGGCTCTGCTGGGTGTCTCTGACCCTCGAAGTGTTGTGGTGCTGGGGAATGTGGGGGGATGGGGGGCATGGGGTGTGGCACGCCGGGTGCTGTCATGGGGGGAGTGGGGCACACCACACTGGGTAAGCTTGGGGGGAGGGGTGGAGCCTGGGCCTTTTCTTTATTATGGTGGGGGGAGGAGTTTCTAGCTCCTCTCTCTGGTCGGTGCACCGGGGGGGTGACCCCTTCCTGCCTCCCTTGGGGCGCGAGGTCCCTTTGTTGGCCCATGATCTTTGCTCTGTGGCCGCAGACACGCTGGGCACGAACACACCTGTCCCTGTGATGCTTCTCTGCCCCCCAAGTCTGGGATCTGGGGGGGGGGCAGGACAGGGCTCCCAGCCCCGGCCAGGACTCACCCAAGGCCCCTCCCCCCGGAGCTGTGCTGTGGGGGCCCCCTCGGGTGGGCAGGTGGTACAATGGGCTCTGTGTGCACCCAGCCGCCCTGGCACCGACGGCTCCCTGCTTGGGCCTCTGTCCCTGGGAGTCACGAGGCCGCAGCCACTGATGGTGCCCCCCCCACCCCCCCTCCGCTGACAGCCTTGGGGGGCACAGCAGCTGGCAACAGCACACTGCGGGGCAGCACCCGGGGGGAGGGGGGAGGGAGCCGTCCCCAGGGGGGGCAGCGTCTGGGAGGGTGGGGGGAGGGAGCCGTCCCCTGGGGAGATGGGAGGCCAGCTAGCCATGGGGATCTCAGCTACCTGTGCGGGGGGGAGGGAGCCGTCCCCGGGGGGGGGGGGGCGGCAGCGTCTGGGAGGGTGGGGGGAAGGAGCCGTCCCCTGGGGAGATGGGAGGCCAGCTAGCCATGGGGATCTCAGCTACCTGTGGGGATCTCAGCTCTGGGGGCGGGGAGGGGCGGGCTGTGGGGCTGGCCAAGGTGGGGTGTGTGTGTGTGTGTGGGGGGGCAGCTTATGGCTGGCGCCAATTACTGGAACCACCTAAAATAGGAACCCCTCCCCCTCCGACACCCCCCTCCTGGGGGATGACACTAGAGAGAGACCCCAGCCCCTCTGGATCCCCTGCCCCTTAGTACCTCCCTGTCCAACCCCCCAGCGTCCTCTGCCCCAGCCCTTCCGCACCTCGTGCCCCCCCCGCACCCCCTGCCCCAGTCCCCCCTGCCCCAGTCCGGCTCCCAGCTGTTTGTGCACATTCCTGCCCCGTCCCCAGAGCTCTGGCAGCTGCCAAGCAGGGCCACCCCCCATCTCATTAACCCCGTCAGCGCTGGCATCAGGGCAGCCGGAGAGGGGACCCCCCCCCCGCAGGAGAACACCCCGTGTCTGGGCAGGACGTGCCCGGGGGGCTGACCCGTGGGGGGCTGGCCCTGGGCTGCCTGGCCCGGCTGTGGGGCGCTGTCTGGAGGTCAGTGCCCCACAGTGCCCCTGGCTGTTGTTTGCTCGGAGCCGGGCCCCAGGGACCCATGGGGGAGGCCCTGTTTGGCAGGAGGGGGGGTTCTGGGGAGCAGCGCGAACAGAGGCTCCCAGCCATGGGGACGCCGGGTCTGGGTGAAAGAACCCCGGGGTGTGGGGTGAGATGGGGGCCTGGCTGTGAGCCTGCCGCGGGTGGAGAGCGGGTGGGAGCAGCTTCCCTGCTCTAACCACTAGCCCCCACTCCCCTCCCAGAGCCGGGGAGAGAACCCAGGAGTCCTGGTTCTCAGCCCCCTCCTCTAACCACCAGCCCCCCCTCCCCTCCCAGAGCTGGGGAGAGAACCCAGGAGTCCTGGCTCCCAGCCCCCCCGCTCTAACCACCAGCCCCCACTCCCCTCCCAGAGCTGGAGAGAGAACCCAGGAGTCCTGGCTCCAGCCCCCCCTGCTCTAACCACCAGCCCCCACTCCCCTCCCAGAGCCGGGGGAGAGAACCCAGGAGTCCTGGCTCCTAGCCCCCCCTGCTCTAACCACCAGCCCCCGCTCCCCTCTCAGAGCCGGGGAGAGAACCCAGGAGTCCTGGCTCCCAGCCCCCCCTGCTCTCACCACCAGCCCCCGCTCCCTGTCAGTGCCTCTTGCCCCCCCCCTTCCATGGGCTCAGCCCCTCCCTGGGGGTGGAGCCGACTCCCTGGCTCCCAGCTGGGCTATAAAGAGGCTCCGGGAGCTGGGTCTGCCAGGGCTCAGCCAGGGGAGCAGGCAGCCACTGAGGGTGACTGTTGGGGGGGGGGGCGGGTCTGGCTGGGGGGTGAGTACGGGGCTGGGGACCCTGCTGGGGCGCTGGGGGGATGAGCACAGGGGGGTGAGGGTGAGTGGGGGTGTGTGTGGGGGGGTCTGGGGTCCCGGCTGGGGGATGAGCACAGGGGGGGTGAGGGTGTGTGGGTGGGGGGGAGATCTGGGGGATGAGCACAGGGGGTTGAGGGTGAGTGGGGGTTTGTGGGGCGGGCCTGGGGTCCCCCCTGGGGGGGATGAGCAAAGGGTGCGGTTACCATGGGGGGATGCTGAGGGGTGAGTGCAAAGCGGGTCCCAGCTGCGGTGCTGGGGGTGACCCTGGGGGCAGCTTTGGGGGGGCTCTCAGGGAGTCAGCACAAGGGGTCCTGGCTAGGGTGTGGGGGGTAAATAGCTGGGGTGATGTGGGGGGGGATTATGGGGGGGCCCTAACTGGGGCTGAATACTGGGGGCTGGCTGGGGGTGTTAGGTAGGGGGGGCCCAGGTGGGCACTGGGAGGGGTGAGTGGGGGGGTACTTACTCCACTCACCGTACCCCCCGTCTCCCCATGGCAAGCCCCCCAAGTCCCCCAGCTAACCCCCCCCGTCTCCCCATTGCAGGCCCCGCGCCATGGACTCCCGGCCCCTCTTCCAGGCCCTGCTCGCGGTGGCCGAGGACAACGCGGCCTTCTTCCGGCAGAGCGCCTCGGAGACGGGGCGCCGGTTCGTGGCGGCCTTCACGGCCATCGGGGAGCACGCCCGCTGCCTGGAGCCGGTCCTGCGCCACTTCGCCAGCGTCTACCACATCTTCGACCTGGACGAGGCCACGCCGGCCAACGGGTACCGCAGCCTGGCGCAGACGGCGCGCTGCTGCCTGGCCTGCGTCCTGCACAAGAGCCGCTACGTGGCCGCCAACCGCCGCAGCATCTTCTTCCGCACGGGCCACAACGCGGCCGAGCTGGAGGCCTATTGCGCCGCCCTGAGCCAGCTGCGGGCGCTGCTCTACGTGGCGCAGCAGCTGCTGACCCACAACCGCCCCGGCTGCCTCTTCCACCACGAGGAGCGCGGCCTGACCGAGCGGATGCTGCGGGAGTACGGCACCCTGCACAAGGGCTGCTTCTACGGGCGCTGCCTGGGCTTCCAGGTGTGTGTGTGTGGGGGGGGGGGGGATTGAGGGGGCGCGGCGAGTCGGGAGGGGCGACCCAGGGGCACAAGGAAGCGCAGCCGAGTCCCTGGCAGCCAGACGTGCGCAGGGATTGTGCTGTGCCCCCCCCAGCTGTGCCCCTCACACTCAGGCCAGCAGGACCCCCCTCCATGGCCCCCCGATTGCTCACCCCCCCCCCGAGCCTCGGCCACGCCCATCACTCTGCCCCCCCACTGAACACCCGTGGGGAGGGTGAGCCGCCGTCATGCCCCCAGGGTGCTCCCTGCGCAGCACCCAGGCAGGGGTGTCCCTCACAACCTCCGCCCCGGTCTTGGGGTGCAGAGTGGTGACCTTTGCCCTTTGCCCTGCAGTTCGCCCCCTCCATCCGGCCCTTCCTCCAGACCATCGCCATCAGCCTGGTCTCCTTCGGCGAGAACTACAGACGCCACGACTCCGGCCTCAGTGAGTGGGGCGGCCACTGGGGGTGGGGGGCTTCTGCTCTCATGAGGCACTGCAGCCCCGGGGGGGCATCTCCCACAACGCACTGCAGCCCCCAGGGGGGAGCTGCTCCCATGATGCACTGCAGCCACGGCTGGCTGAACCCACAAATCCCTTCTGGGCCCACTCAGCCCAGCCTGCTGCCCAGGGAACTCGTCCGGCCTGGCTGCTACCCACAATGCACTGCTTTGCCCGCTTCCCTGCCCATTGGGGGCTGGGCCCCGTGCCTGGCTGCCCGTGGAGCTTCGCTGTGGGGGTGAGGGAGCTGGGGGGGGCAGGCGGGGCCGCGGGAGCCCCACAGGACCAGGGGGGCAGGTTGAGGGAGCTGCGGGGGGCAGGCAGGGCTGCGGGAGCCCCACAGGACCGGGGTGGCAGAGTGAGGGAGCACTGCTGGGGGGGGCAGGTGGGGCCGTGGGACCCCACAGGGCCGGGGGGGCAGTGTGAGGGAGCACTGCTGGGGGGGGCAGGCAGGGCCGCGGGGGCCCCACAGGGCTGGGGGGGCAGGGCCAGGGGACAGCACCACCCCCCCGATCTCCCGTTCCTCCAGGCATGGCGGCCGGCTCGCTGTTCACTTCGGGGAAGTTCGCCATCGACCCGGAGCTGCGGGGAGCCGAGTTCGAGAGGATCACGCAGAACCTCGACGTGCATTTCTGGAAGAGCTTCTGGAACCTGACGGAGACCGAGCTGCTGGCTGTGAGTGCGGGGCTGTCCCGGGCACAGGGCGCAGGGTAGGAGTGGTGCCCAGTGCAGGGCACTGTGGGGTGGGGGCAGGGGTTTGGAGTGGGGCCCGGCGCAGGGGGGCTGGGGTGGGGGCTGGGAGCGGGGCAGGATGCTGTGGGGTAGGGGGGTGGGAGTGGGGCCTGGTGCAGGGCGCTATGGGGCTGGGTTAGGGGGTGGGAGCGGTGCCCGGCGCAGGGCGCTGTGGGGCAGGGGGGATTGGAGCAGTGCCCGGCACAGGGCGCTGTGGGGCAGGGATGGTTGGAGCGGCGCAGGGCGCTATGGGGCTGGGTTAGGGGGTGGGAGCGGTGCCCGGCGCAGGGCGCTGTGGGGCAGGGGGGATTGGAGCAGTGCCCAGCGCAGGGCGCTGTGGGGGGGGGGTTGGAGTGGTGCAAGGCGCTATGGGGCTGGGTTAGGGGCTGGGAGCAGTGCCCGGCGCAGGGCGCTGTGGGGCAGGGGGATTGGAGCGGTGCAAGGCGCTATGGGGCAGAGGTCGGGGTGGGAGTGCAGGGTCGGACCAGCTTGGGGGCCCCGCTCACCCTCCCCCTTCCCCACAGTCCGTGGCCAACCTGGCGTCCACGCCGGTGCGGGTGAGCCGGGCGCTGACGGTGCCCCCCGAGCCCTTCGAGCTGCCGCTGGCTGCCGACCCCTCGCTGAGCATCACCATCAGCCCCCCGGTGGCGCACACCGGCCCCGGGCCCGTCCACATGCGCCTCATCTCCCACGAGCTGCGGGAGGGGCAGGTGAGGGGCTGGTGGGGGGCTGGTGGGCGTGGGGCTGGGGGCTCTGGGATGGGGGAGGGGAGTGAGCAGACCCAGGTGGGGTCCCGGCAAGGCCGGGCTGGTGGGGGGCAGGTGGGCGTGGGACTGGGAGCTCTGGGATGGGGGAGGGGAGTGAGCAGACCCAGGTGGAGTCCCGGCAGGGCCGGGGAGTGGGGTCCTGGGGGTGTTCCAAGGGCAGGTTACAGAGTGCGACAGGGGGTCCCACGCAGGGTGTGGGGGGGGTCTGGGCAGGGGGTCCCGGGCAGGATGTGCGGGGGCGGGGGGCACAGTCGGGTGTCCATGGCAGGGTGTGTGTTGGGGAGGACAGTCAGGGGTTCCTGCATAGGATGTGTGGGACCGGGGACAGTCGGGGGTCCCTGGCAGGGTGTGCAGGAGCGGGGGTGGGGTGGGGGGACAGTTGGCGGGTCCCCGGCAGGGTGTGTGTTGGGGAGGACAGTCAGGGGGGCCCGGGCAGGATGGGCAGGGATGGGCGGGGGACAGTCAGAGGGATCCCAGGCAGGGTGTGTGGGAGTGGGGGGGACAGTTGGCGGGTCCCTGGCAGGATGGGTGGGGTTGGGAGGGAACAGTTGGGGGGTCCCGGGCAGGGTGTGCGGGGGCGGGGGTACGTGCGGGGGGTACGGGCAGGGGGTCCCCGGCAGGGTGTGGAGGGGTGGGTGGGTGGGGGACAGTCGGGGGGTCCCCGGCAGGGTGTGCGGGGGCGGGGGGTACGGGCAGGGGGTCCCCGGCAGGGTGCGGAGGGCCCCTCACGCCCCCCCCGCTCTCCCCAGGACAGCGAGGCGCTCTCCGCGCTGGCCCAGGCCGAGGGCCCGCTGGGGCTGGAGCTGTGGCGCAAGGCGGCGCCGGCGCCCCCCTCGCCCCTCCTGCTGGTTCACTTCCACGGCGGCGGGTTCGTGGCACAGACGTCCAAGTCCCACGAGCCGTACCTGCGGGGCTGGGCGCAGGAGCTGGGCGCCCCGGTGCTCGCCGTCGACTACGCCCTGGCGCCCGAGGCCCCCTTCCCCCGCGCCCTGGAGGAGTGTTTCTACGCCTACTGCTGGGCCCTGCGCCACTGCCGCCTGCTGGGTGAGAGCGGGGACCCCGCACCCCTGTGGGGGGGACGGGACGGGACAGGGGGACCCCGCACCCCCTGCTGGGTGAGAGTGGGGACCCTGCACCCCTGGGGGGGGGACGGGACAGGGGGACCCCGCACCCCCTGCTGGGTGAGAGCGGGGACCCTGCACCCCTGGGGGGGGGGATGGGACGGGACAGGGGGACCCCGCACCCCCTGCTGGGTGAGAGCGGGGACCCCGCACCCCTGGGGGGGGGATGGGACGGGACAGGGGGACCCCGCACCCCTGCTGGGGGGATGGGACGGGACAGGGGGACCACAGTGGTCCCCGCTGAAGGGAATGGACAGAGGGACCCCAGCACCCCCTGCTGGGTGTGATGGGCACATGGGGGGCAGGGCCCCCTGCTGGCGGGGATGGACAGAGGGACCCCAGCACCCCTGCTGGGGGGGACAGGATGGGACAGGGGGGACCCCAGCACCCCCTGCTGGGTGTGATGGGCACGTGGCGGGCAGCACCCTGACACGGGCCCCCCCCAGTTTCTTGGCCCCCCCTTTCCCCCCTCCCACACACTCTCACCCCATCTCCCCACAGGCTCCACGGCGCAGCGGGTCTGCCTGGCTGGGGACAGCGCTGGCGGGAACCTCTGCCTCACCGTGACCATGCGGGCGGCCGCCTTCGGCATCCAGCTGCCCGACGGCATCATGGCGGCCTATCCCGTCACCCTGGTGCGGGCCGCGGCCTCGCCCTCCCGCCTGCTCACGCTGCTCGACCCCCTGCTGCCCCTCAGCGTGCTCTGCAAGTGCCTCAGCGCCTACGCCGGTACGGGGGGGGCAGTTACGGCGGGCAAAAGAGGGAGCTGGTGGCTGTGGGGGGCAGGGGGACCCCGGTGTCCTCTATCCCTGCCCCCAGCACGGAGCCGGCAAAGGGCGAGCAGGGAGGGAGGCTGGTGGGGGGCAGGGGGGACCCTGGTGCTCTCTGTCCCTGCCCCCAGGCACAGAGCCGGTGGAGGGCGAGCAGGGAGGGGGGCTGGTGGGGGGCAGGGGGACCCCGGTGTCCTCTATCCCTGCCCCCAGGCACGGAGCCGGCGGAGGGCGAGCAGGGTTGGGGTTCTGGTGAGGTACAGGGGGGACCCCAATGCTCTCTGTCCCTGCCCCCAGGCACGGAGCCGGCAGAGGGCGAGCAGGGTCAGGGTTCTGGTGAGGTACAGGGGGGACCCCAATGCTCTCTGTCCCTGCCCCCAGGCACGGAGCCGGCGGAGGGCGAGCCCCCCGGGCTGGAGAAGCTGGGCCCGGTGAACATGGTGCGGCGGGACACGGCGCTGCTGTTGCAGGAGCTGCGGCAAAGCGCCTCGGCCTGGCTGGGGGCCCTGCTGGACGCCCCGGGGCGCAGCAACGGGGCCGGCGCAGGTAAGAGCTGGGTGGGACCCCCACCCCTGCCCCCTGCCCGCCCCCCTCACCTGCCCCTTGTCTCCACAGGGCGCGTCTGGTGCCAGCCCCGCCCCCCCAGCTCCTGCTGCTGCCCCTGGCACATCTCCTGGGAGCCAGGATCCCCACCCTCACTAACCCGCCCGCTGGTAGGACTGCCCGCCAGCCCCTAACCGCACGGGCCTCCTAGGGGTCGGGGGGGGCGTTCCTGGGAGCTCTCGCCCACGGCGCTGCCCCTCAGCATCGGGGGCAGCCAGGGAGAGCCTGGCACCGCATGGCACGAAGGTGTGGGGCAGGGCGGCTTGGCACTGGGGCAGCCTGGGAGAGCCTGGCACCGCATGGCACGAAGGTGTGGGGCAGGGCGGCCTGTGGCAGGGGAGAGGTGAGGATGATTCGGGGGGTCCCGGCAGGGGAGAGGTGAGGACGATGGCAGGGGGTCCCGGCAGCGGAGAGGTGAGGATGATTCGGGGGGTCCCGGCAGGGGAGAGGTGAGGACGATGGCAGGGGGTCCCGGCAGCGGAGAGGTGAGGATGATTCGGGGGGTCCCGGCAGGGGAGAGGTGAGGACGATGGCAGGGGGTCCCGGCAGCGGAGAGGTGAGGCCGATTCAGGGAGTCCCGGCAGGGGAGAGGTGAGGACGATTCAGGGAGTCCCGGCAGGGGAGAGGTGAGGACGATGGCAGGGGGTCCCGGCAGCGGAGAGGTGAGGACCATGGGGGGTCCCGGCAGGGGAGAGATGAGGCCGATTTGAGAAGTCCTGGCAGGGGAGAAATTAGATGAATTCAGGGGTCCCAGCAGGGGAGAGGTTAGATGAATTGGGGGGGGTCCCCAGGCTCTCACGTCTCCCTTGGCTCACAGAGGCCATGCGGACGAGCGTCTCGGAGGCAGCGCTGGACGACTCAGCTGTCAAATCCAGGGGCTCCCGCAAGAGCCAGACCTGCCAGGATCTATTGTGTGGGGTGTCAGCCCCCCTTGCCCCTGCATCTGCCCCCCCTCCCCAGGGCAGCCCCCCCAGCTTCTTCCTGAGCGCGGGGCAGCAGGAGGAAGAGGCCCCCGGAGACGAGGGGCTGCAGTATCCTGACGGCTTTGAGCCGCTGCGCTCGGACCAGCCCTCCTCCAGCATCACCCTGGAGGCATCGCCCCTGGTGAAGAACCCCTTCATGTCGCCCCTGCTGGCCCCGGACAGCATGCTGCGAGGGCTGCCGCCGGTCCATATCGTGGTGAGCGCTGGGGCGGGCGGTCAGCCAGATTGTGCAGGGGAGCCTGGGGGGCCGGCTGGTCCATATAGCAGTGAGCGCCCCATGGGAGGGGGCACTGGTCCATATAGGAGTGAGCGCCCCATGGGAGGGGGCACTGGTCCATATAGGAGTGAAAGCCCCATGGGAGGGGGCACTGGTCGATATAGCAGTGAGAGCCCCATGGGGGGGGCACTGGTCCATATAGCAGAGAGAGCCCCACAGGAGGGGGCACTGGTCCATATCGCAGTGAGAGCCCCACAGGGAGGGCCCTGGAAGGTGTGATAGCCCCCATTGACGTTTGCCCCCACAGGCCTGCGCCCTGGACCCCATGCTGGACGACTCGGTGATGTTCGCCCGGCGGCTGCGGGAGCTGGGCCAGCCGGTGACGCTGCGGATCGTGCAGGACTTGCCGCACGGCTTCCTGAGCCTGTCCCAGCTGTGCCGTGAGACCCGCCAGGCGGCCGCGCTCTGCACCCGCGTCATCCGTGAGATCCTGCTGCCCCCGGGGCCCGCCCCGCCCACCGCCCCGCCCTCGCCCCGCAGGCACCGCAAGCTGGAGCGGACGCCGCCCTCGGGGGCTGCCACGGGCCGGGAGAGCAGGGCCACGGGCCAGGCGGCCACGGGTCTGGCCACGCCCAGCCTCAAGAGTCCCACCCCAGCTGCCTTGGAGACCCCGCCCGGCCAGGGGGGTCGGGCCCCAGTGGAAACCCCCCACAGGCGGGAGCCGGGGCCCCAGGGCGGCCCGGCGAGCAAGGAGGTGGGGGCCTGAGCCCCTGGCCGTGGTTGGGAATTTCCTGGGAGCCCCTTGGTGCTTTTCTCTCTGTGGCTCCCGGGTAGGGGGGGGGGGCCCACCCTGAGAGCCTGTCTGCCCCCCCCAGCCCCCGGGGACTGGTCTGTAGTGGTTTATGCGGGACCGGTGTTCGAAGCTGTCTGTATCCTGTGGACTGAGGAGGGGGTGTCTCCTGTCCCCCTCCCCCAGCGCCTCCTAGGCTCCCACACTCCAGCGCCACTCGGGACGGGCCCCCCTGCGCTCCAAGGGACACCCCAGGTGCCAGGCCTGAGCTGAGAGTGCAGCCCCTGGCGCGCCCCCCCCCCCCACGCTCACTCCAGGGGTGGAGGTAGGGTGGGAGCTCTCTGCCCCCTTCCTTTCCCTGTGTGCAGTGGGGGGAGCCCTCTCCACTCCAGCCCATCTGCCCCCCCAGACTCCTCACCCCCCTGCCTGCTGCTGCTGTGAACCAAAGGGAGGGTTGGGGGTGCGCTCCCTCCTGGGGGGCTCCAGGGACCCCCATCCACAACCTTCAGTTGTGTAAATAAAAGGCTGTTTGATATTGACCAAATTGTAGCATCCGTCCTGCCAGGTCAGAGCAGGGCCGGTGCCCCATTCCCTGCCCCTCTGAGCCACCTTCTCCCCCTACATGGGCCAGGGCCCGGTGTGGGGCAGCCCCCTCTTCCCAGGGGCCAGGGAACGTGTGTGTGTGTGTGTGTGTGTGGGGGGGGGGGGTTATAGGGTTAAATGGGGGTTCAAGTGGAGGTTGGGGCACGTGGTGTGGGGATCAGTGGGGTTTGCTACGGGGGAGTTGTGGGGCTCCCTGGGGGGGTGTGGGGGCGCTAGGGGCTGGGAACGAGGGTTTGCTTGTGGGCAGGGTGGGATGAGGGGGGGTTGGGGTATGAATAGGGGAGAAGTGGGGGGGCACAGGGGGTAACTGGAGCTCGTTCCAGGGGGTTGGGGGGGCGGGGGGCTGCGGTGTGGGGGATGGGAAGGGTTAGGTTATTATGGGATGTGGGCAGATCATGGACGAAGCGGGTTATGGGGTGGGGGGATGGGAGGGGGACTATTTCTCTTCGCCGCGCAGGGATCCATTCCGCCGTCTCAGCGCGCGCAGCCGTTGCCCGGTTGGGAGGGGGGCTCGGCGGAGGGATCCGGGAAGAAGTCCCGGCCGCAGACGGGACAAGATGGCGGCGTTGGCGCGGCGCGCGGCGGCCGGGCGGGGCTGGTGAGCGGCGCGCGGGGCCCGCGGGGCGGGGCGAGGCGGCCCCGGAGCCGGGACAGGAGGCGCCCAGGTGAGGGCGGGGACGCGGTGGCACTGGGGCAGGATTACGCAAAGTACGTAGTACCGCCGGGGAGAAGCGCTCTGCGCTACGTCAAGCGCGTAAACCTTGTTCGGGAATAGCTGTTAGGAAAGGCGTTGCGCAAGCGCCGACTTTGCGCAAGGGGCGCCGGGCGCAGCCGCCAGTGGGCGCCACGTGACCAGCTGACAGGTGCGGGGGTGGCTGCGCACTTTGCGTAGAACAGCCAGGCCGCTGCGCAAACGGCGGAGCGCGAGAAATACGCGGGCGTGGACGAGTCGCCGCCGCGACTGGGGGGTGACTACGCAAATGGCGTAAAGGTGGGTCGGGAATAACGGGGGGTCGGGGCTCGCAGGGTGAGCGCGGGGCTGAGAGACGGGGAATCTGGTGCGCCGCCCCTCCCCCACCCCACTACCCCGCCCCTCCCCCACAGCACCCCGCCCCTCCCCCACCCCACTACCCCAGCACCCCTCCCCCGCCCCTCCCCCTCCCCGCCCACAATAACCCACCCCATACTACCCTGCCCCTTCCCCACAGCACCCCTCCCCCACAATGCTCCCCCCACCCCATAATACCCTGCCCCTTCCCCACAGCACCCCTCCCCCACAATGCTCCCCCCACCCCATAATACCCTGCCCCCACCCACCACCACAACACTCCTCCCCGGCCCCTCCCCCCACCGCAACAACACCCCTCCCCCACAACTCCCCTCCCCCACCCTATAACACCCTGCCCCTCTCCCACTGCAACAAGACCCTTCCCACACCCCATAATAACTGGCCCCACCACCCCACCTCTCCCCCACTTCAACAACATCCTGCCTCTCCCCCACCCAAGCCATAAAACCCGACCCACTCATCCCCCAAAATAACCCCCCCCCCCTCCCCCACTCCGCCCCCCCCCCCCCCCGGGATCTGTGCTATGGGGCGTCTGACCCCCGTCTCTCCCCAGCTGTGCCAGGATGGCCCCGGCCTGCGAGCGGCTGCACTTCCGCTTCCCCAGCTACGGGGACGGGGTGCTGCGGCGCATGGACCAGCTGCGGGCGCAGCGGCGGTTCTGCGACGTGACGGTGCAGGTGAACGAGCTGCGGGTGCCGGGGCACCGCGTGGTCTTCGCCGCCTGCTCCCCCTTCCTGCGGGACCAGTTCCTGCTCAGCGACTCGCCCGAGGTCTCCGTCTCGCTGCTGCAGAGCCCCGAGATCGGCCGCCAGCTGCTGCTCTCCTGCTACACCGGCTGCCTCGAGGTGCCGCTGCCCGAGCTGGTCAACTACCTGACGGCCGCCTCCTTCCTGCAGATGGGCCACGTGGTGGAGCGCTGCACCCAGGCCGTCTCCCGCTACCTGGTGCCCAAGGCCGAGGCGGCGCTGGGCCCGGGGCAGGAGGGGGAGGAGGAGGAGGCCTCCCCCAGCCCCCTGCCCACGCGGCAGCAGGAGGGGGCCGGGGATTTCCTGGCCTGCCGCTCCCGCAGCAGCGCCTCGTCCCCTGAGATCTCCCTGCCCCTGCTCAACTCGGCCGTGGAGCTCACCCGCAGCTACCTGCAGGGCTGCTACGAGGACCAGGCCGCGCCGGGGGGGCCCTTCCCCTGCCCCCCAGCCCCCGCCCAGCCGGGGGGGCCGTGGCGGGGCTGCCCCCTGCGCCGCCGGCACCTGGAGCCGGCCCGGAAGGACAGGAAGGCGCCGGAGCTGGAGCGGCCCTACCGGTGCCCGCGCTGCGACGGCCTCTTCCCCCAGCTGGGCAGCTTCGTGAGCCACGTGCGGGAGCACAAGCTCTTCCTCTGCCTGCGCTGCGCCAAGGTCTTCTCCCAGAAGAGCAACCTGACCCGGCACCTGCGCGTCCACACCGGCTTCAAGCCCTTCCAGTGCCCCGTGTGCCGCAAGTGCTTCACGCAGAACGCCACGCTGCAGGACCACCTCAACCTGCACAGCGGGCGCAAGCCGCACCGCTGCAACTACTGCGCCGTGCACTTCACCCACAAGCCGGGCCTGCGGCGCCACCTCAAGGAGCTGCACGGCAAGAGCACCCTGCAGAACAGCCACGAGGAGAGCGAGGAGCTCGCCGGGGCCTGCGATTGAGCGCGGGGCTGAGCCGCTGCCCTCGGACCGAGCCGCGGGGCCACTGGCCGCCCTGGGGAGGGGCCGCGGGGCCACGGACCGAGCCGCGGGGCCACTGGCCGCCCTAGGGAAGGGCCACGGACCAAGCCGCGGGGCCACTGGCTGCCCTGGGGAGGGGCCGCGGGGCCATGGACTGAGCCACGGGGCCACTGGCCGCCCTGGGGAGGGGCCACGGACCGAGCCGCGGGGCCACTGGCCGCCCTGGGGAAGGGCCACGGACCGAGCCGCGGGGCCACTGGCCGCCCTGGGGAGGGGCCACGGACCGAGCCGCGGGGCCACTGGCTGCCCTGGGGAGGGGCCACGGTCTGAGCCGCGGGGCCACTGGCCGCCCTGGGGAGGGGCCACGGACCGAGCCGCGGGGCCACTGGCTGCCCTGGGGAGGGGCCACGGTCTGAGCCGCGGGGCCACTGGCCGCCCTGGGGAGGGGCCACGGACCGAGCCACGGGGCCACTGGCCGCCTTGGGGAGGGGCCACGGACCGAGCCGCGGCCACTGGCCGCCCTGGGGAGGGGCCGCGGGGCCATGGACTGAGCCACGGGGCCACTGGCCGCCCTGGGGAGGGGCCGCGGGGCCACGGACCGAGCCGCGGGGCCACTGGCCGCCCTGGGGAGGGGCCACGGTCTGAGCCGCGGGGCCACTGGCTGCCCTGGGGAGGGGCCATGGACCGAGCCGCGAGGGCTCACAGGGGCTTGGCACAGCCACAGCGATACCACGGACTGTTCCATTCCCTCCTGGGGGGGGAGCAAGTCTAATGGGCCTGACCAATCCCTCCTGAGGGGAAGGGGGTCTGCCCAGGAGACGACTAGACCATTCGAGGGTGACCCTCTCAGCCCCAACCATTTGCTTGGGGGGGGGGGGGGGGAATATTAATTCTTATGACCCCCAAGTTCTCTAGGATCCAAAAGATGGGGTGGGGGTGGGGGTGGGGGGCAATCCAAAGCAAGGGGCTGGAAGCCAGGACACCTGGGTTCGCTGGTGGTCAGTGGGATGGGGGAGGGGTAGCAGCCCCAGGCTGAATCCCTCTGGTGACCCTGGTGTATCTATTCGCCCCCAGTACCAGGGGCACCTCCCCCCCCCCAGCCTTCCCCCCCCCCCCCAGCTCCTGCCTGGTCCTCAGGGTGGGGAAATAGCATGAAAACTTTATTCCTATAAAGTTTTGCCTTTTCACATTGGCTCCTTGTGTTTGTGCTGGGGGGGGCGGGGGGCTGGGACCCACCCTCACTGGGGGGCCAGGCTGGGCTAGCGGGGGGGGGGGGGCTGCAGGGCAGGAGTGAGGGGCACCCAGCTCTGACCCCTCCGGTTCCTGCCCCCGGGCCAGCTGGCCTGGGAGCCACCCCTCCCCCCGCAGCCGGCCAAGGAACCGGACCCGGATCGAGCTGGGGCCTCAGCTGCACGCGCCAGAGCCCCTGACTTTCCAGGGGGGGCATCCACTCCCTCCCCCCCCCGCACACACCCCCAGAGTCCGGCGCAATCCCTGGCTCAACCATTTCACACACCCGGCCCCAGGCCCAGCATGGGGGCCCCACCACGGAGACGCAGCCCCTCTGGGGTGGGGCAGGGGCCCAGCAGCACAATCCCCCCATCTACCCCCCCACACACGCACACACAGACGGGGGCCAGGCAGCACCAGCTCCTCCCTTTATTCCCCACGCTGGGGAGGCTCCTTCCCCCTTCAGTACAGGAATTAACTGAGCACAGACCCTGCAGGAGCAAACGCCCCCAGGCCCCACCAGCCCCCTGGAGCCGGGCCGGGGGGGGGGGTGTCAGAGCAGGTAGGACACAGGCCCCCATTCATGGGAGGGGGGGTCCAGGTGCCCCCAGCCAGCTCCAGGCCGCCGCTGCAACTCAATGGCCCCGGGAGTCTGTCCACAGGCTGCCCAGCCCTGGGCCTGGCGTCCACGCTGCGGGGGGGGGGAGGGCAGTGTCTGTGGCCTGACCCCCAGGCGCAGCCCCCTGGAGCCGGGCGGGGGGGGGGTGTCAGAGCAGGTAGGACACAGGCCCCCATTCATGGGAGGGGGGGTCCAGGTGCCCCCAGCCAGCTCCAGGCTGCCGCTGCAACTCAATGGCCACGGGAGTCTGTCCACAGGCTGCCCGGCCCCAGGCCTGGCGTCCACGCGGAGGGGAGGGGGAGGGCAGTGTCTGTGGCCTGACCCCCAGGCGCAGCCCCCTGGCAGCTCACGGCAACATGCCGGGGGGGGGGGGGGGGAATTCATGGCCCAATCCCTGGGGTGCCCACGATGGCCAGGAGTGGGGTTCTGGCAGGTCCCAGCGACATGCTGGCGGGTGGGGGGGCTCCTGGCCGATCCCAGCGACAGGCCGGGGGGAGGGGTCCCAGTGACATGCCGGGGGGGAGGGGTCCCAGTGACAGGCCAGGATGGGGGGGGTTACAGCAACATGCTGGTGGGTGGGGGGGCTCCTGGCCGATCCCAGCGACAGGCCGGGGGGAGGGGTCCCAGTGACATGCCGGGGGGGGGGTGTCACAGCGACAGGCCAGTGGGGGGGGGGGCGCCTGGCCGATCCCGGTGACATGCCGGGGGGGGGAGGGGTCCCAGTGACATGCTGGCGGGTGGGGGGGCTCCTGGCTGATCCCGGTGACATGCCGGGGGGAGGGGTCCCATCGACAGGCCGGGGGGGTGTCACAGCGACATGCTGGTGAGGTTGTCCTGGCTCAGCAGCCCCTTGCGGACACCGCCGGCCCCGTGGCTGCCGCCCCCGCAATAGTCCTGCAGGTTGTGGCGCAGGGTGACTAGGGCGGAGGCCAGGCAGGAGCGGTTGGGGGCCTGGCTGCCGCCCGGCAGCTGCAGCAGCACGGTGGCCACGCCGGCCAGGCCATCGTCCGTGGGCTCCAGCGTGACGGGGCCCACGCGGAAGCCGGGGCTGGGGCAGGCGCAGCCCAGCAGCTGGGCCAGGAAGGGCTCGGAGCGGCGCAGGTGGGGCCCGTAGGGGGCCTCGGGGTAGGGCTTGAGCCGGGCGGGGGGCGCCGGGGGCCTGGGGGGCCGGGCCGGCAGGAAGAGCCGGTCGGCGGCCGGGGGCCCGGGCTCCGGCTCGAAGCAGACGGTGACCTTGGCGAAGGGGCGACTGGCCATCTTGGTCATCTCCTGCAGCTGGCGGTGCTGCTCGTGCCGCAGGTCCAGGCACTGCTTGGCCTTCCAGAGCAGGACGCAGGCCGAGAGGAAGAGGAAGAAGCAGGAGAAGAAGACGGAGAAGAAGACGAAGAGGTCGATGTGGGCCTGGTCCTGCCGGAAGAAGAGCAGCCCCTGCGAGGCGCCGCCGTTGCCATTGCTGCCGTTCCGGCCGCCGCCGCCGCCCACCCCCAGCAGCAGCAGGTAGAACCGGCTAGACTTGAGCGCGTGCCGCTCGTGCGGGTAGGTCACCACCACCCGGTCTCGCACGCCTCGCACCACCAGCACGGCCTGCGGCTCCCGCACCGTCAGGTAGGTGATGAGCCCGCGGGGGCGCTCCTCCCGCAGCCGGGGCGGGGCCGTGCCGTTGGGCCCCCCCTCGGCCCCGCCCGGCGCCAGCACCCGCACGGCGTGCACCCCCGTGGCCCGGTCCACCTCCACCGCGAAGGTGTCGTAGGCGGGCGAGACGAAGAGGTCGACGGCGCCGAAGGTGACGTCCACGGTGATGCGGATGTCGACGTTGGTGAACTTGGGCTGCACGCCGAAGAGCACGGTGCGGCCGCGCGCCAGGTGCTGCAGGTTGGGCTGGTGGAAGCAGTTGCTCTGCGAGGTGGGGTCGAAGCAGAACTCCTGCTCCACCGAGATGAGCCGGTAGCACTGGAGCCCCCCGACCGGCGCCCCGTGGAACGAGTCCCGGCACTTGGCGCACTGGGGGGACGGGGGTCAGTGAGAGCGGCCCCCCGCCGAGCGCCCCCCCCCGCTGGCTCAGGCCAGGCCCCCAGCCTGCCCCACAGGGCTCCCTCTGAGCGCCCCACCCCCCCGCTGGCTCAGCCCAGGCCCCCAGCCTGCCCCACAGGGCTCCTTCTGAGCGCCCCACCCCCCCGCTGGCTCAGCCCAGGCCCCCAGCCTGCCCCACAGGGCTCCCTCTGAGCCCCCCACCCCCGCTGGCTCAGCCCAGCCCCCACCTCTGCCCCACAGGGCTCCCTCTGAGTGCCCCCCCCCCGCCGGCTCAGCCCCGCCCCCCCGCCGGCCCCACCGGGCTCCCCTCTGTGCACTCCCCCCCCCCCCCCGCTGGCTCAGCCCCCATCCCACCCAGCTCTCCCTCTCTCCAACCCCTGCCCCACAGGTCTTCCTCTGAGCACCCCCTCCCCCTTGCCTCATCCCCACCACTGCCCCAGGGTACTTGTAGCAACCCTGACTGGCCCCACCCCTGTCCCAAGCCCCACCCCCACATGGTACTTGTAACAGCCCGGGCTGGCCCCGCCCCCTCCCCAGGCCCCGCCCCCGGCCCCGCCCCCACCTGGTGCTTGTAACAGTCCTTCTTGTCAGCCTGGGCGCTGTTCTGGCAGGGGCCCGTCTCCGTGTTGTTCTGGCAGGGGCAGCCCGTCCCGTCCAGCTCGTTACACGTGTCCGCGTGGCCGTTACACTGGCACCTGGGGGGGCGGGGGGGTCAGAGCCTGCGGGGTCCGGCCCCGCCCCCGCCCCACATGAGGGCTGCACGGGAAACCAGCCAAGCCAGGCGCCGAGGGCTGCGGGAGCAAACCCCAGGCGGGCACTGGCTGGGGGCGCCCCAGGCTTTGGGAAAAGGGGAAAACCGGGGAGAGCCCCACAGAGCCGGACGAGATCAGTGCGGAGCCGAGGGCCAGGCAGGCGGCAGACGTGTTACGGGCCGTGCGGCCGACAGATCAACTGCTCCCGAGGGGCTCACCCTGCCGCCAGGAGCCAGCACCGGCCCCGGGCTGGGCTCCCTGGCTCTCGGGGCGCTGCCCCCAAGCTCCTGCCCGGCCCCCCCAGCCACAGTGTAAG
Source organism: Mauremys mutica (assembly GCF_020497125.1). Taxonomy (NCBI): domain Eukaryota; kingdom Metazoa; phylum Chordata; order Testudines; family Geoemydidae; genus Mauremys; species Mauremys mutica. Next base: position 112,585 of record NW_025423358.1, on the reverse strand, counting down.
GAGCAGGAGCCACGGGCCAGGAAGCCACATCCTCATGTTCCCTCTAAATTGTGACAAAACCGGTTCCCTGCCTCTCGTGACCTGCGCGTCCCCCGTCCCTGCCCGTGCAGGCGCCCCCCGAGCTGCTGGAGGTTCCTCCTCTCCCCTAGCGCCGGTATAAGGGGCCCGGCCCTCGGCTCCCCCTTACCGAGCAGTGCGAGGGGGGCCCGCGGAGCCAGTCACTGCCCCGGTAGAAAGGGAGCTTCGGTTGTGATGGCACGTGCGATGCTCAACTCCCCCAGGTGAGCTGGTAGCGCCGGGGCTGCCGGGGAGGGGTCTCGCTCTGTCCCCGTCTGCCTGTTCTCCCCCGGCCTGGCCCGCGCCCCTCCCCCAGGCACTTCAGACAACTCAAGTGGAGGGCGCTGGCCGGCGCAGGCCGTGCACAGGAAACCCCCTGCTGAACCCTGGTGACTGAGCCGTGCCCTGGGATGGGGAGACGCTCCCCACCCCACACAGGAGTCCCAGCTACTCCAACTGTCCACACGTAACACCAGGCGACCTGACGAGCCATTGACAGAAACCCACGAACACACTTTGCCAAGGCAGAGCAGGGGCTCAGTGGGACCCCTAATACCGGCGCTGGGAGCGACACCAGGGCGCCAGGCTGAGCCGACGGACACCACTGGGGGAAAACCTGCGAGAGCTCGGGGGGCGCCGGACGTCAGGCCCCTGTCCCCACAGCTCCCAGCAGAAGCCGAGCGCCAGGGGGTTAGAGACGAGTTCGATGGCGGCTGGCTGGCGAGGGTGTGAAACCTGCATTGTCGTATCGTGTTTATGGTCCCCACTGCCCCGTGCTCTGTCTGGGGCTCTGCAAGGGTTACCTCAGTGACGGTGCTGGGCTTGGCGGTCAGGGGATGTTTGACGATTGCTCAGTAATACTCTAGTATTCACTATAACTGGGCTCCAAACAGAACCAGCACCAGGCCCCAGCAGAGCCGCCCGATCTCAGCACCGGGCCGAGACCGGAGCCCCCCGACGGACCCGATCCTGGCGGGCCAGCAGGGAATGTTCCCCTGAGTGGGACTCGGGAGCAGGGCGTGTGCAGCAGGCGACTGGTCATAAATAGAGATTTGGATATTACTGTGTGAGGCTCTTTCACTGGGAACAGACCCCCAGGGTGATGCCTGAGCCCTAGGAATGGGGTGAGGAGGTGCCCAAGGGTGGGCGGGTAACAGCGGCTCTGTACCGGGTGCACCCGCCTCCCCCCGGCCTCTGGCTCCGTACCGGGTGCACCCGCCTCCCCCCGGCCCCCTGGCTCCGTACCGGGTGCACCTGCCCTCCAGCAGGAAGTAGCCGTGCAGGCAGCTCTCACACTTCTCCCCAAAGCTGTTGTTCTGGCAGCTCACGCAGACGGCCACGTCCTCGGCCGGCCCCTCGGCCACCCAGCTGGGGACCTGCGGAGACAGGTGAGACGGGGAACCCGGCCCCACCCTCCCTGCCCTGGGGCCCAGCTGGGGATCGGGGGACACGGGGGAAGACAGGGGGACCCGGCCCCTCCCCGCCCTGGGGCCCGGAGGGGGATCGGGGGATGGGGGGGGAAGATGGGGACCCAGCCCCTCCTCACCCAGAGGGACGGGGGGGAGGAAGACAGAGACCCAGCCCCTCCCCACCCTGGGGCCCAGCAGGGGAAGACAAGGGGACCCGGCCCCGCCCCTCCCCGCCCTGGGGCCCGGCAGGGGATCTGCGGGAATGGGGGCGAGACGGGGAGACACCTCCCAGGGGCCCGGCTCACCAGGGAAGGCTCCAGCGGGAAGCGGGCGGGGTCTCGCCGGGCGGCCGCCAGCTCCTCGCGGGAGATGCAGACGTCGCTGTTCCCGCGGCAGAACACGCGGCAGGGCCGGCAGGTTCCCCCATTCAGCGCCGAGCCCACGAAGAGCGGCCGGCACTTCTCACAGTGCGGCCCCTGCGGGGAGAGGGGGGTTAAACCCCATAGAGAGCCCTGCCCCCACGATCCCCCACAGTGCGCCCCCTGCCAGGAGAGGGGGGTTAAACCCCACAGAGCCCTGCCCCCCACGATCCCCCACAGTGCGCCCCCTGCCAGGAGAGGGGGGGTTAAACCCCACAGAGCCCTGCCCTCACGATTCCCCACAGTGCGCCCCCTGCTGGGAGAGGGGGGGTTAAACCCCACAGAGCCCTGCCCCCCACGATCCCCCACAGTGCACCCCCTGCCGGGAGAGGGGGGTTAAACCCCACAGAGCCCTCCCCCCACGATCCCAGCCCCTGCAGGGAATGCAGCTGCTGGCTCAGCCTGGGATGTCAGACACCCCCCCCCGGGACCCTCCTTCACCCCCCAATGCAGAGCGACCCCGTCCCCCCGACCCACACGGAGTGACCCCAGAGCCTCCCCACACAGAGAAACCCCTAATCCCCCAGTCACCTCCCACCACCACACAGGGCGACCAGAGACCCCTCCATGCCCCCCGCACCATGGTGTCGTTGGCGCGTTCCAGGCACCCCCCCCACCATGGTGTTGTTGGCGTGCTCCAGCCCCCCCCCCATGGTGTGGTTGGCACGCTCCAGGCAGCGCCCCCCCCCCCAAGCCATGGCGTGGTTGGCACGCTCCAGGCACTGGTCCCCCCCCCCCCTCACCATGGTGTGGTTGGCGCACTCCAGGCACTGGCCCCCCCACCACCACCATGGGGTGGTTGGCACACTCCAGGCACGGGGCCCCCCCCTCCACATGGGGTGGTTGGCGCACTCCAGGCACTGGTCCCCCCCACACCATGGTGTGGTTAGCGCACTCCAGGCACTGGTCCCCGCCCCCCTCACCATGGTGTGGTTGGCACACTCCAGGCACTGTTCCGCCCCCCCTCACCATGGTGTGGTTGGCGCACTCCAGGCACTGGCCCCCCCCTCCTCACCATGGTGTGGTTGGCGCACACCAGGCACTGCCCCCCCCCACACCATGGGGTGGGTGGCGCACTCCAGGCACTGTTCCCCCCCCCACCATGGTGTGGTTGGCGCACTCCAGGCACTGGTCCCCCCCCCTCACCATGGTGTGGTTGGCACACTCCAGGCACTGTTCCCCCCCCCCACCATGGTGTGGTTGGCGCACTCCAGGCACTGGTTCCCCCCCGCTCACCATGGTGTGGTTGGCGCACTCCAGGCACTGGCCCCCCCCCCTCACCATGGTGTGGTTGGCGCACTCCAGGCACTGGTCCCGCGCCCCGACGCCGGCGCAGTCGCTGTGCCGGTTGCACCGACACTCCACCGAGCAGTTCTCGCCCACGTAGCCGAAGTGGCAGCGGCACCGGTTGGGCTCCACACACGTCCCGTTCACGCAGCCCTGCTGGCAGACCGGCCGGCACAGCCCCGAGGCGCTGCGGGGAGAGGGGGTCACGCGCCCGGCCGGGGGGGGAGGGGGTCACGCGCCCGGGCGGGGGGAGGGGGGGTCACGCGCCCGGCCGGGCGGGGGGCGAGGGGGGGGGCACGCGCCCGGCCGGGCGGGGGGAGAGGGGGGGGTCACGCGCCCGGCTGGGGGGGGGAGGGGGTCACACGCCCGGCCGGGGGGTTGGCCGGGGGAGGGGCTGGCCCAGAGCACCCCCGGGGGGGGGATCTCGAGCTACCTACAGCCCGTGCCTGTCCATGTGCCCCCCCGCCCCAGGCAGCCCCCCCCCCGGGCCCCTACCCCACACCCCCCTGGCCCAGGTACCCTCCCCACAGGGTCTCAGCCCCACACACACACCCTGCCCCAGGCCCCCCGGGCTCACTTGTGCAGGGTGTAGCCGGCCTTGCAGGCGCACTCGTAGCCGTGGGGCCGGTCGTGGCAGGTCTGCGTCTCGTTGCAGTCGTGGTGCCCGTTCAGACACTCGTTCTCCGGGGGGCACGACAGGAAGGACCAGGTGACCCCCGGCCCGCAGGCCTGCGCCAGCCCTGGGGAGAGGGGCATTGTGGGTAAAACACCCCCCCCAGCCCCGGGGAGAGGGGCATTGTGGGTAAAACACCCCCCCCAGCCCCGGGGAGAGGGGCATTGTGGGTAAAACACCCCCCCCAGCCCCGGGGAGAGGGGCACTGTGGGTAAAACACCCCCCCAGCCCCGGGGAGAGGGGCACTGTGGGTAAAACACCCCCCCAGCCCCGGGGAGAGGGGCACTGTGGGTAAATCACCCCCCCCAGCCCCGGGGAAAGGGGCACTGTGGGTAAATCACCCCCCCAAGCCCCGGGGAAAGGGGCATTGTGGGTAAATCACCCCCCCAGCCCCGGGGAGGGGGCACTGTGGGTAAATCACCCCCCCCAGCCCCGGGGAGGGGGCACTGTGGGTAAATCACCCCCCCCAGCCCCGGGGAGGGGGCATTGTGGGTAAATCACCCCCCCCAGCCCCGGGGAGGGGGCATTGTGGGTAAATCACCCCCCCAGCCCCGGGGAGAGGGGCACTGTGGGTAAATCACACCCCCCCAGCCCCGGGAAGAGGGGCATTGTGGGTAAAACACCCCCCCCAGCCCCGGGGAGAGGGGCATTGTGGGTAAAACACCCCCCCCAGCCCTGGGGAGAGGGGCATTGTGGGTAAATCACCCCCCCAGCCCCGGGGAGAGGGGCATTGTGGGTAAATCACCCCCCCCAGCCCCGGGGAGAGCAGCATTGTGGGTAAAAAACAGCCCCCAGCCCCGGGGAGAGCCCCTGGGGCCACCCCCATGAAGCAAAGCATCATGGGTAAGAGCAGACAAAGCTCTTGCAGTGAGAGAGGAATTATGGGAACCGCCCCAGGCAGCTACTGCATGATGGGTAACAGTCCTGCAGAGCGAGGCATTGTGGGTAAATCCCCCCATGGAGTGAGGCATCGTGGGTATAGTCACCCCGCCTGGACAGCAAGGCATTGTGGGTAAATCCCCCTCATGGAGTGTGGCATTGTGGGTAATGCGTCCCCCCAATACCTACCGTGCCGGGGCCCGCCCAGCCCCCCCTCCAGGCAGCGCCCGTGGCCGTTCTCACCGGGGCGGCCGCACCAGCCGCAGCGGGGCTGGCGGGTGCAGCGGGCACATTGCAGGGCGCGGGCGCAGGGGGGGGCGCAGCTCTCGGTCCCGCTCAGCACCCGCCCGCACAGCCCTGCCAGGCACCGCATGGGCTGGTAGGTGGGGCTCATGCACTGTGGGGAGAGGGGGGGGGGTTACTGCTGCCCTCGGCCAGCGTGGCCCCCCCGAAATCCCCCCTCCCCGGGATCCCACGTCCCCCCCAAGGCACCGCCCCCGAGATTCCCCTGACACCCCCCCCGAAATCCCCCCTCCCCGGGATCCCACGTCCCCATGTTTCCCCTAGCCTCCCCAGGATCCCCCCTCGACGTGCCCCCCCATCTCCCTTCACTGGGATTCCCCCTCCCCACGGCCGGCGCAGCCCCCCAAAAATCCCCCCTCCCCAGGATCCCCACAGCCAACACAGCCCCCACCTGGGGATCCCCCTCCCCTTGGCTGGCATGGCCCCTCCAGCCTCCGTCTCTTTATGGTCAGCACGGCCCCCCCCAATTCCCCCTCCCCCCAGCCCCCCAGGCCCCGCCCCATGGCCCCGCCCCATGGCCCCGGCAGACCTGGCGCAGGCTGACGCTCCAGACGCAGTGTTGCCAGCCCCCGTCGGCCCCCTTGGAGCCGAGGCAGGCGTGGCAGAAGCTGTGGTTGTGGCAGGGTGTGGGGCAGGCCAGGGGGGGCGAGGACTCCACGGGCATCGGGGAGACGTTGAGCAGCGAGTGGCTGAAGCACGTCCAGTCGTAGGTGGGCTGCACGCTCAGGATGCGCCGCGTCTCGCCTGGGGGCGGGGGGGGGGGTGAGATCCCTGGGAGACCCCCACCCATATCCCTTGCCCAGCCCCAGATCCGCCTAGGTCCCCTCCGCCCCCTCCCCCAGGTACTCACTGCCCCCCGCTGCCCTCACCCTGCCCCGATCCATCCTGCCGCCCCCTCCCCCAGGTACCCAGTGCCCCCCGCTGCCCTCACCCTGCCCCTGATCCATCCTGCCGCCCCCTCCCCCAGGTACCCAGTGCCCCCCGCTGCCCTCACCCTGCCCCTGATCCATCCTGCCGCCCCCTCCCCCAGGTACCCAGTGCCCCCCGCTGCCCTCACCCTGCCCCTGATCCATCCTGCCGCCCCCTCCCCCAGGTACTCACTGCCCCCCGCTGCCCTCACCCTGCCCCTGATCCATCCTGCCGCCCCCTCCCCCAGGTGCCACCTGCCCCAGGCCACAGATCTGTCCCACTACCCCCCCTGGTCCCCTGCAGCCCCCACACCTCCCTGTCCCCCACAGCCCCAGATCCACCCTGGTGCCCCCTGCCCCAGGTACCCCCTGCCCTGGGCCGCAGACCTGCCCCACTACCCCGTCCCCCATGGCCCCTGCAGCTCCCCGGCTCCCTGCCCCCCGTCCCCGTACCGGTGCGTTTGAACTGGCGCGTCCACATGCACTTGCCCGAGGCGGTGCAGGCCGGGCAGTCGGCCGCCTCGCACGAGATCTCCGAGCAGTTGCTGGCCACGAAGATCTCACGCTGGTTGATGCGACAGTCGTTCTCCGACGTGCAGCTCCCAGCGCTGCCGATGCAGGCGCCCTCGGGGCAGTTGGTGCACCACTTGCACTGCGGGGGCGCCTGGGGGTGGGGGTCAGGGCTGGCTGGGGGCGCCTCTCCAGCCAGCGCCCCCCGCCCCACTGCCCTCCGCACCCCACAGGCAGCACCCCCCACTGCAATCCGCACCCCACAGTCAGTGCCCCTGCCCCCTCCAGCCAGCACCCCCCGCCCCACTGCCCTCCGCACCCCACAGCCAGCTCCCCCCACCCCCCGCAATCCGCACCACACCACCATCGCCCCCCCACCCACTGCACGCCGCACCCCACAGCCAACACCCCCGCCCCACTGCCCTGCGCACCCCACAACTTGCGCCCCCGCCCCACTGCCCTCCGCACCCCACAGCCAGCACCCCAAGTCCTCTCCAGCCAGCGCCCCCCGCCCCACTGCCCTCCGCACCCCCCCACCATCGCCCCCCGCCCCACTGCCCTCCGCACCCCACAGGCAGCACCCCAGTCCTCTCCAGCCAGCGCCCCCCGCCCCACTGCCCTCCACACACCCCAGCCAGCGCCCCAGCCCCATCGCACCTCTGGCCAGCGCCCTCTCCAGCCAGTGCCCCACCTGGCTCCCCTCTGTGCCCCCCAGCTCCCCCCGGGAGCGGACGGGGGAGCAGCCGGACACACACTCACCGTGGTGCCCGACCCGTGGCTCATGGCACGGGGGTGCCGGGCCAGACACTCGCTGCAGGTCCTCAGGCGTCGGCACTCGTCTGCCGACCGCGGTGTGGGGAAGCAGGCGGCCGCCCCGGCCGGGCAGCCCAGCCTGTGGGAGAGACCAGTGAAACGGGGGGGCCGCAGCCCGGCCCCCACCGCTGCCCAATGCCCCCCCAGCTGCCCATAGCCACGGCCTGGTCCTGCCCCCGGCGACTCTGGGAACCAGGGCCCACAGCTCTCCCTGCCCGCCCACCTCCTGTGACGAAGCAGGGAGCCCTGTGCGTGCCTCAGTTTCCCTGGCACGGGGTGGGGAGGACGGTCTGCTCTCAGGGCAGAGACCGGCCGGGGGAGGGGGAGTCACAAGGGGGCGGGGGAGGGGGCCGGGGGTCTCCCTGGGGTTAGGGTGCGGCTGGAACCAGGGCCTGGGTCTGCACAGGGGAGGGGTCATTGGAACCGCCCCAGGGGCTCGCGCCCAGGGTCTGCTGGGCCGGACTCCGGCAGGGACCCCGGGGGGGGGGGGGGGACATCCTGGAGCCCACGGGCTGCCCCTCTCCAAAGCTGGGGCCTGGTGACAGGACACAGACCCCCCCACACCTCACCCCACTTCCCCCACCCATGGCCACGCCCCTTCTGGTAGGGCCACGCCCCTTTCCCTCACCCCACCAATAGCTTCCTCCCATCTCTTTCCCCCGGCCCTCCTCCATCCACCAATAGCCGTGGCCTATTCCCCTGTAGCCACGCCCCTTCCCATCAGTGGCCACGCCCCCTCTCAGCCCCACCTCTCGGCGGCGTCGGCGGACAGGCAGCTGCCGCGGCACCAGGTGCAGCTGGCGCTCGAGCGGTTGCAGGCGTCGGGGCCGGGGAAGACGAGGCAGGGGTCAGAGGGCACCGTCAGCACGGCCATGCGCCCCAGCGCCACCCCGCTGAACCCCCCGGAGACGTAGATCCGGCCCCCGACCGCGGCCACCGCGTGGGCCACCGACTCGTTCATGGGCACGTCCACCACCGCCGGGCCTGGGGGAGAGACCCTGGGTAACACCGGGTGACCCCCCCCCACTGCCGGGCCTGGGGACAGACCCTGGGTAACCCCCCCCCCCCCCAGGCCTGGGGGGACAGACCCCGCGTAACCCCCCCCGCCAGGCCTGGGGGGACAGACCCTGGGTAACCCCAGGTGACCCCCCCCACTGCCGGGCCTGGGGGGACAGACCCTGGGTAACCCCGGGTAACCCCCCCACCGCCGGGCCTGGGGGGACAGACCCTGGGTAACCCCCCCACTGCCGGGTCTGGGGGAGAGACCCTGGGTGACCCCCCCCCACCGGCCGGGGGGGAGCAAAGGGCCGCAGGTCAGTGAAGGATCCTGGGTAACGGGGGTGGGGGGGGCAGTGGTGGGGGACTCAGAGCAGGGGGAAATCTCACCCCCCCATTTCCTGTGTGGCTGGGGGTCCCCTCCCCCCTGTGTGTGGCTGGGGGGTGTCTCCCTCGCCCCCCCCCCGTTACCCGTCTGGTTGGGCAGGATCCAGGTGTTGCAGTTGAGCTGGTAAAGCAGCAGGTGGCTGGTGAAGTCCTGGGTCTCCGTGCGGCCCCCGACCACCACCATGGTGTCCCGCAGCACGGCCGCCGCGTGGAAGAAGTGAGACAGCGGCTGGGGGACCACGCGGGGTCAGAGAGAGCTGGGGTCAGCCCTCCCCCCACATCCCCGCTGTGCCCCCAAACCCCAGCCCCTAGCCCCATAACCCCAGTGTACCCCAAAACCCCACCCCCTAACCTCATAACCCCACTGCACCCAAAAAACCCTGCCCCCACCCCCACATCCCTGCTGCACCCTAAAACCCCATCCCCTTAGCCCCATAACCCCACTGCACCTCAAAACCCCATTCCCCAGCCCCATAACCCCACTGCACCCCAAAACCCCACCCTCACATCCCCGCTGTGCCCCAAAACCCCCTTCTTTGATAGGATAACGAGTCTTGTGGACAAGGGAGAAGTGGTGGCTGGGATACCTAGACTTTAGTAAGGCATTTGATGCTGTTTTGTATGATATTCTTATCAATAAATTAGGCAAATACAATTTAGATGGGGCTACTCTAAGGTGGGTGCATAACTGGCTGGAGAACCGTACTCAGAGAGTCGTTATTAATGGCTCCCAATCCTGCTGGAAAGGTAGAACACGTGGGGTTCCGCAGGGGTCTGTTTTGGGACCGGCTCTGTTCAATATCTTCATCAACGACGTAGATGTTGGCATAGAAAGACGCTTATTAAGTTTGCAGATGATACCAAACTGGGAGGGGTTGCAACTGCTTTGGAGAACAGGGTCAAAATTCAAAATGATCTGGACAAATTGGAGAAATGGTCTGAGGTAAACAGGATGCAGTTGAACAAAGACAAATGCAAAGTGCTGCACTTCGGAAGGAACAATCAGTTTCACACATGCAGAATGGGAAGAGACTGTCTAGGGAGGAGTACGGCAGAAAGGGATCTCGGGGTTATAGTGGACCACAAGCTAATTATGAGTCAACAGTGTGATGCTGTTGCAAGAAAAGCAAACGTGATTCTGGGATGCATTAACAGGTGTGTTGTGAGCAAGACACGAGAAGTCATTCTTCCGCTCTACTCTGCGCTGGTCAGGCCTCAACTGGAGTATTGTGTCCAGCTCTGGGCACCGCATTTCAAGAAGGATGTGGAGAAATTGGAGAGGGTCCAGAGAAGAGCACCAAGAATGATGAAAGGTCTAGAGAACATGACCTAGGAAGGAGGCTGAGAGAACTGGGTTTGTTCAGTTTGGAAAAGAGACGACGGAGAGGGGACACGATGGCAGTTTTCAGGTATCTCAAAGGGTGTCAGGAGGAGGAGGTAGAAAGCTTGGTCACCTTCCCCTCTACGGACAGGACAAGCAGCAATGGGCTTAAACTGCAGCCAGGGAGGTTCAGGTTGGACGTTAGGAAAAGTCCCTCACTGTCAGGGTGGTTAAACACTGGAATAAATGGCCTGGGGAGGTTGTGGAATCTCCGTCTCTGGGGATATTTAGGAGGAGGTTCGATAAATGTCTAGCCGGGATGGTCTAGACAGTATTTGGTCCTGCCAGGAGGGCAGGGGACTGGACTCGGTGACCTCTCGAGGTCCCTGCCAGGCCTAGAATTCCCCTGTTAGTCTATAAGGTGCCCCAGGACTCTTTGCTGCTCTTACAGACCCAGACTAACACGGCCCCTCTGATACCTGAATTCCCCTAGCCCCATAACCCCGCTGCATCCCAACCTCGCCCCCACCTCCACCCCCACATCCCCGCTGTAGGCCACAACCCCTGTACCCACAAAATCCCCACAACTGCACTGCACCCCAAACCCCCCCACCCTGCTGCACCCCCAAACCACATCCCCCACAACTTTACCCCTCACCCCCATGTCCCTGCTGCCCCCCTGCCCCCCCTGCCCCCACCTTGGGGCCCTGGGCGGGAGCCAGCAGGCTCCAGGTCCGGCTGGGGCAGTGCAGGCTGTAGAGTTCGGGGGAGGCCGACACCGTCTCCACGTGGAAACGCTGCCCCCCAAAAACGTACACGGCGTCTGTGCCCTCGTGGTACACGGCCGAGTGCCCATACAGCCCTGGGGGCAACAGGGGGGTTAGGCCCCAAACAACAGCCCTGGGGGCAACAGGGGGGTCAGGCCCCAAACAACAGACCTGGGGGCAGCAGGTGGGGCAGCAGCTGAACCCCCCTGCACCCTGCTGTGTCCCACACTGGGGTCCCGGCTGCCGCCAGCGCTCCCTCTCCACGCCAGGGGGTACCTGTGGGGGAGTAGTGGGGGGGTCCCAGAAACCTGCCACACCTACCAGCACTCGCTCTCCATGCTGGGGAGTGGGGGGGGTTGTACCTGTGTGTGTGTGTGTGGGGGGGGGGTTTCCCAGCCACTGGCCCCACCTGCCAGCACTCGCTCTCCACGCCAGGGGATACCTGGGGGGTTTGTACCTGGGGGGGGGGTGTTTGTACCTGTGGGGAAGGCCCCAGCCGCCGGCCCCGCCTGCCAGCGCTCGCTCTAAATACCAGGGGGTGGGGGGTTTGTACCGGGGGGGGTGTACCTGTGGGGGGGGGTCCCGGCCGCCGGCCCTGCCTGCCAGCGCTCGCTCTCCATGCCAGGGGGGGTGGGGGGTTTGTACCGGGGGGGTTGTACCTGTGGGGGGGGTCCCGGCCGCTGGCCCCGCCTGCCAGCACTCGCTCTCCACGCCAGGGGATACCTGGGGGGTTTGTACCTGGGGGGGGGGTGTTTGTACCTGTGGGGAAGGCCCCAGCCGCCGGCCCTGCCTGCCAGCGCTCGCTCTAAATACCAGGGGGTGGGGGGTTTGTACCGGGGGGGGGTTGTACCTGTGGGGGGGGTCCCGGCCGCCGGCCCCGCCTGCCAGCGCTCGCTCTCCACGCCCGGGGTTTGTACCGGGGGGGGGTTGAACCGGTGGGGGGGGTCCCGGCTCCCGGCCCCGCCTGCCAGCGCTCGCTCTCCACGCCAGGGGTTTGTACTGGGGGGGGTTGTACCTGTGGGGGGGGTCCCGGCTGCCGGCCCCGCCTGCCAGCGCTCGCTCTCCACGCCGTACTCCAGCAGTTGCTTGTTGAAGCCGTCGGCCGGGGAGTAGCCGCCGATGAGCAGCAGGGAGGTGCCGCGCCGGGGGGTCAGCGTGTGTCCCGCCACGGCCGGGAGCAGGGGGTCCTGGGGGGGAGCAGAGCTCAGAGCGGGCTGGGGGCCCCCAGGGAAGCAGGGCCGCCCGGGGGGTGGGGGGCAAGTGGGGCAATTTGCCCCAGGCCCCGGCCTGGCAGTGGTCTGGGTCTTCGGCTGCATTTCGGCGGCGGGGGGGGGGGGCCCTTCAATGCTGCCGAAGACGCGGAGCGACTGAAGGGCCCCCCCACCGCCGAAACGCCGCCAAAGACCCCGACCGCCACCGGGTGAGCCCCAGGCCCCCTGAATCCTCTGGGGGGCCCTGCGGGGGAGGGGGGAGGGAGCAGGGGTCACAGGGCACCGAGGTCGATGAGTGACATGTCAGGGACCCGGGGTCAGAGGTCACAGGGCTCCGGTAGCCCAGCTGTGGTGATCAGGGTGCCGGGCGGGAGCCCAGGGCTGGGGTCAGCGTGGGGGCAGGGGTCGGGCTGGGGTTGCTCCTGGCTCAGCACAGGGTTGGAGGTCAGCACAGGGTCACTGGGGGTCGTCACGGGGACAAGACGGGACATTGGGGTCAGAGGTCACCACGGGGTCACCATGAGGTCAGGGGTCGCTGTGGGGCTTGGGGGCTGTGGGTACCTGCTCCTGCCTCCACTGCAGCGTGGTGAGGTTGAGCACCCAGCAGTCGCTGGCGACGCCGCCGGCCGCCAGCCCCCCCAGCACCACCATGGCCTGGCGCGCCGGCACGTAGGCTGCGGCGTGGAAGTAGCGGGGGCTGGGCCCCGGCCCCCCATCCTCCGTCCCTGCCAGCATCTGGGTCCAGCGGCGCTCCGGGATGGAGTACCTGTGGGGAGAGACCCAGAGCGAGAGTCCCCCGGAGCCGGAGGGGCCAGAGCCCCACAGCCTCACCCCCAGAGCCTGGGGTGGAGCCTGAGGCAGGGGGCGGAGCCCAGCAGATCCCAGGGGCGGAGCCTGAGGAAGGGGGCAGAGCCCAGCAGGTTCTGGGGGCGGAGCCTGAGGAAGGGGGCGGAGCCCAGCAGGTTCTAGGGGCAGAGCCTGAGGAAATGGGCGGAGCCCAGCAGGTCCTGGGGCAGAGCCTGAGGAAGGGGCGGAGCCCAGGTCCCAGGGCGGAGCCTGCGGAAGGGGGTGGAGCCCAGCAGACCCCAAGGGCGGAGCCCAGAAGGACATGGGGCAGAGCCTGAGGAAGGGGGTGGAGCCCAGCAGGTCCCAGGGCGGAGCCTGAGGAAGGGGGTGGAGCCCAGCAGGTCCCAGGGGCGGAGCCTGAGGAAGGGGACAGAGCCCAGCAGGTCCCAGGGCGGAGCCTGAGGAAGGGGGTGGAGCCCAGCAGGTCCCAGGGCGGAGCCTGAGGAAGGGGGTGGAGCCCAGCAGGTCCCAGGGCGGAGCCTGAGGAAGGGGGTGAAGCCCAGCAGGTCCCAGGGGCGGAGCCTGAGGAAGGGGGTGGAGCCCAGCAGGTCCCAAGGGCGGAGCCCAGCAGGTTCTAGGGGCAGAGCCTGAGGAAGGGGGCGGAGCCCAGCAGGTCTGGGGGCGGAGCCTGAGGAAGGGGGCGGAGCCCAGCTGGTCTGGGGGCGGAGCCTGAGGAAGGGGGCGGAGCCCAGCAGGTCCTGAGGCGGAGCCTGAGGAAGGGGGCGGAGCCCAAGGGCTCCCTGCTCACCTGTAGACGTTGCCCAGCAGCCCCTGGCGCAGGGACAGGCCCCCGAACATCCAGAGCGTGGCCTCCGGCCCCTCCACCATGGTGTGGCCCAGGCGGTGCAGGAACCGGCTGGCCGTGTCCTGGGACAGACGCAGAGGCAGGGTCAGCGCCCGAGGGGCCGCGGACGGGGGCTGGGAGGCCAGCGCTGGGTGTGGGGCAGGGGGTGGTGCCCAGGCCAGGCAGGGCTATCGGGTGCCTGGGTGGGGCCAAGGGGATGGTGCAGGCAAGGGTGGCTGGGCAATGCCCATGCCAGGCAGAGTGGGGTGGGCAGGGGGTGCCCAGGCAGGGCGGGTGGGGGGTGCTTGGGCGAGGGGGGGGCCTGGCAGGGTTGGGGGGATGGCGCTGGGCAGGGGGGCGCTTGGGCGAGGGGGGGCCCGAGGGGGGGGCCCCGAGGGGTGACTCACGGGCGTCAGCTGGCTGTCAATCAGCGTCTCCCAGACGATCTTCCCCGGGTCCAGCGGCACCGAACAATCCGCGCCCCCAAACCCCTCACCACAGATGCAGAGACCCAGACTCTGGGGGGCAGGAGGGGAAGGGTAAGACGGGTACGCCCCCCCCGGCCCCTAGGGCCTGCGCTGACCCCGCCTCCTCCCCCCACGTGCCTCGCCCAGCCCTGGACTCCGGCGCCACTATGGACCCCCAGCAGAGCCCCCCGGCCTTCCCCCTTCGCGCCCCCGTCCCTCCCCAGTGCAACCCCGACCTGTGCCCCCCATAACAGCCGCCCTGCCCCTCCCCATCCCAGCCCCCTGCCCACTTCACCCCCCGTCAGTCCCCCCGTCCCAGACCCCCCCCAAGCCAGCCCCCTGTCCCCCCGTCAGTCCCCCCCGTCCCAGGCCCCCCCCATCCCAGCCCCCTGTCCCATCAGTCCCCCCCGTCCCAGACCCCCCCCCATGCCAGACACCTGTCCCCCCCTCAGTCCCCCCGTCCCAGGCCCCCCCCATGCCAGCCCCCTGCCCCCCCATCAGTCCCCCCCGTCCCAGGCCCCCCCCCATGCCAGCCCCCTGCCCCCCCCTCAGTCCCCCCCGTCCCAGGCCCCCCCCATGCCAGCCCCCTGCCCGCCCCCTCACTCACCATGTTGCAGACGCCCTGGCCGGCGTGGGCGGAGCAGTTCCCAGGGCAGACCCGCAGCTGGCAGTGGGGCCCGGCGTAGCCCCCCCGGCACACGCAGCGCCCGCCCCGGCACTCCTGGGTGGGCCGGCAGCCGGGCTGGCAGCGATGCACCGCAAAGGTGGCGTTGAAGCCTGAGGCCTCGCTAGAGTTCGCCTCGTAGTACAGAACCAGCAGCCCTGGGGGGGGACGGGGGTTAGAAAGGTCTGTGCCCTCCACCTCTGCATGGCCAGGGGAGGTGGGGGGGTGTCTCTGTCCCCCCCAGTCCACCCTGTCCCCAGCTGGGAAGCAGGAGGGTCGGTGTGGCCCCCCTGTGATGCAGTTCTCAACATTTTCTCTGAATACTGTGTGCCTCAGTTTCCCCTGCGTTACTCCAGTCCCTAGGCAGGGGATCAGGGGGTTGGTCGGTGCAGCGACCCCCGGAGGCAGGTGTGGCTGCGACTGGCTGCCTGGGCACAGAGACCGGCCGACGCTGTAGCCTGGCTCCTGATGGCCGGAGCCTGTCCCAGTGGTGTAGCCAGGAGGGGACATTTCAGTGCCCACGGCTCCCAGCCCCCGTCCCCACCCCACACCACGGCCCGACCTGCCCTGGGGATCTCCTCTGGGGCCACCAAAGCGCTCACCTGCCTCCCTCCTGCTGGCGGATTGGGGGCCCCCCGGGAAGTGGGTGCAGGAGCGCTGGGGGGGGGGTGCACGGAGCAGGGGAGCTGACAGGGGCCGGGGCTGTGGGGTGGGGCTGGCGCAGAGCCGGGGCTGCGGGGTGGGGCTGGATGCTAACGGGTGGGTCGCGGCCCACACAGGCCCACCTGTGGCTGTGCCCGGCCTGTCCCTGCAGGGCCGGCCGGGGGGCGGGAGGGGAACCCAGGGGACCTGCTGGCCCAGGAAAGGGACAGAGGCCGAGGGGGCTACAGGGGGTGGGGGGCTGGGCTGGGGGAACTGGTCAGTCCTGGCTTGGGACTGGGGGGGCTCTGGGTCCTCCCCCAGACAGACTTTGCTGCGGCCCCTGGTCCCTGTGCTCACAAGCTCTGTTCTACGCTGGGTCCCCCACGGCGAATAACCCGTCGGGGTCACTCGCTGGCTGGGAGTCGCTGGGGGGGGCAGCCCCGGGACCCCCCCAACCCCCTGCCGTGCCCAGGACCCCGGGGGGCCCGAGCTGCCCCCCCCTCCATGCTGGCAGCACCCACCTGACGTGGCCTCCACGGTGAGGGGCTGGGCGCGGCCCTGCCCGCAGAAGGCGCCGATGAGGGTCCGGTCGGCCTGGATCTCCCCACTGTCCAGGAAGGCCGGCAGCCCGTCGAAGGCGTAGGCGTAGCTGTGCTGGGGGGCAGGCGGAAATGGGACCCCTGGGCTGGCTGCTCCCCCCACCCCCCCAGGTCCAGGCTCTGCGCCTCCCCCCCCACACACACAGCACCCAGCCCGGGCTCTGCTTCCCCCCCCCCCGCACCAGGCCCGGGCCCTGCTCCCCCCCCACACACACATACAGCACGCAGCCCAGGCTCTGCTCCCCCCCCCCCGCACCAGGCCCGGGCCCTGCTCCCCCCCCACACACACACAGCACGCAGCCCAGGCTCTGCTCCCCCCCCACAGCACCTGGCCTGGGCTCTGCTCCCCCCCCCCCCGCACCAGGCCCGGGCCCTGCTCCCCCCCGGGCTCTGCTCCCCCCATGACAGCTGCCACCACAGGACCCAGACCCTGGTACCCCCCCAGACCCCCCCCCATAGCACCCAGCCTGGACCCCACTCTGCCCCCCATGGTCAGACCCTGCTCCACCCCCCAGCCCGCCCCACTCACCATGCAGGGGGTGCTGAGGTCAGGCTGCAGGGTCAGGCTGATGGTGGGGCAGGGCTGGGCAGGCGGGCAGGGCTCCAGGCCGGGCGAGGCCGACAGCACCCACAGGCAGTGAGCCAGGTCCCTGGTCACCCCCCCTGCCCGCCGGGAGCCCAGGGACCCCGAACCCGAGAGGTTGGCCAGCAGCGAGCGCCCCTCACACGCCCGGTAGCAGGTGCCCATGTTCCTGGGGGGGAGAGAGCGTCAGCACTGGGGGTGGGGCCCACACAGGGTCCTGCCCCCAACACAGGGGGCTCGTGAGTCTGTGGGGGCAGGGACCCCCCATGAGCAAGTGCAGAGGAGTGTGGGGGGGGTTCCTTCTCGGGGGAGGGGCAGTGCTACTCCTGGGGGGCAGCGGTGGGGTCTCACCTGGGGTCCCCATCTTACCCGGAAGTGTGGCCCCTCCATCGGGGTGTGATGAGGTGGGAATGTTCTTAATGTTTTCTCTGACGACTGTGTGTGCCTCAGTTTCCCCTTGTCCCGGGGCCCCGGGCTGGGGGCTCTCAGGGCTCCGGGGGAAGCCAGGCAGGACTCTGGGGCAGCGTCTCCCGCAGGGCACCTGTCACCGGGGCCAGGAGCCTGCTCGGCTTCGGGGCCTCCTGGGTCCGACCTCGGCCCCCTGCTCACCCCGGCCCCCCGCAGCGAGTCCCCCTGGACGGGGCCCCTGGGGAGCCTCACGTGCCCCCAAAGGGCCCTGCCCCCCCCAGCGACTCCCAGCCAGCGAGTGACCCCGACGGGTTATTCGCCGTGGGGGACCCGGCGTAGAACAGAGCTTGTGAGCACAGGGACCAGGGGCCGCAGCAAAGTCCGTCTGGGGGGGACCCAGAGCCCGGTGCCCTTGGCCCCCCCCCAACAGCTGCCTGGCCCCAGCCCCGCTCCCGTCTTTGTCTCGCTTCCTGGGTGAAACGTCACCTGGTCGCATCCCCCTCCTGGTCTCAGGGGCCGAAGGGCTCCGGCCATCGCTTACTGCCCCCCCAGCAAGTCACACGCCCGTCGCCCCCCACCGAGCCACTGGGGCGGTACCCAGGGAAACTGAGGCACACGCCATATTCATGCAAAACCGTCAGACTCACACACAACATCACAAGGGAAAACCCCCGTCTGTCGCTCAGGTACCGAGGTTTGCGATGGTTGCGGAGACCCCTGGGGGCGGGGGCGATGCCCACGGGCTGCAGAGACCCCAGCCTGGCTGACACTGATGGGCCCCCACCTCCCCCCCAAAGGTGTTGGAGAACAGAGACCAGGTCACCAGTTTCCTCCGAAAAGAGGCAAAGGCTGGAGGGGGGCAGCTGTGGGTGACTGAGGCCGGGCAGCTGCAAGCCGGTCAGTCTCCTGGTTTGGGACTTGGGAGGGGCCCCGTCCAGGGGGACTCGCTGCGGGGGGCCGGGGTGAGCAGGGGGCCGAGGTCGGACCCAGGAGGCCCCGAAGCCGAGCAGGCTCCTGGCCCCGGTGACAGGTGCCCTGCGGGAGACGCTGCCCCAGAGTCCTGCCTGGCTTCACCCGGAGCCCTGGGAGCCCCCAGCCCGGGGCCCCGTGACAGGGGGTGTCTGGGGGGCAGGAGTCTCACCTGGGGTCCCTGTACCCAGCAGTGCGGCCCGTGGGGGGTGGGATGGGGTCTGTGACGGAGCGGGAATGGTCTTAACCTTTCCCCTGAACACTGGGCGGGTGCCTCAGTTTCCCCTCTGCAGTTCTCAGGGATCTAGGTGGTGGCTCAGGGGCTGTGATTGGTGCAGAGCCCGAGGGGGCCGGTGTGATGGTGTCTGCACAGAGAATGGCCGACGCCCGGTCTCCTGCTGTCCTGGCCCCTCCCCGGCAAGGTGCCAGCGGAAGGTGCTGGAGAACAAAGAGATCAGGGGCCTCCTGGCCGGGACCGGGACAAGCCCAGAGGAGGGGCTGGAGGGGGTCAGTCTGGAGCTGGCTGGGGACGAGGAGTGAGGGCAGACGTGGGGGTCTGGCTCACTGCCCCCCAGAATGGACCTGGCCGAGGGGTCCGGTTCTCTGGACCTACAAGCTCTGTGTTAGCCCCTGTTCCTGTCACCGAATAAACCTCTGTGTTACCGGCTGGCTGAGAGTCACGTCTGACTGCGCAGTGGGGGGGCAGGACCCTGTGGCCCCCCAGGACCCCGCCTGGGCGGACTCGCTGTGGGAAGCGCACGGAGGGGCAGGGGAGGCTGAATGCTCCCAGGAGAGACCCAGGAGGTGAAGCCGTGGGAGCTTCTTGCCCTGCAGACAGGCTGCTCCGAGGGAGAGGAGGCTCCCGAGTCCTGCCTGGCTTGGTGGGGAGCAGTTCCAGAGCAGCGCCCGGGGACGCCGTGACAACTCCGTGACAAGGTCTCTGTGGGGCAGGGTGTCTCTGGGGGACAGGAGGAATTGGGGGATCTCAGGGGTGGGGTCTCACCTGGGGTCCCCATAGAACCCGGCGGCGCAGCGCTCGCAGTGGGGTCCCTCGGGGGGAGTTGGGGTGTCGGGGGAGCAGGGGGGAGTTGGGGTGTCTGGGGGAGTTGGGGGCCTCTGGGGGTCTCACCTGGGGTCCCCGTAGAACCCAGCGGCGCAGCGCTCGCAGTGGGGTCCCTCGGGGGGGTTGGGGTGTCAGGGGAGCAGGGGGGAGTTGGGGTGTCTGGGGGAGTTGGGGGGCTCTGGGGGTCTCACCTGGGGTCCCCGTAGAACCCAGCAGCGCAGCGCTCGCAGTGGGGTCCCTCGGCAGGGGGCGCGCAGTAGCAGGCCCCCGTGGCCCCGTGGCAGTGGCCCCGCTCGGGCAGGCCGTGCCCGTTGCACTCACACGCCTGGCACCCAGCCGGGCTCGTGGCGTCGCCGAAGCTGCCGGGCCGGCAGAGGTGGCAGCGCTCGCCGTGGGTCCAGTCTACGGAGAGGGGGGCAGAGTGAGCAGGGAGGAGAGTTGGGGATGTGGAAGGGGCGTGGGGGAGTGCAGGGCCCAAGCAGAAGGATGGGGCCATGTGGGGTGCAGGGGGCTCCGGGGGGGGGAGGTTCGGGGGCCCTGGGAGGCACAGGGCGGATGTGGGGGCCATGGGGTTTGCAGGGGGCCCTGGAGGGAAGTGCGGGGGCCAGGGGAGGTGCAGGGGGTTTATGGGGGGGATGAGGGGGGCCAGGGGGGATGCAGGGGGGCCACGGGAGGCACAGGGGGGCAATGGGGGGATGCGGGGCCGGTGGGTTTGCAGGGGGGCCGTGGGGGAGTGCGGGGGCCAGGGGGAGGCACAGGGGGGCTCTGGGGGATGTGGGGGGCCGCGGGAGGCACAGGGGGGCCGGGGTGGATGCGGGGGGGCTGGGGGGGAGAGCGGTGGCCGGTGGGGAGGCACAGGGGGCAATGGGGGGATGGGGGGGGCCGGGGGGATGCAGGGGGCCAGGGGGAGGCACAGGGGGGCAATGGGGTGGATGCGGGGGGGCCAGGGGGGATTGCGGGGGCCGGGGGAGGCACAGGGGGGAATGGGGTGGATGGGGGGGCCGGGGTGGATGGGGGGGCCAGGGGGGAGTGCGGGGGCCGGGGGAGGCACAGGGGGGAATGGGGTGGATGGGGGGGCCGGGGGGGGGCACAGGGGGGCAAAGGGGAGGATGCCCGGGGGCCGGGGGGCGGCACAGCGGGGCAATGGGGTGGATGCGGGGGGGCCAAGGGGGAGTGCGGGGGCCGGGGGAGGCACAGGGGGCAATGGGGGGGATGGGGGGCCGGGGGGATGCAGGGGGCCAGGGGGAGGCACAGGGGGGCAATGGGGTGGATGCGGGGGGGCCAGGGGGGAGTGCAGGGGCCGGGGGAGGCACAGGGGGGAATGGGGTGGATGTGGGGGGCACAGGGGGGAGTCTGGGGGCCGCGGGAGTCACAGGAGCTGCTGTCGTGGAAGTGGGGGGCACAGGGGGGAGTGCGGGGGCCGGGGGAGGCACAGGGGGGACTGGGGTGGATGGGGGGGGCACAGGGGGGAGTCCGGGGGCCGGGGGAGGCACAGGGGGGCAATGGGGTGGATGCAGGGGGGCACAGGGGGGAGTGCGGGGGCCGGGGGAGGCACAGGGGGAATGGGGTGGATGTGGGGGGCACAGGGGGGAGTGCGGGGGCCGGGGGAGGCACAGGGGGGCAATGGGGTGGATGTGGGGGGCACAGGGGGGAGTGCGGGGGCCGGGGGAGGCACAGGGGGGCAATGGGGTGGATGCGGGGGGGCCAGGGGGGAGTGCAGGGCCCGGGGGAGGCACAGGGGGGCAAGGGGGTGGATGTGGGGCGCACAGGGGGGAGTCGGGCGGCCGGGGGAGCCACACACGCGACTGGGGTGGATGCGGGGGCGCCAGGGGGGAGTGCGGGGGCCTGGGGAGGCACAGGGGGCAATGGGGGGATGGGGGGGCCGGGGGGATGCAGGGGGCCAGGGGGAGGCACAGGGGGGCAATGGGGTGTATGCGGGGGGGCCAGGGGGGAGTGCGGGGGCCGGGGGAGGCACAGGGGGGAATGGGGTGGATGGGGGGGCCGGGGGGGGGGGGGGGGGCCAGGGGGGAGGGCGGGGGGCGGGGGAGGCACAGGGGGGAATGGGGTGGATGGGGGGGCCGGGGGGAGGCACAGGGGGGCAATGGGGTGGATGCGGGGGGTCCGGGGGGAGGCACAGGGGGGCAATGGGGTGGATGCGGGGGGGCCAAGGGAGAGTGCGGGGGCCGGGGGAGGCACAGGGGGGAATGGGGTGGATGTGGGGGGCACAGGGTGGAGTCCGGGGGCCGGGGGAGGCACAGGGGGGCAATGGGGTGGATGGGGGGGGCCAGGGGGGAGTGCGGGGGCCGGGGGAGGACCGGGGGGGAAGGGGGTGGAGGGGGGGGCCGCGGGGGTGTGCGGGGGGCCGGGGTAGGCACAGGGGGGACTGGGGTGGATGTGGGGGGCACAGGGGGGAGTGCGGGGGCCGGGGGAGGCGCAGGGGGGAATGGGGTGGATGGGGGGGCCGGGGGGGAGTGCGGGGGCCGGGGGAGGCACAGGGGGGAATGGGGTGGATGTGGGGGGCACAGGGGGGAGTGCGGGGGCCGGGGGAGGCGCGGGGGGGGAGGGGGTGGATGGGGGGGCCAGGGGGGAGTGCGGGGGCCGGGGGAGGCGCAGGGGGGAATGGGGTGGATGGGGGGGCCGGGGGGGAGTGCGGGGGCCGGGGGAGGCACAGGGGGGAATGGGGTGGATGTGGGGGGCACAGGGGGGAGTGCGGGGGCCGGGGGAGGCACAGGGGGGCAATGGGGTGGATGGGGGGGCCCGGGGGGAGTGAGGGGGCCGGGGGAGGCGCAGGGGGGCAATGGGGTGGATGCGGGGGGGCCAGGGGGGAGTGCGGGGGCCGGGGGCGGCACAGGGGGGAATGGGGGGGATGGGGGGGGCCGGGGGGGAGTGCGGGGGCCGGGGGAGGCGCAGGGGGGCAATGGGGTGGATGCGGGGGGGCCAGGGGGGAGTGCGGGGGCCGGGGGAGGCACAGGGGGACTGGGGTGGATGTGGGGGGCACAGGGGGGAGTGCGGGGGCCGGGGGAGGCACAGGGGGGCAATGGGGTGTATGTGGGGGGCACAGGGGGGAGTGCGGGGGCCGGGGGAGGCACAGGGGGGAAAGGGGGTGGATGCGGGGGGGCCAGGGGGGAGTGCAGGGGCCGGGGGAGGCACAGGGGGGCAATGGGGTGGATGAGGGGGGCACCGGGGGGAGGCCCGGGGCCGGGGGTGGCCCAGGGGGGGCTGGGGATGATGCGGGGGGGCCAGGGGGGGAGGTGCGGGGGCCGGGGGAGGCACAGGGGGCAAGGGGGGCTGGGGGGGCCGGGGGGATGCAGGGGGCCAGGGGGAGGCACAGGGGGGGCAATGGGGTGTATGCGGGGGGGCCAGGGGGAAGTGCGGGGGCCGGGGGAGGCACAGGGGGGAATGGGGTGGATGGGGGGGCCGGGGTGGATGGGGGGGGCCCGGGGGGAGTGCGGGGGCCGGGGGAGGCACAGGCGGGAATGGGGTGGATGGGGGGGCCGGGGGGAGGCACAGGGGGGCAATGGGGTGGATGCGGGGGGTCCGGGGGGAGGCACAGGGGGGCAATGGGGTGGATGCGGGGGGGCCAAGGGAGAGTGCGGGGGCCGGGGGAGGCACAGGGGGGAATGGGGGGGTGGATGTGGGGGGCACAGGGGGGAGTCCGGGGGCCGGGGGAGGCACAGGGGGGCAATGGGGTGGATGGGGGGGGCCAGGGGGGAGTGCGGGGGCCGGGGGAGGCACAGGGGGGCAATGGGGTGGATGGGGGGGCCGGGGGGGAGTGCGGGGGCCGGGGGCGGCACAGGGGGGCCGGGGGGGGATGGGGGGGCCGGGGGGGAGTGCGGGGGCCGGGGGAGGCGCAGGGGGGCAATGGGGTGGATGCGGGGGGGCCAGGGGGGAGTGCGGGGGCCGGGGGCGGCACAGGGGGGAATGGGGTGGATGGGGGGGCCGGGGGGGAGTGCGGGGGCCGGGGGAGGCACAGGGGGGCAATGGGGTGGATGTGGGGGGGACAGGGGGGAGTCCGGGGGCGGCACAGGGGGGAATGGGGGGGATGCAGGGGGCCGGGGGGGACTCACCCTGGCACTCATCGCACACCCCGGGCCCCCCGGCCTCGCAGCTGCTGTGGAAGTGGCAGCCGCAGTCCAGGCTGCACCGGGCCCCCCCCGCGCTGCCGTTGCCCCCGGCGCCCGGCCCCGACGTCCAGCCCAGCTTGCACTCGCACGCGTAGTCGGGGGGGCCGCTGCACCACCCGTGCCCGCACTCCTCGTAGCACCTGGGGAGACGCCGGGGTGGGGTGGGGGCGGGGGTGGGGGACGGAGCCGGGGCAGCCAGCGCCCCCCAACCCCCCGAATCCCAGCCCCCCAGCCCTGCACCGCCCCCTTCCCGGACCCCCCCGAATCCCAGCCCCCCCAGCCCTGCACCGCCCCAAATCCCAGCCCCCCCAGCCCTGCACCGCCCCCTTCCCAGACCCCCCCCTGAATCCCAGCTCCCCCCAGCCCTGCACCGCCCCCTTCCCAGACCCCCCCTGAATCCCAGCCCCCCCAGCCCTGCACCGCCCCCTTCCCGGACCCCCCCCGAATTCCAGCCCCCCCAGCCCTGCACCGCCCCAAATCCCAGCCCCCCCCAGCCCTGCACCGCCCCCTTCCCGGACCACCCCCGAATCCCAGCCCCCCAAGCCCTGCACCACCCCAAATCCCAGCCCCCCCAGCCCTGCATCGCCCCCTTCCCGGACCCCCCCCCGAATTCCAGCTCCCCCCAAATCCCAGCCCTGCACCACCCCCTTCCCAGCCCCCCTGAATCCCAACCCCCCCAGTCCCCCCAGCCTCACGTCTGGTTGCAGTGGCTGGTGCCGTCGCCGGCGTAGCCGCGCTGGCAGTGGCACTCGTAGGCCTGGGGCGTGTTGCGGCAGCTGGCGAAGGGGTGGCAGCGAGCCAGGCCCAGCCGGCACTCGTCCACGTCGGGGCACTGCCCGTAGGACCAGGCGGCCGGCTGGGCGGGGGGCAGCCCATGGCTCTCCCACAGCGCCACCGAGCAGTTGGGGAAGCCGCCCACGCCGGAGAAATCACCCTGCAGGCACCTGCGGGGGGAGAGACGGGGGGTCACGGCAGAGACGGGGCAGCAACACCCCCACCCTGAGCCAGCTAGTCCTGTCCCGGGGCCGGGTGGGAGCCGGTGCCCCCTAGACGGGACAGGCCCCTGCCCCATTCCCTGCCCCCCTGAGCCAGCCAGTCCCTGCCCCGGGGCCGGGTGGGAGCCGGTGCCCCCTAGACGGGACAGGCCCCTTCCCCATTCCCTGCCCCCCTGAGCCAGCCAGTCCCTGCCCCAGGGCCGGGTGGGAGCCGGTGCCCCCCAGAGGGAATGGCCCTGCCCCCAGCCAGTTACCTGCCCAGCATGGGGTTGTCCGTGTTCCCGCACCAGCCGCACTCGAAGTGCTGCAGACAGTCCTGGCAGGCGTTGAACCGGGCGCAGTCCAGGCACTGGGGCACCGAATGGACGCTGGGGGCAGGAGAGACGAGTCAGCCCCCCCCACTCGGCCCCCCCCCCCGCTCCCAGAGCCGGAGAGACCCCGGGGGTCCCCGCGCCCCTCACCTGTCGTACCGGCCCTGGCAGCCCCCGTCCGGGCGCTCGGCCGGGGGAGACCCCGGGGGTCCCCGCGCCCCTCACCCGTCGTACCGGCCCCGGCAGACCCCGTACGGGGGCTCGGCCGGGGGGAGACCCCGGGGGTCCCCGCGCCCATCACCCGTCGTACCGGCCCCGGCACCCCCCTCCGGGCGCTCGGCCGGGGGGAGAGCCCGGGGGTCCCCGCGCCCCTCACCTGTCGTACCGGCCCCGGCAGACCCCGTACGGGGGCTCGGCCGGGGGGAGACCCCGGGGGTCCCCGCGCCCCTCACCCGTCGTACCGGCCCCGGCAGCCCCCGTCCGGGCGCTCGGCCGGGGGGAGACCCCGGGGGTCCCCGCACCCCTCACCTGTCGTACCGGCCCCGGCAGCCCCCGTCCGGGCGCTCAGCCGGAGAGACCCCGGGGGTCCCCGCGCCCCCGTCGTACCGGCCCCGGCAGCCCCCGTCCGGGCGCTCGGCGGGGGAAGAGCCCAGGGGTCCCTGCGCCCCTCACCTGTCGTACCAGCCCCGGCAGTCCCCGTCCGGGCGCTCGGCCGGGGGAGACCCCGGGGGTCCCCGCGGCCCTCACCCGTCGTACCGGCCCCGGCAGCCCCCGTCCGGGCGCTTGGCCGGGAGAGACCCCGGGGGTCCCTGCGCCCCTCACCCGTCGTACCGGCCCCAGCAGCCCCCGTCCGGGCGCTCAGCCGGGAGAGACCCCGGGGGTCCCTGCGCCCCTCACCTGTCATACCAGCCCCGGCAGCCCCCGTCCGGGTGCTCGGCGGGGGGAGAGCCCAGGGGTCCCTGCACCCCTCACCTGTCGTACCAGCCCCGGCAGCCCCCGTCCGGGCGCTCGGCGGGGGGAGAGCCCGGGGGTCCCTGCACCCCTCACCTGTCGTACCAGCCCCGGCAGCCCCCGTCCGGGCGCTCGGCCGGGAGAGACCCCGGGGGTCCCTGCGCCCCTCACCCGTCGTACCAGCCCCGGCAGCCCCCGTCCGGGCGCTCGGCGGGGGGAGAGCCCAGGGGTCCCTGCACCCCTCACCTGTCGTACCAGCCCCGGCAGCCCCCGTCCGGGCGCTCGGCCGGGAGAGACCCCGGGGGTCCCTGCACCCCTCACCTGTCGTACCGCCCCCGGCAGCCCCCGTCCGGGCGCTCGGCCGGGAGAGACCCCGGGGGTCCCTGCACCCCTCACCCGTCGTACCAGCCCCGGCAGCCCCCGTCCGGGCGCTCGGCGGGGGGAGAGCCCAGGGGTCCCTGCACCCCTCACCTGTCGTACCAGCCCCGGCAGCCCCCGTCCGGGCGCTCGGCCGGGGGAGACCCCGGGGGTCCCTGCACCCCTCACCTGTCGTACCAGCCCCGGCAGTCCCCGTACGGGTACTTGGCCAGGTAGGCGGCGAAGAAGAAGCAGCTGTGGGTGGACTGGCACCAGGCACACTGGCTGGAGTTGGACAGGCACTCGGCGCACGTGCTCCGCCTGGGGGGTGAGGGGGGGTTAGTGCTTCCCAGAGCCCCCCCTGCTGCCCCCCCTCCACACCCAGCCTCCCCCCGACAGTACCAACGCGGCTCCAGAACCCTGTCCCCACACCGACCCCCCCGGTTCCACCCCCCCAACCACTGACCCCGCCCCCCAACACCCTCTCCACACACTGACCCCCCCTCAGGTCTTGTCCCCCCCAGCACCCTGCCCACATGCCCCCCCGGCCCGCCCCCGCCCCCCAGCGAGGACTCACTGGTGGCACAGCGCGGGGCAGTCGTGGGGGGCGCGGATGGCGTGGGGCTGTCGGCCCCGGCGGCTACACAGCAGATCCCCCTTCTTGCTACTGTTCACCTGCCACTCACAGAATGGGTCCTGGGGGGAGCACCGGGGGGGTCAGAGACCCTCCCTGCAGAGCCAGCGCCCCCCAGAGCCCCCTGTACCCCTTGTTCACCACATTACATGGCCAAGGTACGTTCAGCACGAAGCCTGCCTGGGGAGGGATCACGTGGAAACTCATAACGTGCTGAACATCGTTGTCCCGTTACCATGGGCGTAACCACGCGGTGCGTGAAGCTGGGAGGTTTTACGGGGGGGGGGGGTGTTACTGTGTCACGCCGGGGACGCCCACAGACCCCGCAGAGACAACGGGCAGGAACGGGGGCTAGAAACTCTCCCCGGCTCTCGCAGCTGCTCGCCGGCGGGCGACTGCAAACGACGACTTCACGTGTCAACTTCCAGCCGCATCAGAGATTTCCACTGCGCTCGAGAGACCTCCTGATCTCACGCACTCGGGGGGGGGGCACCCTGGGACGCCGTCCCCTCTCCGCCCCCCAGAACAGCAGGCCTGAGGGACCCCATGCGGTGCCAGCCCAGCCCCCACACTCGGGCGGGACCAGGTGGTCTCTAGACCCCGACGGGTCGTCAGGCCCGGCCGGGTTCCCCTCCTGGGGGGCGGAGGAGCCAGTCGCTGGGTGAGTCTGGGACGGCTCCGCCCAGTCGGTCACGCGGGGACCCCGGCTCAGGGGAGGGGGGCCGGGTGGGGGAGCACGGCCTGGAGGGGGCGCTGTTCCCCGGGCAGAGCCGGGGGGCGCCGCGGTGCAGCCGTCCTGTCGTACCCCCCCCCGCGCCCCGGTGCCCGTCTCACCGCGCTGCAGGCGTGGCAGTCCCGGTACTCCTCGCACAGGAAGCAGTTGCTGGGCGAGAGGACGAGGCGCACGGAGCCCCCCCCGCACGGCCCCCCGCCCCCTGGCCCCCCCAGCCGGGCGTGGCAGCTGGCGCTGAGCGGGCACCAGCCGCAGCCCTGGTCGGCCAGGCAGGCCAGGCAGGAGGGGTAGGAGGGGCAGGGCCCCGCCCGGAACGGCTCCAGGAAGAAGTACGAGATCTCCTGGGGGGAGAGCGGGCGAGTGAGAACCAGGGGGAACCCCGGCACCCCGCCCCCAGGGCACCCCCAATCACGCCCAGCCCCCCAGGGCACCCCTGCAGCCAGCCCCCCAGGGCACCCCCAATCACCCCCAGGGCACCCCGGCAGCCAGCCCCCCAGGGCACCCCCAATCACCCCCAGCCCCCCAGGGCACCCCGGCAGCCAGCCCCCCAGGGCACCCCCAATCACCCCCAGCCTCCCAGGGCACCCCCAATCACCCCCAGGGCACCCCCAGGGCACCCCCAATCACGCCCAGCCCTCCAGGGCACCCCCAATCACCCCCAGCCCCCCAGGGCACCCCCAATCACCCCCAGGGCACCCCCAATCACCCCCAGCCCCCCAGGGCACCCCCAATCACGCCCAGCCCCACAGGGCACCCCGCCCCCAGGGCACCCCCAATCACGCCCAGCCCCCCAGGGCACCTCCAATCACCCCCAGCCCCCCAGGGCACCCCACCCCCAGGGCACCCCCAATCACCCCCAGCCCCCCAGGGCACCCCTGCAGCCAGCCCCCAGGGAACCCCCAATCACCTCCAGCCCCCTAGGGCACCTCCCAATCAGCCTGCAGCTCCCCTTCCCACCCCAGCCAGCCCCTCACCTTTCCCCACCTCACAGCACCCCAATCATCCCCCTGCAGGTGAGTACACAAGGGGGAGAGGGTCGGGGGTACACATGGTGTGGGGGACGGGGGGTACACACTGCCACCTGCCAGAGGGACAGGGGGTGGGTCTGGGGGGTTCACATGGGGCGGGGGGACATAGGGGGTAAATGGGGGGTACACATGGTGGGGGTACACACAGGAGTCCGGGGGGGTTACACACAGGGGCAGGGGTACATGGTGGGGGGCACACACGGGGTCAAGGGGATACATGGGAGCACACTGGGGTCCCGGGGGCTTACACACAGGGCAGGGGGATACGTGGGGGCACACTGGGGGAGCCGGGGGGGTTACACACAGGGGCAGGGGTACACGGTGGGGGGCACACACAGGGGCAGGGGGGATACATGGGGGCACACGGGGGTCCCGGGGGTTACACAGGGGCAGGGGGTACATAGTGGGGAGCACACAGCGGATCCCGGGGGCTTACACACAGGGCAATGGGTACACGGCGGGGGGCACACACAAGGCAGGGGGGATATGTGGGGGCACACGGGGGTCCCGGGGGTTAAACAGGGGCAGGGGTACACAGTGGGGGGTTACACACAGGGCAGGGGGGATACGTGGGGGCACACAGGGGTCCTGGGGGGTACACACAGGGGCAGGGGTACATGGCGGGGGGCACACAGGGGCAGGGGGGATACGTGGGGGGTTACACACAGGGCAGGGGGGATACGTGGGGGCACATGGGGGTCCTGGGGGGTACACACAGGGGCAGGGGTACAGGGCGGGGGGCACACACGGGGAGGGGGGATACATGGGGGCACACGGGGGGAGCCGGAGGGGTACACACAGGGGCAGGGGGGATACGTGGGGGCACACGGGGGTCCCGGGGGTCACACAGGGGCAGGGGTCCAGGGCGGGGGGCACCCGGGGGTCCCGGGGGTCACACAAGGGCAGGGGTCCAGGGCGGGGGGTGCCCGGGGGTCCCGGGGGTCACACAGGGGCAGGGGGGATACGTGGGGGCACACGGGGGGAGCCGGAGGGGTACACACAGGGGCAGGGGGGAGACGTGGGGGCACACGGGGGGCCCGGGGGTCACACAAGGGCAGGGGTCCAGGGCGGGGGGTGCCCGGGGGTCACACAGGGGCAGGGGTCCAGGGCGGGGGGCACCCGGGAGTCCCGGGGGTCACACAAGGGCAGGGGTCCAGGGTGGGGGGCACACGGGGGTCACACAGGGGCAGGGGTCCAGGGCGGGGGGCACACAGGGGCAGGGGGGATACGTGGGGGGTTACACACAGGGCAGGGGGGATACGTGGGGGCACCCGGGGGGGTACACACAGGGGCAGGGGTCCAGGGCGGGGGGCGCCCGGGGGTGACTCACGCTGCCGCCCGGCACCCCGGTGCGGTCCCACACCAGGGTGAGCTCGCTGCTCTGCCCGGTGCCCGAGCTGTTGAGATGCCCCTCGACCTGCACCAGGTATTTGTTGCCGCGCTCGGGGCTGCCGAAGAGCCGCTGGGCGCCCGGGCGCTGCAGGGGGCGCGTCTCCTTCTCCTGCTGCACGGCCCAGCGCCCCACCTCCTCCTGCCACGGGCCGGGGGTCAGGGGGAGCCAGAGCCCCACGGCGCCCCCCGCTTCCCCCCCCGCCCCACGGCGCCCCACCTCCTCCTGCCACGGGGGAGCCAGAGCCCCCCGCTGACCCCCCCGCCCCACAGCGCCCCCCGCTTCCCCTCCCCGCCCCACGGCGCCCCACCTCCTCCTGCCACGGGCCGGGGGTCAGCCAAGCCCCACAGCGCCCCCCACTTCCCCCCCGCCCCACGGCGCCCCACCTCCTCCTGCCACGGGCCGGGGGTCAGGGGGAGCCAGAGCCCCACGGCGCCCCCCGCTTCCCCCCTCGCTCCACGGCGCCCCACCTCCTCCTGCCACGGGGGAGCCAGAGCCCCCCCCGGGCCCCCCGCCCCACAGCACCCCCCGCTTCCCCTCCCCGCCCCACAGCGCCCCACCTCCTCCTGCCTTGGGCCGGGGTCAGGGAGAGCCAGAGCCCCCCGCTGACCCCCTGCCCCACAGCGCCCCCAGCTGCCCCCGGCCTGCTCCCTGCAGCACAGACCCCCCGGCCCCACACTGGGGCAGCCCTGACGGGCCCGGCTCCCCCTTTACCAGCTCGGGGGCGTTGGGGGCGCGGCCCAGCTTGGCGACCACGTGGAGGCGCTGCACACGGGCCCAGACGGAGACGTGGGGGGCAGGGGGGGGCCCGGCCAGCAGCGGGTAGATGAAGCCCTTGTAGACCAGGGAGACGTCCATCTCCGAGCTGGGGCTCAGCGTGATGGTCGTGCTGCGGACGATGGACACCTGGGGGGGCACCGGGGTCAGTCTGCTGCAGCCCCCGCCCCCCCCCGCGGGGCACCCCTGTGCTGCCAGCTCCCCCCCGCCGGTGCTGCGAGTTTCCCCCGGCAGTGCCCCCGCCCCCCTCCGCGGGGCACCCCTGTGCTGCCAGCTCCCCCCCGCCGGTGCTGCGAGCTTCCCCCGGCAGTGCCCCCTCACCCTGCTATGAGGAACCCCAGTGCCCGAACTGCTCCCCTGGCAGCTCCCCCCTGCCTCCCCATGGGGGACCCGGTGCCCAAACTTCTCGCCCAGCAGTGCCCCCCCGCCCCCCCAGGGACCCAGTGCCTGAGCTGCCCCCCCCGTCAGTGCCCCCCCAGGGACCTGGTGCCCCCCCTGACAGCGCCCCCTGCCCCCCCAGGGACCCGGTGCCCGAGCTGCCCCACCTTGTCGGGCTGCGAGTCGTTGCGGGGGTGCTGGTAGGTGATGAGGTGCAGGCCAGGCAGGAAGTTGAGGTGTTGGCAGCTCTCCAGGGAGGTGATGAACACGGGGCGCGGCCCCCACCAGCCGTAGGTGCCCGAGATCTGCCCCACACGGCACCGGCTCTGCTCTGGGGGGGGGAGGGTGGAGAGGATGAGCCCCCACAGGCCCCATCTCTCCCCCAGGAATGCAGCCCCCCTCTCGGGAAACGCAGCCCCCTGCCACACCCCCTTTTCCCCACCCCCCCATTCTACCCCCCAGGAAGGCAGCCCCGCTGCCCTGCCCCATCTCCCCCAGCAAACACAGCCCCGAATCCCCTCTGCACAAAACGCAACAGCCCCTCCTGGCACCCCCGCGCCAACCCGCCCCTCCTAGAGTGATCCCGGAGCAAGGAGGGGCTGGGGCAAGGAGAAGCGGGTGGGGAGGGAAGGGGGCTGGAGGAAGGAGAGGCGGGTGGGGTAGATGGAGGAGGGACTTGGGGGGAGGGAGGGGCCGGGGCCGGGGGGGCAGAGGAGGCGGGTGGGGCCGGGGCCGGGGGCAGAGGAGGCGGGTGGGGCCGGGGGGGGGCAGAGGAGGCGGGTGGGGAGGGGGCCAGGGGCAGAGGTGGCGGGTGGGGAGGGGGCCGGGGGGCACTCACCAGCCACAGGCATGCAGGTCTCATTCTGCACACACCAGCCAAAGGGCCCCGGCGCGCGGGGCAGGGGGGGGCCGGCCCCCCCAAACGCCAGGCAGGACTCGCAGTCCACCAGGAGCCGGGCCAGGCCCAGGCAGCCGGTGCTGGGGCACTGAGAGAGTGAGAGAGACAGAGAGAGACGTCAACTGGGGAGCAGGGCCAGTGCCCCCACTGCACCACCCCACATCGGGAGAACCCAGGAGTCCTGGCTCCCAGCCCCCCTGCTCTAACCACCAGCCCCCACTCCCCTCCCAGAGCTGGGGAGAGAACCCAGGAGTCCTGGCTCCCAGCCCCCCTGCTCTAACCCACCAGCCCCCACTCCCCTCCCAGAGCTGGGGAGAGAACCCAGGAGTCCTGGCTCCCAGCCCCCCCTGCTCTGACCACCACCCCCCACTCCCCTCCCAGCGCCGGGGAGAGAACCCAGGTGTCTGTACCTCACCCCTGAGGGTGTGACGAAGTGGGGGATTTTCTTCTTTTGCATGAACACTGTGTGTGCCTCGGTTTCCCCGGGTGCTGCACGTGTAAGGAGGGGTGGGAGGGGGGTTGTTATTGCAGGGGCCAGGTGTGACCTCGCCCAGCAGCCGGGACCCCGGACACTGGTCTGGAGATTGGGGACCCAGCGACTGGGGACGGGGAGGCCCGGCTGGGCTCGGGAGCAGCCGGTTCTGGCCAGGGGAGGGGGGCGGGGGGGCAATGGGCTGAGGAGAGAGGGGCCCGGGGACCTGCCAGCCGGGACCGAAGACAAAGGGGGGGGGAGTGGGAGGGATGGCTCAGTGGTTAGAGCACTGGCCTGCTAGACCCAGGGGTGAGTTCAATCCCCGTGGGGCCTCTCCGGGATCTGGGGCACAATCAGCACTTGCCCCCCTAGTGAAGGGGGCTGGACTCGATGGCCCTTCGGGGCCCCTTCCAGCTCTAGGAGACAGACAGACAGATAGAGAGGGGGAGGGGATTTAGGGGGCTCGGCCGGAAGGAGGGGGCTGGGGTGGGAGCCCATGGGGCCGGGACAGACCCAGCTGGCCGGGCCGAGGGCCCTGAGACCTGCCTGGGCTGGTCCAGACGCTCAATAACCCTCCCGTGTGACGCTGGCAGAGTCGCTGCAGCTAGAGAGCGGGGGTGTGGCTCCCTCTGGGGGTGGGGGTCCCAGGGGCTGCTGGGGGGGCAGGAGGGCGGTCCCAGGGGGCGAGCGGAGCAGAGGAGCTGGGGGTCACTCACGTTGCTGTGGGGCGCGGGGCTCTGGCAGGCGTCCAGGCACCAGGAGCACTCGGGGTCCTTCCCGCAGGTGCTGCTCTCCGAGTACATGGAGCAGTAATCCAGGTGGTACTGGGGGGGCAGGGCAGTGAGGGAGGGGCTGCCCCTCGACAGCCCCCCCAGCCAGGGAACCCCCTCCCCAGCCACAAACCCCTGACCCCTCCTCCCCCACCAACCAGAGACCACCCCCGCCCCCCGACTCCACACCAGAGAGCCCCCTGGCCGTCTCCCCGCGTAGAGCAGCAATAACCCCGGGGGGGGGCCCCACAGGCAGCTCCCCTGCAAGCCAGAGCCTCCTTGTCCCCCCAGCCAGGACCCCCCCAGCCAGAACCCCTCAACGGCCGGAAAAGCGGGGGGGGGGGTCACTGATCTGTTCCCATGAGCTCCTAGGGCGCGGAGGGGAAGCCGGGAGCCCTGGGGGCAGCGGGGGGGGGGGGGGGTTGGCAGAGGTTAGGGTCCCTGTGGTGAAGGCTCAGGACAGAGGGGGCAC
Organism: Mauremys mutica; assembly: GCF_020497125.1. Lineage (NCBI taxonomy): Eukaryota > Metazoa > Chordata > Testudines > Geoemydidae > Mauremys > Mauremys mutica. The sequence goes on along the minus strand of NW_025423358.1, from coordinate 79,330 downwards.
TGGGGGGGGTGGCAGGGCCCCAGGGGTCACTTACGTTCTGGGCAGGCACCTGGAAGACGAAGGTGGGAACCTTGTAGGCCACGAGGTCCCCGCGGGGGGCCCCGCTGAACCCCCCCGCCACCAGCAGCACGTTGTCCTGCAGCACGGCCGCCACGTGGGAATAGCGCCCCCCGGCCGCCCGCCCGGCCCGCTCTGCCGAGAGGGGAGCATCAGGCCGGCGCCGGGACCCCCTGCCCCCCGGCCGCCCGCCCGGCCCGCTCTGCCGAGAGGGGAGCATCAGGCGGCGCCGGGACCCCCTGCCCCCCGGCCCCCCGCCCGGCCCCCCCCGGCCCGCTCTGCCGGGAGGGGAGCATCAGGCCGACGCCGGGACCCCCTGCCCCCCGGCCCCCCGCCCGGCCCGCTCTGCCGAGAGGGGAGCATCAGGCGGCGCCGGGACCCCCTGCCCCCCGGCCCCCCGCCCGGCCCCCCGCCCGGCCCGCTCTGCCGGGAGGGGAGCATCAGGCCGACGCCGGGACCCCCGGCCCCCCGCCCGGCCCGCTCTGCCGAGAGGGGAGCATCAGGCCGACGCCGGGACCCCCTGCCCCCCGGCCGCCCGCCCGGCCGCCCGGCCCGCTCTGCCGAGAGGGGAGCATCAGGCCGACGCCGGGACCCCCTGCCCCCCGGCCGCCCGCCCGGCCCCCCGCCCGGCCCGCTCTGCCGGGAGGGGAGTGTCAGGCTGGTGCCGGGACCCCCTGCCCCCCGGCCGCCCGCCCGGCCCGCTCTGCCGAGAGGGGAGCATCAGGCCGGCGCCGGGACTCAGTGGCCCCCCTAGCCCCCAGGATGCCGCCCCCCACCTGCCATCCACTGGGGAGCTGCCCATGCCCCCTCCTTCCCTCCATGCACTGGGGCATCCCCTCACCCTCACCCCACCCCGTCCACCAGGGCTTCCCCCACCGAGCACCAGCCGCTGGGACAGCCCCCCCCCGCTCCCCCGGGGCAGCCCCCCTCTCCGGGAGCTCCCTAGGGTACCCGAGCCCCTCCCTCACCGTGGGGCAGGCTCCGCGCCAGCGCCTGGCCGGGCACCCACTGGTGGCAGCCCAGGTGGTAGAAGAAAAGTTCGTCCTCGTAGCACTTCTCCTCGTGGTAGTGAATGTGCACGTTGCCCCCTGCGGGCGAGGGGGGGTCAGACCGGGGGGGGCTAATTCTCACTCACCACAGACCCCACACAGATGGAGCGAGGAACAGGATGGGGGTGTGGGGGGGGCTCCGGGGGGGGCACATAGGCGCCAATGATGGGCCAGCATACGGTGGAGTCACTCAGTGGTCACTGCCACTCAGGGACACGGGGGAGGGGCCCTGTAGGGGTGGGGGGTTCGTGGGGGGTGGCAGGTCGGGGGGGGGTGACACAGTGGGGCTGTTCTTAATGTTCCCTCTGAATACTGGGGGGGGCTCGGTTCCTGGCCGACCCTCTGTCGCCTGGCAACTAATGGCCAGGCCCTGCCCCCCACAAGGGGATGCTAAAGGGGGGGGAGAACAAAGGGGTCAGGTGACCTCCTGGCCCGGGGAAGGAGCTGAGCAGAGGAGGGGCTGGGGGGGGGTTAGTCTGGAGCTGGCTGGGGACGAGGAGTGAGGGCAGACGTGGGGGTCTGGCTCACTGCCCCCCAGAATGGACCCGGCCGAGGGGTCCGGCTCGCGGTACCTACAAGCTCTGTGTTAGCCCCTGTTCCTGTCATCGAATAAACCTCTGTGTCACTGGCTGGCTGAGAGTCACGTCTGCCTGCGCCGTGGGGGGGCAGGACCCTGTGGCCCCCCCAGGACCCCGCTGGGGTGGACTCGCTGTGGGAAGCGCGCGGAGGGGCAGGGGAGGCTGAATGCTCCCGGGAGAGACCCAGGAGGTGAAGCCGTGGGAGCTTCTTGCCCTGCAGACAGGCTGCTCCGAGGGAGAGGAGGCTCCCAGAGTCCTGCCTGGCTTGGTGGGGAGCAGTTCCAGAGCAGCGCCCGGGGACTCCGTGACAGATGGGGCCCCAAGTGGTGAGGGGGGGGTCCCAGCAGGGAGATCACGGGGGTCCCAGTGCGGGGGGACAGGGGGTCCCCTTGGGGGGCTTTCAGAGGGGTTGAGGGGTCCCGGCAGGAAGGGTGTCAGATGGAGGTTGGGGGTCCCAGTGGGGGGTCAGAGGGGGGACAGGGGGTCCCGACAGGGGGTCAGAGGGTGTCACAGAGTGTGGGGGGACACAGGGCCCTGCACCCCCACGTCCTGCGATTCCCCGGGGCTCTCAGCCAGCCAGGAAAGCAGCAGGTTCATCCAGACGACAGGACACAGGCCAGGACGGGTCTTGCCGGCACAGACAGCAGGACCCCCCTTTAGTTAGGTCCATCTGGGGGCCCCAGGGAGGCCCCAGCCCTGTTGGTCGGGGCCCCCCCCTTTCCCTACGAGCTCCAGACCTGAAACTCCCCCCAGCCTCCCCCGGCTCCTCCCCCAGCCTTTGTCCTTTGTCCAGTGTCCCGGGCAGAGGTGTCACCTGGCCTCCAACTCCCCCCCCCCCCCCTTACCTGCTCAGGTACCTCCCTCCCCAGGGCAGCCAGTCCCAGCACAGCCCCCTGCCACCTTCCCAGGCCAACACCCCCCCCTCAGATACGCCCCCAATACCACATCAAGAACATTCCCACCTCCTCACAGCGGGGTCCCGACGGGGGTGGGGGGGTCAGAGGAGGGTCAAGGGGTCCCGGGGGGGACTGAGGGGAGGTCCCCGCGAGGGGTCCCGGCAGGGGACTCAGAGGGGGGTCCCCGTGGGAGGAGTCAGAGGGGGTCAGGGGGTCCCGGCGGGTGGGCTGGGGGGGTCCCCACGAGGGGTCCCGGCGGGGGGCTCAGAGGGAGGTCCCCCTGGGGGGGGGTCAGAGGGTACCGGCGGAGGGTCCCGTGGGGGGAGTCAGAGGGGGGTCAGGGGTCCCAGCGGGGAGGCTGAGGGGAGGTCCCCGCAAGGGGTCCCAGCGGGGGGCTCAGAGGGGTGTCCCGGTGGGGGAGTCAGAGGGGGTCAGGGGTCCCGGCGGGGGGGTTGGGGGGTCCCCGCGAGGTGTCCCGGCGGGGGGCTCAGAGGGGGGTCCCCGTGGGGGAAGTCAGAGGGGGTCAGGGGTCCCAGCGGGGGAGCTGGGGGGGTCCCCGCGAGGGGTCCCGGCGGGGGGGCTCAGAGGGGGGTCCCGGCGGGGGGGGGGGTCGCTCACCGTACACCACCATGTAGTTGCCCAGCAGGCTGGCGCTGTGGAAGGCCCGTTCCCGGGGGCCGTGCTGGGGGTCGCGCCCGCGCAAGGGGCTCCAGTGGCGCAGGTCCACGTGGAACAGGTCCGTGCTGTTCACTCGCATGCTGAATCTGGGGGGGGGGCGGGCGGTCAGCCGGGGAGCGTGACCCCCCCCAGCCCCCCACTGTGCCCCCCCAGCCCTCAGCCACCCCCCGCCTCTCCCCGGGCCCCCCAGCCACGCCCCCCACTGTGCCCCCCCAGCCCTCAGCCACCCCCCGCCTCTCCCCGGGCCCCCCAGCCACATCCCCCAGCCCCCCACTGTGCCCCTCAGCCCTGCCCCGAGCCTCTCCCTGGGCCCCCAGCCACCACCCCAGCCTCCCACTGTGCCCCTCAGCCACGCCCCGAGCCTCTCCCTTGGCCCCCCAGCTCCCAGCCCCCAGCCCTGCCCCCACCTCTCCCTGGACCCCCCAGCCCTCAGCCACGCCCCCGCCTCTCCCTGGGCCCCCCAGCCCTCAGCCCCAGGCCCAGCTCCCCCGCTCACCGGGCTGTGGAGGGCCGGTGCCCCCCGTACACCAGCAGGGCGCGGGAGGGCGGGTGGAAGACCATGGAGTGCCCGGCGGCAGCAGGCGCCTTCCCCCCGGCGGGTACCACGCGCTCCCACTGCCACCTCTCCAGATGGAAGCGGAACATCTGCGAGGAGAAGACGTCCACGGCAGTGCGGCCTGTGGGGGAGCAGGGTTAGCGGGGCTCCAACCCCCACTGCACCCCCCTGCTCTAACTACTAGCCCCCACTCCCGTCCCAGAGCTGGGACACAACCCAGGCGTCTGGTGTGATGAAATGGGAATGGTCTTAATGTTGTGTCTGAATTCTGTGTGTGCCTCAGTTTCCCCTGTGTGTTACTCCAGGACCTAGGTGGGGGGTTCAGGGTGCGTGAGCGGTGCAGAGACCCCTAGAGGGCAGGTGTGGCTGTGACTGGCTGCCCGGGCACGGAGACCGGCCGACACCCTGTATCCAGAGCCCGTCGCCTGCAGGGGGGTTGGGGCAGCCCGGGTGACCTGCTGGCCCGGGAAGGAGGCGACAGGCGGGTCTGAGGCTGGGCTGCGGGAAGGACTCGGGGGGAGCCCAGGGAGCCCTGCTCCCGGTGCTAACAGCTCTGTTCTGCACTGGGTTCCCCACGACAACGACCTGGCACAGAGCAGCCGTTCCCCTCGCCGGTCGGCCCAGCAGAACCTACTGCAGTAACGGCTCCGGCGCACTCGGTGTGGAGACGTTCGGGGGCCCCTCGCGGGCAGCCCTGAGCTCCCCCGTGTGCGTTAGCCGCCCCCACCCACCAGGGCTGGTTCGGTGCTCCAGAGGTCACCGGGATGCCGCAGACGGGCAAACCCAGGAACCTTCTGCCTTCTCGTTTAGCCCAATCTGCTTTCCAAGCCTCCCTCGCATCGCAGACGAGTGCCCGCGGCAAACGGACGCGCCCGAAAGGCTTGTGGGGCGTAAGGGGGGGGTGTTGTCAAGGTCTGGGTGGATCGGAGGCGTCTGGATTCGCTGAGCTTCACGGGATGTTCCTCGGCAAGGGAGCGACATTAGCCAGGATCAGTCCCCGTCCCTGTCACTCGCTGGCTGGGAGTCGCTGCGGGGGGCCGGGGTGAGCAGGGGGCGTGAGAGGCTCCCCAGGGGCCCCGCCCAGGGGGACTCGCTGCGGGGGGGCCGGGGTGAGCAGGGGGCCGAACGCACCGAGGTCGGACCCAGGAGGCCCCGAAGCCGAGCAGGCTCCTGGCCCCAGTGACAGGTGCCCTGCGGGAGACGCTGCCCCAGAGTCCTGCCTGGCTTCCCCCGGAGCCCTGAGAGCCCCCAGCCTGGGACCCCAGGAGTCCTGGCTCCCAGCCCCCCCCTGCCCTAACCCACCAGCCCCCGCTCCCCGTCCAGAGCCAGGGAGAGAACCCAGGAGTCCTGGCTCCCAGCCCCCCCTGCCCTAACCCACCAGCCCCCGCTCCCCGTCCAGAGCCAGGGAGAGAACCCAGGAGTCCTGGCTCCCAGCCCACGTCTCACCTCCGAAGACGTACAGCCACGTGTCGACCACGGCTGCAGCGTGGCTGGCCAGGCTGGGGGGCGGGGAGCCCGTGGCATTGGGGGGGGCCAGCTCCAGCCAGCGCCCCTCGTGGGGTCGGTACATCCAGACGTCGCTGGCCAGGAAGCCGTTGGCCAGCTCCCCACCACACAGCACCAGGCAGCCCTGCCAGGCCACGGCCACGTGGGAGTGACGGGCCGCCTGCGGGGAGAGAGGGGGTTAGCGCTGGGGGAGGGGACACACCATCGCGGGGGGGCGGGGGGGGTGACACAGTCTGTGCCAGCCCGGCCTGACGCACTCGCTACCCCCCACGCCGGGCCAGGAGCTGGAGCTGGGGATGTAGGACCGGGGACGACTCTGTTCTTTGCTGCCCCAAGCACGGCAGGCAGGCGGCTTTCGGTGGCACAGGTCCACTGGTCCTGCGGATTTGGCGGCGTTTCTGCGGGTGATCTGCCGGTGCTGCACCATTGGCGTCCCCGCCGCCAAAGCCATGGGACCGGCGGCCCTCCCGCAGGCATGCTGCCAAAGCCACCTGCCTGCCACCCTCACAGCAGCCGGCAGGCTGCCCCCCCAGCTTGCCCCCCCAGGCATCGCTGGCTGCGCTGGCGCCTGGAGCCGCCCCTGCATAGGACGTGGTTTGAAACCTGCCACCAGCATCCCTGGGAGGCAGGTGAGAAAACGCGGGAATGCGAAGCTGGTGGAGCTGGGGGGCCGTGACTAGCGTCTGTCTAAGCAGGCGGGGGGGGGGGGGGTGCCCTGGAGAAAGGACCCAGCCAGGGCGTCAGGGAAGCGCCATGGAGCCAGCCAGCCGGGGGGAGACGCCCAGGCTGGCTCTGCCCTTTCTCGGATCCCTGGAGAGGGTCCCGGGCCCCTGCGAGGGCCGAGCACGGAAACCCGCGGCGCGGGCCCAGCCAGCGAGCGGCTCTCGGGTGCCGGCGTTACCGCTGCCGGAGGAGCTAGAGACGCTCCCCCCAGGCTGCCGGGAACTGGGGCCGGGAAGGGAGCGGCAGCCTGAGCTCACCCGGCCCCGGGGACCGGGGTCACTGAGCCTTGGGGAGACAAGCCAGGCGGGACGTCCCCTTTGGCTCCATCGCTGGACGGACGTGTACAAGGCGAGGCCGGGCACACGGTGTGGGGGAGGGTGCTGGGGAGCCACTCAGCTGGGCCCAGCGGGGGGGGGAACAGGGCGTGGGGGGGCCATGGGGGGGACGTACCAGGGAGAAGGGGTGTGAGGAACTAGGACTGTTCTTACTGGGGGCTGAGAGTGCTGGGGGGGGGGGGGGTTGGCCTGGGAGGACGAGCTGCACTGGGGGGGGGGGAGACTGGCCGGAGGGAGGGGCCTGAGCAGGTAACGCGAGACCCCAGGGAGGGGGGAGAGGCCAGGGGACCCCTCTGCCCGGGGAGCTGAACAAAGGGGGGGGAGAGGCTGGGGGGAGAGGGGGTTTCAGGAGCCGGCTGGGGAATGGAGGGAGCCCAGACGGGGCTCTGACCCCCCAAGGGGGCTGTGGGGCTCCTGGGACCCCAAGATGGACCCAATGCGGGGGGGGGTCCTGCTGTCTGTGCCGGCAAGACCCGTCCCGGCCTGTGTCCTGTCGTCTGAATAAACCTGCTGCTTTCCTGGCTGGCTGAGAGCCCCAGGGAATCGCAGGACGTGGGGGTGCAGGGCCCTGTGTCCCCCCACACTCCGTGACAAGGGGCACAGGGGGACGTACCTGGGAGGAGGGGTACGGGGGGCGCGGCGGGGGGGACGTACCGAGGAGGAGGGGCACGGGGGGGGGCGCGGCGGGGGGGGGGACGTACCGGGGAGGAGGGGCACGGGGGGGGCGCGGCGGGGGGGGGGACGTACCGGGGAGGAGGGGGACGGGGGGGACGTATCGGGGAGGAGGGGGACGGGGGGGGACGTACCGGGGAGGAGGGGGACGGGGGGGGGGACGTACCGGGGAGGGGCTCAGCACCCGGCGCTGCCACAGGTTGGAGGTGAAGTTGTAGATGACGAGGTCGCCCAGCGCCGTGTTCAGGTCCAGCCCTTGGGGAGCAGAGCAGCTGTGAGGGGGGGGCCCCCAACACCTGCCCCTCCCCCCCGTCCCCACCCCTACCCTGCCCCCCCTCCTCCCACCCCACCTCCCCTGCCCCCCATCCCCACCCCCACCCTGCCCCCCCTCCTCCCACCCCACCTCCCCTGCACCCCCGTCCCCACCCCTACCCTGCCCCCCTCCTCCCACCCTACCCCCCTGTCCCCACCCCTACCCTGCCCCCCTCCTCCCACCCTACCCCCTGCCCCCCATCCCCACCCCTACCCTGCCCCACCTCCCCTCAACCCCATTGCATCCTCCACACCCTGCACCCCCCGTGCCCCAAGCCCCGCGGCGGCGTCTCTGACCCCCGAAGATGTAGAGCGCCCCGGTGGGGGGCAGGACGGCGCCGGCGGCAGCCGTGCGGGGCCGGAAGTGGGGGTCCCCCGAGCTCAGGTTGTACCAGCGCCCGGCACCCTGGTTCTCGCCCAGCGCCAGGTCACAGGCCTCGCCCACAAAGCCTGGCCGGCACCGGCACCGGTCAGACTCCTGCGGGGACAGACAGACAGATGGACAGAGGCTCCCGGCTCGCAGACCCCCAGCCCTGGGTCCTGGCCCATCCCTCCGTTCACAGGGGAGAGGGAGCAGTGGGGGGAGTGTCTCACTCGCCTGGTGGCGGGGGCAGTGGGGGGCAGGGGGGGCAGGGGGTCAAGGGGGCTCACCTGGTGGCGGGGGCAGTGGGGGCTCACCTGGTCGCAGGCCCCGTGGCCCAGGCAGTAGCTGGCGCAGTGGGGCTCAGGGGGGGCAGTGGGGCTCAGGGGGGCAGGGGAGGCTCAGGGGGGCCAGGGGGCTCACCTGGTCGCAGGCCCCGTGGCCCAGGCAGTAGCTGGCGCAGTGGGGCACAAGGGGGGCAGTTGGGCTCAGGGGGGCTCACCTGGTCGCAGGCCCCATGGCCCAGGCAGTAGCTGGCGCAGTGGGGCACGGGGGGGCAGTGTGGCTCAGGGGGGCAGGGGAGGCTCAGGGGGCAGGGGAGGCTCAGGGGAGGCTCAGGGGGGCCGGGGGGCTCACCTGGTCGCAGGCCCCGTGGCCCAGGCAGTAGCTGGCGCAGTGGGGCACGGCGCAGTCCGCCCCCCCCCAGCCAGGCCGACACTGGCACTGGCCGTGGGGCTCGCAGGCACCGTGGCCGGAGCAGCCGCGGGGGCAGAGCGAGACCCGGTAGCTGGCGTTGAAGCCCAGCAGGTTGTAGTTGGCGTCGCTGAACAGGTGCAGCAGCATCTGGCGTGTGGGGGGGGGGGATGGGATCAAACACATGGGCCCCCACCCCCCCCACATGGGCCCCCCACCCCCCCACCTGCCCCCCACAGCCCCAGTAACCCCCCCTCCTCCAAACTCTGCCCAGCGCCCCGCTTCCCCCCCACGGACCCCACTACCCTCCCCCGGACTCCTCCCCGCCCCGCCCGCAGTCACCCGGGGGGGGGGGGTCACCTTGCCGGAGGCGGCCTCCAGAGGGGGGGGCAGGGTGCTGCCGCTCAGGCTGGCCAGCAGGGGGCAGCGCGGGGAGTCGCCGTCGTAGACGAAGAGGTAGTCGTAGGTGCACTCGGTGTCCATGAACAGGAAGGTCAGAAGCACCCGGTGCCGGCTGCTGGGGGCTGAGGAGACACGGGGGGGTCAGACACGGGACCCCACCACTGCCCCACGGGGAGCACGGCTCCCAGCATGCACCACGGTGCCCCCGGGGCCCTGACACCCCCCCAATGGGGAGCACGGCTCCCAGCATGCACCACGGCGCCCCCGGGGCCCTGACCCCCCCCAATGGGGAGCACGGCTCCCAGCATGCACCACGGTGCCCCCGGGGCCCTGACCGCCCCCCCGCCCCCACCGGGAGCTCGGCTCCCAGCATGCACCACGGCGCCCCCGGGGCCCTGACCGCCCCCCGCCATGGGGAGCACGGCTCCCAGCATGCACCACGGCGCCCCCGGGGCCCTGACACCCCCACAGGGAGCACGGCTCCCAGCATGCACCACGGCGCCCCCGGGGCCCTGACCGCCCCCCCCCCACAGGGAGCACGGCTCCCAGCATGCACCACGGCGCCCCCGGGGCCCTGACCGCCCCCCGCCAGTGGGAGCACGGCTCCCAGCATGCACCACGGCGCCCCCGGGGCCCTGACCGCCCCCACGGGGAGCACGGCTCCCAGCATGCACCACGGCGCCCCCGGGGCCCTGACCACCCCCCCCCCCGCACAGGGAGCACGGCTCCCAGCATGCACCACGGCGCCCCCGGGGCCCTGACCCCCCCCGCCATGTGGAGCACGGCTCCCAGCATGTACCACGGCGCCCCCGGGGCCCTGACCCCCCCCCCGCCATGGGGAGCACGGCTCCCAGCATGCACCACGGCACCCCCAGGGCCCTGACCCCCCCCACGGGGAGCATGGCTCCCAGCATGCACCACGGCACCCCCAGGGCCCTGACCCCCCCCACGGGGAGCATGGCTCCCAGCATGCACCACGGCGCCCCCGGGGCCCTGACACCCCCACAGGGAGCACGGCTCCCAGCATGCACCACGGCGCCCCCGGGGCCCTGACCGCCCCCATGGGGAGCACGGCTCCCAGCATGCACCACGGCGCCCCCGGGGCCCTGACCGCCCACCCCCCCGCACAGGGAGCACGGCTCCCAGCATGCACCACGGCGCCCCCGGGGCCCGGCCACCCCCCCACGGGGAGCACGGCTCCCAGCATGCACCACGGCGCCCCCGGGGCCCTGACCCCCCCCATGGGGAGGATGGCTCCCAGCATGCACCACAGCACCCCCAGGGCCCTGACCACCCCCCCACGGGGAGCACGGCTCCCAGCATGCACCACGGCGCCCCCGGGGCCCTGACCCCCTCCCATGGGGAGCACGGCTCCCAGCATGCACCACGGCGCCCCCGGGGCCCTGACACCCCCCCACGGGGAGCACGGCTCCCAGCATGCACCACGGCGCCCCCGGGGCCCTGACACCCCCCCACGGGGAGCACGGCTCCCAGCATGCACCATTGCGCCCCGACCCCCCCCCCCCCCACCAGGCTCTCACTGATTTCAAGGCCAGAAGGCACCGCTGTGCCCGTCCTGTCTGACCCGTCAAAGACCTGCCCCGATTCCCCCCCGGGCAGAGACCCACAGCCGGCCAGGCAGGACGGTAACGGCCTCAGGGACGGGATCCATGGTCCAAGGGGCCATTCCCCTCCCAATGCCCCGTCCGACCGGGTCCCGTTCCCCCTCCCGGACCAGGGCATGTTCAGCCTTTCGCTGCCGGAGCAAAGAGCCCCCGACCCTTGGGCCGAGTCCCCCCGACCCTCCCTGGCCCCGCTGAGCGGCGGGAGCTCCTGGCAGCTCTGGGGCAGGGCTCTGAACCCTCCAATGGTCCTCGGGGCTCTGCTCCGGCCCTGCCCCAGCGTGTCACCAGCCGGCGAGGAGCGCAGGGCCCAGCTCCGGGCGTGGGGGGCGCAGGGGGCGCGGGGCCCGGCTGCAGGCGTGGGGGGCGCAGGGGGCGCGGGGCCCAGCTCCGGGCGTGGGGGGCGCAGGGAGCGCGGGGCCCGGCTCCGGGCGTGGGGGGCGCAGGGGGCGTGGGGCCCGGCTCCGGGCGCGGGGCGCGGGGCTCAGCTCCGGGCGTGGGGGGTGCAGGGCCCGGCTCCGGGCGCGGGGGGCGCGGGGCCCGGCTCCGGGCGTGGGGGGCGCAGGGGGCGTGGGGCCCGGCTCCGGGCGCGGGGGGCGCGGGGCCCAGCTCCGGGCGTGGGGGGCGCAGGGAGCGCGGGGCCCAGCTCCGGGCGTGGGGGGCGCAGGGGGCGCGGGGCTCGGCTCCGGGCGGGGGGGGCGCAGGGGGCGGGGGGCGCGGCTCCGGGCGGGGGGGGCGCGGGGGGCGCGGGGCGCGGCTCCGGGCGGGGGGGGCGCAGGGAGCGGGGGGCCCGGCTCCTGGCGTGGGGGGCGCAGGGAGCGCGGGGCCCGGCCCGGGGCGTGGGGGGCGCAGGGGGCGCGGGGCCCAGCTCCGGGCGTGGGGGGCGCAGGGGGCGCGGGGCCCAGCTCCGGGCGTCGGGGGCGCAGGGGGCGCGGGGCCCGGCTCCGGGCGCGGGAGGCGCACGGGGCGCGGGGCCCGGCTCCAGGCGTGGGGGGCGCAGGGAGCGGGGGGCCCAGCTCCGGGCGTGGGGGGCGCAGGGGGCGCGGGGCTCGGCTCCGGGCGTGGGGGGCGCAGGGGGCGTGGGGCTCGGCTCCGGGCGTGGGGGGCGCAGGGAGCGCGGGGCCCGGCTCCAGGCGTGGGGGGCGCAGGGAGCGGGGGGCCCGCTCCGGGCGTGGGGGGCGCAGGGGGCGCGGGGCCCGGCTCCAGGCGTGGGGGGCGCAGGGGGCGCGGGGCCCGGCTCCGGGCGCGGGAGGCGCAGGGGGCGCGGGGCCCGGCTCCAGGCGTGGGGGGCGCAGGGAGCGGGGGGCCCCCAGCCTGGGCCCCGAGGGGAGGTCCCCCCCAAGCCCTGCTCGAGGCGCATTTGTGCAGCCTGGGCTGGCGCCAGCCCCCGTGGCAGCGCTGGCGGCTCATGTGCGTCTGGTGCCCCCCGGCCCCCACCTTCGATCAGCCACTCGCAGTTCCCGTTCACAGAGTAGTTGCCCGGCCCGTCGCTGACGAAGCCCTCGGTGCCCCGCAGCACCTGGCGCTGCCCCTTGCAGTCGCCGGCGCCGGCCCAGCGGACCCGGCTCAGCGCCAGGGCCAGCGCCAGGGCCAGCAGCAGCCCGGGGCGGCGGGAGGGGGGCGGGGCGCCGTCCATCGCCGGGCTCAGCGGGGGTCGGGGGGCTCCATGCGCCAACCTGTGCGGGGGAGACGGGGGTCAGGGGCACGACAGTGCGGTGACCCCCAGATCCGGCCACGGGGCGCCTCCCCCCCACCCCCATCCCGACCCCGGTCCGGCCTCGGGGCGACTTCCCCCCCCACCCCCATCCCGACCCCTGTCCAGCCACGGGGCGACCCCCCCCCGCCACCCCCGGCCTGGCCGTGGTGACCCCCCCGGACCCAGCCACGGGGCGACTTCCCCCCCCACCCTCCGGTCCGGCCACGGGGCTGATCCCAGGCGCCCCCAAAAGACCCGCGGGGGGAACACGGGGGGGCCTGCAGCGACGGGGACGGGCCCGGGGGCGGGGTGCAGCGTGGGGGGGGATCCTATGGGGGCGGGGCCTGTAGCGCAGGGAGCCCGGGGGGGCCGGGGGGGGGGAGGAGGCCTCGAGGGGTTGGGGGACCTGGGGGGCCCATAGGGCCCGGGCGGGGGCCGGTGTGTGGGGAGCTGGGGGGCGATGGGGGGAGGGGGCAGCGCTCTATGGGGGCCCGTTGGGGCGGGGGAGCTATGGGGGGAGGGGGCGATGGGGACCGGGGGACTATAGGGGCCCGTTGGAGCCGGGGGGGCGATGGGGCGATGGGGGCTATAGGGCCCGGGGGGGGATGGGGGGAGGGGGCGATGGGGGCTATAGGGGCCCGTTGGGGCCGGGGGGGCGATGGGGCGATGGGGGCTATAGGGCCCGGGGGGGGATGGGGGGAGGGGGCGATGGGGGCTATAGGGGCCCGTTGGGGCCGGGGGGGCGATGGGGGGAGGGGGCGATGGGGGCTATAGGGCCGGGGCGGGGGGGCGATGGGGGCCCGTTGGGGCCGGGGGGGCTATGGGGGGAGGGGGCTATAGGGCCCGGGGGGGGCGATGGGGGGAGGGGGCGATGGGGGCTATAGGGCCCGGGGGGGGGGGCGATGGGGGCCGGTCTCGCTCTCACCCGCTCGCTCTGCCCGTGGCGGACTCCGGGCCGGGAGCAGCGAGACGCGGGGCCAGAGCGGCGCGCGGGACCATAGAGCGGGCGGGGCTGCGCGGCGGGAGGGGCCCGGGCCCGGGCCCGGCCGCTCTGGGCTCCCGTCTCGCTGGTTCCGGCCCGGGGCTGGCGCGGGGGGGCTCGGCCGGAGGGGGAACAGGGAACCCCCGGAACAGCCCCGCCCCCGGCCGGCGCGTGCGAGCTGCGGGCGGGGCTCGGTCCGGGCTCGCGGCACAGACTGACCCGAGGCCGGCCCCGGGAGCCCCCAGCGAGCGGCCCGGCCCGGACACGGCCCCGGTTCCGCTCCCGGGTCCCGGCCCCGCTGGGCGCCGACTCGGACCCGCCCGGTTCGCCGCCGCCGGGACCAGCGGAGCCCCCGGCCCGGAGCCCGAACCGGCCCCGAGCTCGGCGGGGGGGGTCAGGCCGGGGGTGATTAACCCTTCCCGGCCCGTCACCGCCCCCGCCGGGCGCCCAACAGCCCGCCCGCCCCGCACACTCCGGCTCCGGGCCCCACCCCCCCACACACTCCGGCTCCGGCCCCCCCCCCCCCAGACCCGCTCCGGGCCCCACCCCCCCACACACTCCGCCCCCCCGCCACTCCGGCTCCGGGCCCCGCCTCCCCCGCACACAGTTCGGAGCCCCCCCGCACACTCTGGGGCCCGCCCCCACCCCCACTCCGAGCCCCTGCCCCCCACCTCCACCCTCTGGGCCCCACCCCCCACCAGGCCTTGCCCCCCCCACTCCAGGCCCCACCCTCTGCCCCCCACACTCCAGGCCCTCCCCCCCCAGACCTGCTCCAGGCCCCACCTCCAACCCCCTCCAGGCCCTGCCCCCCCACACTCCAGGCCCCACACTCCAGGCCCCCCCTTGCCCCCCCACTCCACAGTCCAATAGAAACACGCGAATCCTCTTTATTTTGGCAAAAACAACTCCAGAAATTCTTCAGCATCGGGTGCCAGAATCTGTGGGGGGGGATGTCCCGGGGGGCCAGGGAGCTGGGGGGGGGAATGTCCCGGGGGGCAGGGAGCTGGGGGGGGAATGTCCCGGGGGGCAGGGAGCTGGGGGGGGGAATGTCCCGGGGGGACAGGGAGCTGGGGGGGGACAGGCAGCCTGGGTCACGGGGGAGAATGACGATGGTGGGGAGTGGTAACGAGAGCACTGGGCCCCCCCCTCAGTAGGTGCTGGGGAGGGGCGGGGGGGTTAGGTCCCCAGCCCATGCTGGCGGGGGGGGGCTCCTAGCCCTGCTGGGGGGGTCAATCCCCATGTTCATTCAGTCCCAGCCCCCAGGCCTCCTACACTGGGGGTGACGGGGAGCTGGGCCGCTCCCATGGGAGGCCATTCACCCCCCACTCCAGCCCAGTCAGTGCCGGCCAGGGGCCCCCATGGGGCACAGGGGCAGGAGGCTGGGGGCCGCGAAGGAGGTGGGAAGGAACGACCCAGGAGGAAGGGGTCACATGTAGGGGTCCGGCCCCCTCGGTCTGCATGGGGGGGGCTGGGGGCAGACTACGGGGGATGGGCCCCTAGACGGGCCGTGCGCCCCCCGTGTGCATGCTGAAGTACTCGGTGTAGCCGTTGGCGGGGTGCAGCTGGGGGGCCTGTAGCTGGTACGGGGGGGGCTGGCTCTCGCCCCCCGGGGGGGGTTTCAGCAGCACGTGGGGCCTGCTCAGCTCTGATGTCGTCACCACGCAGCTCGGGGTCGTGGTCCGCTCCGCTGGCGTCTCCTCCACCTGCTTACGGGCCTGGGGGCAGAACCGGGGGGTCAGTGCTGGGGGCACAAGCCTGGGTATACGGGGACCCCCCCCTCAGCGCTGGGACCTGGCCCCTCTGGGGCGGGGGCTGGTTGGCGGGGACCCCGCTGGGGCGGGGCAGGGGGCTGGTTGGCGGGGCAGGGGGCTGGTTACCAGGAACCCCGCTGGGGTGGGGGCTGGTTACCGGGGACCCGGCGGGGCAGGGGGCTGGTTACCGGGGACCCCTCTGGCACAGAGCAGGGGGCTGGTTACCAGGGACCCCGCTGGGGCGGGGCGTGGGGCTGGTTACCGGGGACCCCACTGGGGTGGGGGGCTGGTTAC
The DNA here is from genome assembly GCF_020497125.1 of Mauremys mutica. Classification (NCBI taxonomy): domain Eukaryota; kingdom Metazoa; phylum Chordata; order Testudines; family Geoemydidae; genus Mauremys; species Mauremys mutica. The sequence continues at coordinate 64,167 of NW_025423358.1, read as the reverse complement.
CGGGGACCCCGCTGGGGTGGGGGCTGGTTACCGGGGACCCTGCTGGGGCGGGGCAGGGGGCTGGTTACCGGGGACCCCGCTGGGGCAGAGCAGGGGGCTGGTTACCGGGGACCCCGCTAGGGCGGGGGCTGGTTACCGGGGACCCGGCGGGGCGGGGGGCTGGTTACCGGGGACCCCTCTGGCACAGAGCAGGGGGCTGGTTACCAGGGACCCCGCTGGGGCGGGGCGGGGGGCTGGTTACCGGGGACCCCACTGGGGTGGGGGGCTGGTTACCGGGGACCCCGCTGGGGCGGGGCGGGGGGCTGGTTACCGGGGACCCTGCTGGGCCGGGGCGGGGGGCTGGTTACCTGCCAGCCCCCTGGCACAGAGCAGGGGGCTGGTTACCAGGGACCCCACTGGGGCGGGGCGGGGGGCTGGTTACTGGGGACCCCGCTGGGCTGGGGAGACAGGCACAGGGGAGACAGGCACAGGGAGAAGCCGGGAGGGGCCGCTCGCCCAGCCCCGTCTCTCACGTTGGCGGCGCCCCGCACCGGGCCCTGGGGGATGGAGAAGAGCTCGGTGAAGTTGGGGACGGAGTCGCTGATGAAGGTCACGTTGCCGTAGACGTGGTGGGGGAACTTGGGGCCGGGCGCCGCCTCCTCCACGATGCCGATCTGCGAGGTGCGCACGTGGTACGGGAAGTTCTTGTTGGCCGCTGAGGGGCGCGTCATGATCTGTGGGGGGAGGAGGGGTCAGTGCTGGGGAGTGGGGCCGAGCCCCCGGGAACCCCCACCCCCACCAGACAGGAGCTCGGCGCACGCTGGGGGCAGGGGGCTCACCGGGGGAGGACGCCTGTTCTGTGACCGGTGTCGCTCACGGCCACTCCGGGTTAGGGGTACGCTCGCCACAGGCCCCCGTGCTGGACGTTTTTCTCCCCCCGTGTCCCTAGGGTCCAGCTCTGGCACCCTCTGGAGTGGTGCCCACACGGCGCGGTACAAGGGGCACCACCGACTCCCCCCACCCTCGGTTCCTTCCTGCCGGGAACGCCGACAGCAGGGCCGGCCGGCGGGTCGTGGGACGGGCGTGAGCAGCATCTCGAAGGACACGCGTCAGGGAACAGGTCACCGTCCTTTGCCAGCGTCTGTTCCCGGTTAGCGACTCCCAGGCAGTGCCACCGGCGGCGGGTAGGAGCTCATGGACGTGTGGATTGGAACACACCTCTGCCGAGCCCAGCGCTGTCCCTGGCCTGCTGGGTGACGGGTAATGCGCCGGGAACGTGTTGTGACAAAGTGGGGGGGTTTCTTGGGTTTTCTGTGTTTCCCAGGGGGCTGCATGCAGGGGTGGGGGCTCAGTGTCCCGGGTGTTGCTGGTTAACGAGGGGAGGGGAGAGGGAGTTTGTTGGTGCACAGGGACCGGAGAGGGACTTGGGACCCCGGCCCGGCCTGGAGGATGGAGACCCCAGCGACCGGTGACCTGGTGACCCGGAGACCCAGCTCAGGAGTCGCAGCCGGTTCTGGCCAGTGGGGACAATGGGCTGCGGGGAGAGGACCCCGGTGCCCTGCCCAGCCGGCTCCAGCCAGAGGGGCCAGAGGGGGGCGGAGAGCAGAGGAGACCCAGGCCCCGGTTTACGACCCTGTTTCCCTGGAGAGGAGACAATGGACAGAGGGGGCCTGGGGCCGGGGGTATCGGAGGCCCAGCTGGGAGCAGGGGGGCTCTGGGCTGGAGGGGGAGCAGGCAGAGCCCCCCTGGCTGCAGGGGGACTGGGATGTGCTGGGCTGAGGGAGGCCAGGCCTGAGGCCGGAGAGTTTCCTGTGCTGGGTTCAACCCCCAATAACCCTCCTGTGTTACGCTGGCTGAGAGTCGCTCCGGGCTAGAGAACAGGGCGGGGGGATCATCCCTTTCAGGGGTGAGGAGGCCCTGGGGGGCCCAGAGCAAGGGGACTCCCTGGGGGGCCCACGGCAGAGACAGACGTGCTGAGGCTCAGAGAGGTGCGGCTCCAGGAGGTGGAGGGGCCTGACCCCGAGGGAGAGGGGACCCCTGAGAGAGGCTGTCGCACTGAAAGGGGCACCCCCCAAGGACCGCACGGGGCCACCAGTGGGCTCGATCTGTGAGTCTGAGACATGTCCTGGGCGGGGACGTGCACCAGGGAAGCTGCCGAGGACACTTGTGATCTGGTCGAGTGGCCTTTCAGCAGCGGCAGCGGCTGGGCCGGGGTCTGCCCAGGACGATCTGCGAGGACACCGGGAGCCCCTTCCTCCCGCCCGCTGTCGCGATGAGGAGCTGGGTGGGCCTGTGGAAGGGCTCGGTACGCTCCAGGGCGTGCAGCCGCCGAGTGCGGCGGGGCCGGAGCACCGGCAGAAGGACGTCCGGGCCGGCGTGGAGAGAGGACACCTCCTTCGGCAGGAAGCCGGCGGGGGGGCAGGGGCGGTCGCAGCTGCACCATGTCCTCGTAGAACAGCGTCTATGGTGGCTCCAAGGTCCTGGCTTCAGCTGTGGCCCTCATCTCCCGACGTCACTGCCACAGGGCAGGCGACTCTCCACCACAGGTGGAGCCCGTAGGCTGGGAGGCCTGGGGGCCCGGCGGGGACCAGACCGAGGGCCCGTTGAGGGACCAGGTTCCGAACCGGTGGGACGAGCGTCTGGAGGCCCCTTAGGAACCTGACCGACCTCTCGTGCGAGAACCCCGATTCCCCGGCCCGGCCGCGGAGGTGAAAGGCCGAGATGGCCGCTGGACGATCCCTGATGGGAGACAGGCCTAGGCCCTGGCTCTTTGGGGGGGTGGGGCAGCGATGCTCCGATGCCCAGCGGGAGAACCCCGTGCACTGCGCCGGGCAAGTGGCTCTCGTGGAAGGCTCTCTGCTGTCCCGGGGACCTGCTGCCGCTCCCCAGAGCAGGTCCGTTCCTCGTGGTTCGGCCGCGCCGCGAGGCGAGGTTTGGGGCAGGAGAGGTCTGGGCAGTTGGGTAGCGACCAGGGGGCAGCTACTGCCAGATCCATCATCGTGCCGAAGCAGCGTGGGCGCGGCCACACCGGGGCGACCATGACGACCCGCGCTCTGTCCCCCTTGATCTTGGACGGGACCCTGCTGAGCGGGAACGTGAACACCAGGTCCCCCGACCACGACAGGGGAAAGGCGTCTGAATACTGCCTGCGACGTGGGGGGCAGGACCCTGTGGCCCCCCCAGGACCCCGCTGGGGCGACTCGCTGGGGGAAGCGCACGGAGGGCAGAGGAGGCTGAATGCTCCAGGGAGAGACCCAGGAGGTGAAGCCGTGGGAGCTTCTTGCCCTGCAGACAGGCTGCTCCGAGGGAGAGGAGGCTCCCCAGGGTCCTGCCCGGCTCGGTGGGGAGCAGCTCCAGAGCAGCGCCCGGGGACGCCGGGACAGGGGTCACAGGGCCAGGATGGGTCTGGCCCCCCTTGGCCGTTGGAAGCAGCAAGTGACGGGAGTAAAGCCCCTTGCGCGTGTGGGGTGCAGGAGCTCCCGCCCGCAGAAGGCCCGTGAGGGGTCCCTGAAGGGGGGTGGGGGTGAGGCCAGGGCTCGCGGGTGCCGGCGCCGGGCCGGGAGGGAAGGGAAGGGACCCGGCGGCTGGAGAAGCGGTGGGGAGCAGCTCGCCCTCCAGACGCCGCTGGGATGGAGCTGGGCAGGCCGGGCCGAGGGCTGCTGGCTCTGACGGCGCCTGTAGGCTTCGCTGCGGGCCCCGCGCCGGGCTGGCAGCCCCAGCCCGTCCAGCTCCGCGCACAGGCCCGGCTGGGACGAACAGCGAAGGGAAACGATCTAACCGTGAGTAACTGCACAGGCGAAGTTCTCCCCGAGCCGACCCGGACAAGGAGCTTTGCCAAGCAGGGAACGTTCCAGCACCGGCACTGGCGGCAGGAAGGAACCGGGGGGGGCACCGGGGGTGCCCCTTATACCGCACCAGGTGGGCACCAGAGCCAGGAAACGCCCGGCACCGGCACGTGGCGAGCGCACCCCTAATGCACGTGGGCAGGAGAAGTGGGGGGGAGCTCGGGGGCTCACCAGGAACACGGCATGAGCATACGGGTGGGTGGGGGGCTGGCCGAGGGCACCGGGGGGGCTCACCAGGAACACGGCGTGCACGTAGAGGTAGGTGGGCAGTTGGGGGGACATGGGGGGCACAGCGGGGCTCACCAGGAACATGGCATGCACGTACAGGTGGGGGGGACTGGCGGGGGGCACGGGGGCTCACCAGGAACACGGCATAAGCGTACGGGTGGGTGGGGGGCTGGCCGAGGGCACCGGGGGGGCTCACCAGGAACATGGCGTGCACGTAGAGGTAGGTGGGTGGTTGGGGGGGACATGGGGGGCACAGGGGGGCTCACCAGGAACATGGCGTGTGCATACGGGTGAGGGGGGGCTGGCGGGGGGCACGGGGGCTGACCAGGAACACGGAGTGCGCGTACAGGGGGGGGGGCATGGGGGGGCACGGGGGCTCACCAGGAACATGGCGTGCGCATACGGGTGGGTGGGGGGCACAGGGGCTCACCAGGAACACGGCGAGCACGTACAGGTGGGGGGCACAGGGGCTCACCAGGAACACGGCGTGCGCGTACACGTGCAGAGCACGGGGGCTCCCCAGGAACACGGCGTGCGCGTACGGGGGGGCTGGCAGGGGGCACGGGGGCTCACCAGGAACACGGCGAGCATGTACAGGTGGGGGGCACAGGGGCTCACCAGGAACACGGCATAAGCGTACACGTGCAGAGCACGGGGGCTCACCAGGAACACGGCGTGCGCGTACAGGGGGGGGGGGGGCTGGCAGGGGGCACGGGGGCTCACCAGGAACACGGCGTGCGCGTACAGGTGGGGGGGCTGGCGGGCACGGGGGCTCACCAGGACCACGGCGTGCGCGTACGGGGGGGCTGGCGGGGGGCACGGGGGCTCACCAGGAACACGGCGTGCGCGTACAGGTGGGGGGGCTGGCAGGGGGCACGGGGGCTCACCAGGAACACGGCGTGCGCGTACAGGTGGGGGGGCTGGCAGGGGGCACGGGGGCTCACCAGGAACACGGCGTGCGCGTACAGGTGGGCAGGGGGCACGGGGGCTCACCAGGAACACGGCGTGCGCGTACAGGTGGGGGGGGGGGCTGGCAGGGGGCACGGGGGCTCACCAGGAACACGGCGTGCGCGTACGGGGGGGCTGGCGGGGGGCACGGGGGCTCACCAGGAACACGGCGTGCGCGTACAGGGGGGGGGGCTGGCGGGGGGCACGGGGGCTCACCAGGAACACGGCGTGCGCGTACAGGTGAATTCCCAGCTGGATCCCGTTGACGATTTTCTCGCGGGCCCAGCGGGGGATGCCGAAGTTGGCGCTGAGCGCTGTGACCGGCACCGCGAAGAACCTGCAGCGAGGTGGGGGGGTGAGTGCACAGAACTCCCCCCACCCCAAACCAATCCCCTCCCCCGGCTACCCCCTCCCCAAACCAATCCCCTCCCCTGGCTCCCCCCACCCCAAACCTATCCCCTCCCCCTCCCCCGGCTCCCCCCACCATAAACCTATCCCCTCCCCCTCCCCCGGCTACCCCCTCCCCAAACCAATCCGCTCCCCGTGCTCCCCCCACCCCAAACCAATCCCCTCCCCCGCCCCCGGCTCCCCCCTCCCCAAACCAATCCCCTCCCCCTCCCCCGGCTCCCCCCTCCCCAAACCAATCCCCTCCCCCTCCCCGGCTCCCCCCTCCCCAAACCAATCCCCTCCCCCTCCCCGGCTCCCCCCTCCCCAAACCAATCCCCTCCCCCTCCCCGGCTCCCCCCTCCCCAAACCAATCCCCTCCCCCTCCCCGGCTCCCCCCTCCCCAAACCAATCCCCTTCCCCACCCCGGCTCCCCCCTCCCCCAACCAATCCCCTCCCCCTCCCCGGCTCCCCCCTCCCCAAACCAATCCCCTCCCCCTCCCCAGAGCCTGAAGCCCCCCCGCAGCCCTGCCCCAGTGGCGGCTGGCCCTGGCCCCAGTGCATTGTGGGGGCCGTGCACTCACCAGAGGGTGTAGGCAGCGAAGAAGGGGACGTAGAAGGGCTGTTTTTCGGGGCACTGCTTGAGCGTGGTGAGCACAGCGTAGCAGAACCAGACGTAGGCCAGGAACTGCAGCGCGATCAGCCCGTAGCCGGCCGGCGACTCGTACGTGTACAGCACCTGCGCAGGGTCGAAGAACTGCCCCCCCCACCTGGGTCAGCGCCCCAGGGCCCAGCGCGGGAGTGGGGCTCTGGGGTGGGGTCCCGTCCCATCCTGGGGGCTACAGGGAGATGGGCCTGGGGAGGGGGGTGTCCCAGGGAGAGGGGGACAGGCTCGGGGGAGGGGCCTGGAGGGGGTCCCAGGGTCCGGGAGGGTCTGGGGGTCCCAGGGTCTGGGAGGGGGCCCAGAGGGGGTCCCAGGGTCCGGGAGGGTCTGGGGGTCCCTGGGTCAGGGAGGGGTCCCAGGGTCCGGGAGGGTCTGGGGGTCCCAGGGTCTGGGGGGGGTCCCAGGGTCCGGGGGGGTCTGGGGGTCCCCGGGTCAGGGAGGGGCCCAGAGGGGGCCCAGGAGTGGGGGGTCCCGGGGGGTCTCACCTCGGCCTCGTAGATGAAGAGCACCACGTGGGTGATGGTGTAGAGGGTCATGTACACGGAGAGCTTGATGGAGCCCGTGTGGCTGATCCGGCCCCTGGGGGGGAACCATGAGCTGGGACCCCCCCGCCTCCCTGCCCCCCCCTCGCTGCCCCCCTCCCCCTTGCTGCCCCCTTCACTGCCCCTCCCCATCACTGCGCCTCTCACTGCCCCCTTGCTGCCCCTCCCCCTCGCAGCCCCCCCTCACCGCCCCTCCCCCACTGCCCCCTTCACTGCCCCTCCCCCCACTGTGCCCCTCGCTGCCACCCCTCCCCTTCACTGCCCCTCCCCGCCCCTCCCCCTCACTGCCCCCTTCACTGCCCCCCCTCACTGCTCACCTGCCCCCAACCCCTCCCCTCACTGCCCCCTCCCTGCCCCTCCCCCTCGCTGCCCCCCGAGGCTCCGGCGCCTGCCCCCCGGCGGTACCTGGTGACGGTGAAGCCCTTCCCCAGCAGGATGAGCATCAGCAGGAAGACGAGGAAGCTGACGGAGAAGAGCAGCTTGGCTGGGGAGAGAGGGGGGATGAGCCAGGGCCTGGGGGTGACCCCCCACGTGCCCCCAGCCGCGCTCAGTCACCCATCCCCAGCCACACGGGACCCCGCGACCCACAGTGCAGGCCCGGGACCCGGCCGGAGCCCCACTGCCCCGGGGGAAACCCGGGCCCATCCCCCGGCCGACCGTGGGGCGCGGCCGGCCTCTGGCCGGGTCGGGGGGGCCCAGCTCCGGGTGCGGATCCAGCCACGCGGCCCCCAGCCCAAGCCCAGACGGGAGGTCCCCTCCCTGCCCTGCTCCAGGCCCCGGTGGTTCAGCCCGGGACAGCGCCAGCCCCTCTGGCGTCGCTGGGGGGTCGTGTGCGGCTGGTGCCTCCCCACAGCCCCCAAATCTCTCCCACGGCGGCTCCCCCGGCTGCACCCGCCCGGCACCCACCCAGGATCTTGAGGCTGCCGTTCCCGACGCCGTCGCAGGCGTATTGACCCCAGTAAATGCAGAAGAACAGCAGGCTCAGCACTGGGGGGGGGAGGAGAGAGACAGTGAGTGAGGAGCCCCCCCCGCCACCCCCAACCCAGCATCAAACCCCAGACCTCCAGTGCCCCTCACTCCCGACCCGCAGCCCCCTGCTCCCCCAACCCTGCCCCCCCAGCCCTGCCAGTGCCCCTCACTCCCCACCCGCAGCCCCCTGCTCCCCCAACCCTGCCCCCCCAGCCCTGCCAGTGCCCCTCACTCCCGACCTGCAGCCCCCTGCTCCCCCAACCCTGCCCCCCCAGCCCTGCCAGTGCCCCTCACTCCCGACCCGCAGCCCCCTGCTCCCCCAACCCTGCCCCCCCAGCCCTGTCGGTGCCCCTCAGTCCCAACCCGCAGCCCCCTGCTCCCCCAACCCTGTCCCCCCAGCCCTGTCGGTGCCCCTCAGTCCCGACCCGCAGCCCCTGCTAGCCCAGCCCTGCCCCCCAGCCCCGCCGATGCCCCTCACTCCCGACCCGCAGCCCCTGCCAGCCCAGCCCTGGGCTCCCACCAGCCCCACCGGTGCCCCTCACTCCCGACCCGCAGCCCCAGCTCAGACTCACCCTCCACGCCGGCCGCCGTCATGAACATTTTGTAGGTGGTGTGGAGCAGCTGGCGTCCCTTGAGCAGATCTGAGGGTCGGGGGGGTTAGCGAGGGGCTGGGGGCCCTGAACTCTCCCCCGCAGGATGTGGCTCCCCCTCCCGTCCCCTCTCCTCCCCTCCCGCACTTCCACCTCTGGGGGGGGGGGGTCATCCCAGATCACAACCAGCCACCAGGGGGGAGGAGTCACCCCCACCTCCCCCAGACACAGGGGCCCCACGAACAGAGCCCCCCATTCCGGGCTTGATCCCCCCACCCCTAGTTACGGCCCCCCAGTAAAAGCTCCCCCACCCCCCCAGGACAAAGACAGTGACTCCCCACCCCCACCCCCCCACACGGCCCCCAGCACTCACAGCCAAAGTAGCAGGAGATGAGGAGGATGAGGAGGAAGATGAGGAGGAAGGTGATGTCTGTCTCCAGGATCCCTGGGGGGGGGGGGAGAGGGGTTAGGAGGGGCGCCCCGGACAGGAGAGGGTTAACCCCACACCTGGGCGGCGTAAGTCCCGCCCCTCAGACCCAGCTGGGCAGGGTATAAAAGGGAGCAGCCCAGGCAGGCAGCTCATTGTGGGCTGACCCCCTGAGGGGAAGGACCCTGGGTGGAGGCGGCAGCCCCAGGGAATCACCTGCACCAAGGAGCCGGGAGACCCAGGTGCCCCCAGCCGGCAGCAAGTGACCCAGGGAGGGTGCGTGAGCGGTACCTCCCCGCTCCACCACTGCCAGGGCCCTGGGTGGAGGCCCGGTGGAGTGGGGTGGGCCCGGGCCCCCCTACCTGGGCTGTGGTGGCCCCTTCCTTCCCCCTGGGTGCTGGCCACGGGGCCACACTGCGGTTACACTGACTCTGGCCGCTAGGCTGCGCTGCCCCAGGGTCCCCGGCCTCTGGGCTCTCCTGCTTTCAGCTGCAGGACTGTCAGGGAGACGGTGGTATCGCTGCCCTGGCGTCCAGACCCCCCCCCGCTCCCTGGGCAGGAGACATGGAGGGGCAAAGGGCACCTGTGGGGCAGACCTGCGGGGCCAGCAAGCTCTGCCCCCCAGCTCCTCCCCCGCTGCCCCCCACCCCCGGCCGAGGACCCACCAAACTCGTCGGCAGAGAAGTGCCGGGTCCAGAAGGATTTGCCGTTGGTCAGGATCATCTCGTACTCCAGCTCCAGCCCATCGCCCTGTGGGGAGAGGTCAGAGGTCACAGCTGGGGGGGGGCATGGCTGGGGGGTTGGGGGGGAGGGTTCATGGCCAAACTCACCCCACACTTGCTGAGGGCCACATACCACCAGCGCTCACGGACCGAGCGGAAGCTCCGGCCGCTGGCGCAGCTCAGGTACCGCACGGAGTCCTGGGTCAGCACCTGGGGGTGAGACGGGGGGGCAGAGAGAGGAGATGCAGGGGGCATCGGAGCCAGTGTGGGGGTACCCGTGTGCCCGTCTGTCCCCCCAGTCCTCAGGCCAGACGCCTCCCACGGGTTCCTCCTCGTGCCGGGGCGGGGCCCGCCCCAGGGCTGAACTTCTTCCCTCTCCGTTCGCACTGCGTGAACGGGCTGCGGGGGGACCCTGGGGGTGATGGGGCCCTTACCGGGCACCCCGACCAGGCGTTCGGTGTGGGGGGCTGCGGGGGGACCCTGGGGGTGATGGGGCCCTTACCGGGCACCCCGACCAGGCGTTCGGTGTGGGGGGATGTGGGGGGACCCTGGGGGTGATGGGGCCCTTACCAGGCACCCCGACCAGGCGTTCGGGGTGGGGGGCTGCGGGGGGACCCTGGGGGTGATGGGGCCCTTACCAGGCACCCCGACCAGGCGTTCGGGGTGGGGGGATGTGGGGGGACCCTGGGGGTGATGGGGCCCTTACCTGGCACCCCGACCAGGCGTACTGCGTGGTGAGGTTAATGACCTGGTTGTTTTCCGGCCGGATCACTGACTCTTTCATCAGGCAGTCCTGGGGGGGAGTAGAGGGGTTAGCACTGGAGACCCCCAGCCCCCCGGAAACCCACTGCAGTGAAGAGAGTTGCTAACGAGTGCCCCCTCGTTAATGAACGTGGGGGGGGGTGACAGACTCCAAGGCAGAAGGGACCATCTAGCGCAGGGGTAGGGAACCGATGGCACACGTGCCGAAGGCGGCACTCGAGCTGATTTTCAGCGGCACTCACTCTGCCTGGGTCCTGGCCACCGGTCCGGGGGACTCTGCATTTTAATTTAATTTTAAATAAAGCTTCTTAAACATTTTGAAAACCTTATTTACTTTACATACAACAATCGTTTAGTTCTATATTATAGACTTATAGAAAGAGCCCGTCTAAGAACGTTAAGGTGTACGACCGGCCGGCGAAACCTTCAATCAGAGTGAATAAATGGAGACTCGGCCCAGCACTGCTGAAAGGTGCCGACCCCTGACCTAGCGTGACCTCCTGTAGGACGCAGCCCTGGAGCCGCTCTCTCAGCCCGGCTGGACTGACGGCCTCCCCCCGGGGGGGCGGGGGGGGGTTACCTGTTCTGGGCCTTACTTCGGTCCGGATGGGTCTAGCGCCACGTACGGCCGACGGTCTCTGCCCTGCACGGCACAGCGAGGTGACCCCGCACCCACCTCGCCAGTATCTACCCCTCCCCCGAGCTTTAGCCGGCTGCAGCCGGGGGGTGGGGGGGGTGATCCGGGCCACTGGTGCAGGGCCAAGAACTGAGCCCTGCGGCCCCACTGGAAACCCACCTGCGCGAGGACGAATCTCTGACAGTGACGGTTTGAGACCGTTATTAACCCAGCTAACGAGCACTCAGTTCGTTTGATATCGTTCTAGGTCGACCGCCTGACAGGATCTATCACAGCAACACCGTTAACTTTCTCCACCAACGCGTACGTCTCACACAACAGCCGGGCAGGCTCGACAGTCCGTGACCCCGTGTGGATTTGCATTAATTCTATTACGCTCCTTTTGTCCTTCATTAATCGAGTCCCATCTCAGCCGCCCGTTTGCTGGCCCGGGATCAATGCCGGGCCAGCAGGGCTAAATTACCCGGCTCAGCCATTGACCCTTTTAAAATCCTGGCACAACATTTGCTTCCTTGCAGTCGTCTGGAACTTCCCCAGGGCCCCAAGACTGATTGAAAACAAAAACCAACATTAATGGTCCAGCAAATGCCTCGGCCAGCTCCTTTAACACTCTTGGATGCAAATTACCTGCACCTGCCGATTTAAACATGTCTGACGTAGCAGCTTCTGTTTAACATCATAAGAACATAATAGCTGCCACCCTGGCGCAGGCCCTGGTCTGGCTAGCTCAGTACCCTGTTTCTGACAGCGGGGAATGAACAGAACAGGGCAGTTATCGAGTGGGCCACCCTTCTTCCACTCCCAGTGCCTGGCAGCCAGCGGCTTAGGGACACCCGGAGCATGGGGGTGCATCCCCGACCATCATGGCTAATGGCCACTGATGGACCAACCCTCCATGAACTTATCTAGTTCTTTTTTGAACCCTGTTATGCTTTTGGCCTGTACAACATCCCACAGCAAGGAGTTCCACGGGTTAATAGTGCACTCAATGAAAAACTACTTCCTCTTGTGCATATTATACCTGTTGCCTACTCATTTCATTGGGTGACCCCTGGCTTTTGCATCCCTGCCTTGTCCTCTCTTTTCCAAGGTGAACAGCCCGAATCCTTTCAGTCTCTCTCCATGAGGAAGCCGTTACATCCCCTCGATCACCTTTCTTCCCTTTTCTGAACCTTTCCCCGTCGCACTGCGTCCGGTGCTGAGCGCGGACGCCCAGATCTGTACACAGCACTGCAGGCGCGGGCGCGCCATGGATGAGTTCAGCGGCATTATGATATTTTAGCTTATTTCCTATCCCTTTCCTAATAGTTCCCAACATCCTGGTCGCTTTTCGGCGGCTGCTGCACACTGAGTGGATGTTTTCAGAGAACGATCCACAGTGACTCCAAGATCTTTCTGGAGTGGGAACAGCTCATGTAGACCCCATCGTGGTGTGTGTAGAGTTGGGATGGTGTTTTCCAATGTGCATCACTTTGCACTTATCAACGTTGAATTTCATCTGCCATTTTGTTGCCCAGTCACCCAGTTCTGTGAGATCCCTTTGTAGCTCTTCGCACTCTGCCTGGGACTGAACTGGCTTGAGTAGTTTTGTGTCATCTGCAGATTTTGCCACCTCACTGTTTACCCCTTTTACCAGATTATTGACGAATGTTGAACAGCACCGGTCCCCGCACAGAGCCCTGGGGGACCCTGCTATTTACCTTGTTCCATTACGAAAACTGACCCTTTCTCCCTCCCCTTTGTTTCCTGTCTTTTCCGATACACGAAAGGGACCTGCCCTCTTATCCCACGGTTGCTTAGTTTGCTTAAGAGCCTTGGGGGAGGACCCTTGTCCAAGGCTTTCTGAAAGTCCACGTACGCGATAGCCACTGGCTCCCCCTTGGCCACGTGCTTGTTGACCCCACTCAGAGTTCTAATAGATTGGTGAGGCGCAATTTTCCTTCACAAAAGCCATGTTGATTCTTCCCCAACGAATCGTGTTCATCGTGTGTCTGACAGTTCTCTTCTTTTACTATAGTTTCTACCAGTTTGTCTGGTACTGAAGTCAGGCTCACTGGCCTGTAATTGCCGCGATCGCCTCTGGAGCATTTTTTGTTTTTTAATCCGTGTTACGTTAGGTATCTGCCAGTCAGCTGGGCCAGAGGCTTAGTGAAGTGATGTTCTACATGCCACACTTAGCAGCTCTGCAGTTTCACCTCTGACTTCCTTCCGAACTCTGGAGTGACCATCTGGTCCTGGTTCTTTACAGATGTTCGGCTGCGTGTGCGTGTTCTCCCTGTGCGCTGCCTACTCACCACCCTTCATCCTGACCTGATCTGGGGGTCGGGGGGTCAGTGTGTTCCTGTTATCCTTGGGGAATGGTTCTGTACCATCCCCGCCAGCGGGGGGGGGGCATCCTGGCACCGCTCGCCAGCGGGGGAGGGGCCCTGGCACCGCTCGCCAGCGGGGGAGGGGCCCTGGCACCGCTCGCCAGCGGGGGAGGGGGTCTGGCGGGGGGGGGCCCTGGCACCGCTCACCAGCGGGGGAGGGGGTCTGGCGGGGGGGCCCCCTGGCACCGCTCACCAGCGGGGGAGGGGGTCTGGCGGGGGGGGGCCCTGGCACCGCTCGCCAGCGGGGCTGGCGGGGGGGGGGGCCTGGCACTGCTCTTCTGGAGTTCGCTCACACCTGACTTTTGCTCTCTCAGCAACACCTGCCCCAACCGTAGCTCAGGCCTCTGGCGCAAGGGCCGATGGCCCAGGCCTCTTCCTGCCACACGTCCCAAAGCTCCTCTAGTGACACCTCGATCCGGGCCAGGTCCCCAGATCTGTCACCGGGCAGGAACGGCTCCGCTGTGGCACTCGCCCTCGCACCCTCTGCAGTGCAGAGCGACGGAAAGAATCCAGCTCGTTTCTCTGCAACGGCCTCGTCCTCCTGGCGTGGCGCTGGGCCCCTCGCTGAGCCGCCCCCACGGCCTGTCCGCAGCCTCCTGCGTCGCAGGCACCCAACACAAACTGACTGCTCGTGTCACTGGCCGTGCGCGCTGCTCCCCGTCTCCCCACGTTTCACAGGCGCCTTTTGCCTCTAACGGCCTCCATCACCCTGCGGCCGCCTTGGGGCCATTCTCTTGCGCCTCCTCCTGTCTCTTCTGCTTTCAGGGAGACCCGCAGCTGGAGCCTCGAGGCCGGTGCCCCCACGTGGCTTTCTGGCTTTACCCTGGCGGCTGCTCTTCGGCGCCTGTCAACGAGCATCCTCGGTTTTGGGTCGTTCCCCTTTTTAAAGTTAAACGCTGCTGGGAGGTTTCTTTGGTGTTTTCCCACCGCCGTTCGAGGACGCGAAATGTCATTACAGGCTGGTCACTGTTACCGAGCAGCTCCACGTAGGAGTGAATCAGGAATTGCCTCTCCCCTTGTGGTCCCCGCCTCGCTGCTCCAGGAAGCAGCCATTGGGGTGTCTAGACACATTCTCAGTAAATGTCGCATCGGGGCACGTGGCACAGTCAATCAGAAGACACTAGTGGAACAGTCACCACGTGATGAGACTGCGGGGTCCCTGGCCTCTGTTTGCCGGATGCTGGGAATGGGCGACAGGGGCTGGATCACTCCATGATTCCCTGTTCTGCTCACTCCCTCTGGGGCACCTGCCACTGGCCACTGTTGGCAGCAGGACACTGGGCTGGATGGAGCTTTGCTCTGACGGACTATGGCCGCTCTTATGTTTTTCCCACAATGCAAAACAGAAATATTTATTGAACACTTCTGCCTCTTCTGCATTATTACAGCTAATTAATTGTACCATTTCCACCTGGTAATGGACTAATACCAATGTCAGGTTCTTTTTGTTCCTAATATATTTCAACTCCTTGTTTTCCTTAACTCTGCTGGCCATAGATTTCTCCTTCTCTCTCTTGGCTTCCCTTATCAATTTTCTACAATTCCTAACATCTGATTTATAGTCATTATCCCCATACTTCTATTTGTTACATATTAAATTTTTATAGCTGCCCTCACATCCCCTCTAAACCGTCAGCCCCCCAGCTCCACCCTGTGAGCTCCGGGCAGGGTGTCCCAGGGAGACGGATCTCGAGGGCAGCTTGCACCATCTTTGGGAACAAGGCACCCTCTGCCGGGCTGCAGCCCACAGCCGGGTTCGCTAGCTGCCTGGAGCCCTGGGCAGGAGGTGCTTCGTTAGCAGAGAGCAGTGCCTGTTCCAGCAGAACCGTCCCTCAACCAGAGCCCAAAGCTCTGTCACTCACTCGCCTAGCGCCCACCGCACCACCCCCGTCCTGCCCCCTTTGTCCGTCTCTCTCCAGGGCCCTGGGTGCCAGGTGTCCATGTGCGGACGAGTGGCTTGGCTGTTGTCTTCTCGCTGCTCTCCTGATATGGGGATTGAGGCTTGAACAGCTGGGCAGCACCCCCAGCCCCCCACCTGCATGTGAGCCTGCCTGAGAACCAACGAACACACACACACACACGCACGAAAACAAGGTACCAATGAGGCAGTCAGAGGCTTCATGCAAATCTTACCAAAAATACCCACTTCGGCCCAGGGCCATGTTCATTTTCTCTCTCTAGCTTTCGCGCCCTGCAGAAGGCTGGAAGGTCTCCCTAGACACACACACACACCCCCAAACAGCCCAGACCCCCCTGTCCTCTGACCTTGTTCCCCTGCTTGTAGACGGCTGGCCATTGCGATGGGTCATCAAAGTACAGCAGGATATTCTCACAGCACTTGGCCTGCAGGACAGAAGCCGCTGGTAAATAGGGGAGCCAGGCTCAGCAGGGACCCAGGCGTCCGGGCGACCGGACTGGCACTCACCTCTGGGTAGCGGAACCGGAAATCCAGGCGTCCATAGTCGGAGAGGAAGCAGAATCGGGTCAGGAACACCCAGTCCTGGAAAGGCAGGGAGAGGCCTGGTAATGGGGGTGGCAGGGAAGGGCCAACACCCCCCCCCCATGAGCAAAGAGGGGAAGGGGCTCACCCAAGGTCACAGAACCCAGGAGTCCTGGCTCCCAGCCCCCTGCTCTGACCACCAGACCCCGCCCCCCTCTCAGAGCCTGGTAGAACCCAGGAGTCCGAGCTGTCACCCGACACCCAGTACAGGATCAGGTCACCAAGGTGCTGCTTAGCAAGACAATAGCATCACCATGACGACCAGGCCTCCCCCCCATGCTAGGCCCGACCATTGGGGGCAGGCAGCCTGGGGGTGTGGGGGATGGGGATAGGGGTAGAGGAAGTGATGGGGTGGGGTCTGGGGGGGGTCAGGGAGTGATAGGCTGGGGGGGTCCCAGGGTGGGGGCCATGGGGCTTGTTTTTGACCCGGCCACGCTGCCCCCCCCCACCCCCTCTCATTCTCATGCTCCAGGTTTCCACGGCAACTGCGCTGCAGGCTGAAGAAGGCAGAGAAACTAAGAATGAGCCGGAAATTGGGGGTGGGGAACCCAGCCCCCCCACTGCCCCCCCAGCCCCCCTACTGCCTTGCACCCTATAGCCTCCTCACCCCACTCAGCCTCCCAACCCCCCCACTGCCTCGCAGCCCCACAATCCCCCCACAACACCCCACAGCTCCCCACCCCTATAACCCCCCCTCCCCCTCCCCCTCCACAACCCCCTTTAGCCCTGCTCCCCCCAGCCCCCCTCTGGCTCAAATACCCCCCTGTCCCCCCGCCCCCTCAGCCCCCCTCTGGCTCAAATACCCCCCTGTCCCCCCAGCTCCCCCCCAGCCCCACCCCTCCTCTGCCCCCCAGCCCCTCTCTGGCTCAAATACCCCCCTGTCCCCCCGCCCCCCCAGCCCCACCCCTCCTCTGCCCCCCAGCCCCTCTCTGGCTCAAGTACCCCCCCGCGGCCCAGCTCCCCGCCCCCCCGGACACGCGATATGAACAGTGACTCCCCCGGTCGGGCCGGGGGGGGCAGCTCTGCTGAGACCCCCCCCCGTTACTGACGCAGTGATCGGGGCTGGGGGGTGAATGAAGCCCCCTCCTCCCTCACCGCAGCCAGGACCCTCGCCAGGCACCAGCCCCCCCGCCCCCCCGCTGTGTGAATTGGGGGCAAAGGCCCGGGGGGGGCAGGATCCATCCCCGGCCGGGGCCATCGGCCCGGTCCCCGCAGCGGCGGCGCGGGCAGCCGGGCCGGGTCGGTCCCGCACCCACCTCCTTGGTGCTGATGTTCCCGGTCACGTACTTGGCCCCGCAGCCCGCGGGCAGCAGCAGCAGCAGCAGCAGCGGGAGGGCGGCCAGGAGCCCCCGGGCCCCCCCGGTCCGGCCCCCGGTCCGGCCCCGCTCCATGTCAGCCCGCCCGGTCCGGCCGCCGGCTCGCCCCTGCGCGCTGCGATTAAAGACACAGACCCCCCCCCCTCCCCAACCGGGCTGGTGCGGAGCCTGGCTGGCAGGGACTGCCCCCCCCAAAACCCACCCCCAGCCAGGGACTGCCCCCCCGAACTCCTCCGAACCCCCCCAGCCAGGGACTGCCCCCCGAACTCCCCCAACCCCCCCAGCCTCCCAAACCGACACCCCCAGTCAGGGACTGCCCCCCCGAGCTCCCCCAACCCCCCAGACCCTCAAACCGACACCCCCAGCCTCCCAAACCGACCCCCCCAGCCAGGGACTGCCCCTCCGACCCCCCCCAGCCGCCCCCCCCGCCCCCCCCGCCCGGGACGGCCCCCCGAACTCCCCCAACCCCCCCCGACACTCAAACCGACACCCCATGCCTCCCAAACCGACCCCCCAGCCAGGGACTGCCCCCCCGAACTCCCCCAACCCCCCCGCCCCTCAAACCGACACCCCCAGCCTCCCAAACCGACCCCCCAGCCAGGGACTGCCCCTCCGAACCCCCCCAGCCTCCCAAACCGACCCCCCCAGCCAGGGACTGCCCCCCTCCGAACTCCCCCAACCCCCCAGCCCCTCAAACCGACCCCCCAGCCAGGGACTGCCCCCCGCACCCCTCCGAACCCCCCCCCAGCCAGGGACTGCCCCCCCAAAACCCCCCACCAGCCAGGGACTGCCCCCCAAACTCCCCCAACCCCCCCAGACCCTCAAACTGACCCCCCCAGCCAGGGACTGCCCCCCCAAAACCCCCCACCAGCCAGGGACTGCCCCCCAAACTCCCCCAACCCCCCCAGACCCTCAAACTGACCCCCCCAGCCAGGGACTGCCCCCCAAACCCCTCCAAACCCCCCCAGCCTCCCAAACCGACCCCCTAGCCAGGGACTGCCCCCCCAAACCCCCGAACGCCCCCTGAACCCCTCCCAGGAAGGGACTGCCCCCCCAAACCCCTCCAAACCCCGCAGCCGGGGACTTTCCCCCAAAAAAGAACCCCAACCCCACCCCCAGCCAGGGATTGCCCCCCAAACCTCTCCACCCCCCAAAACCGACCCCCCCCAGCCAGGGACTGCCCCCCAAAACCCACCCTGGCCCCCCAAACACTCCTTAGCCCCCCCAAAACCCACCTCCAGCCAGGGACTGCCCCCCAAACCCCCCTAGCCCCCCCAAACACTCCCTAGCCCCCCCAAAACCCACCCCCAGACCCTGGTGCTGCCATTGGCTGTGGTTCCTGGCCAATGGGAGCTCCAGGAGTGGTGCTTGGGGCGGGGGCAGCGTTCGGAGCCCCCTGGCTACCCCTCTGTGTAGGAGCTGGAGAAGGAACATGCCGGCTGCTGCCTGGATCCCCGTTGCCCGGTCAGCTGTGCCGGGGGTTCCGGTTAAAAACCGGACATCTGGTCACCCTGCGGTCAATGCACAGCCCAGCCTGGTCAGCCAGAGCCCAGCCAACCTGCCAGGACCCCACGCTCAGGCTCCGTCTGTCTGATCTCCATGGTCAGAGCCCAGGACCCCCAACCTCTCTCAGGCCTCGGGCTCAGCTTCCCTGCCGAGGAGGGGGGGGATCCAGGGGCTGGCATCGTCCCTTGAGCTGGGTTGGGTCCAGCCCCTTCCCTCCCCTCCCTTCCCCCATGTCTGTGAGTCTGGCCGGAGCGCAGAGGAACCCCTCTCCCCCACTGGGCAGGGGAAACTGAGGCACACCCAGGACTCAAAAATACGACAGAAAATTCCCACTTTGTTCCTCCCGCCCCCGCATCTGCTGCTGCGGGAGCAGGTGGCCCCTGCACACGGGCTGCGGTTTTCCTGCCTGCAGCATGCTGGGTCCTGTCAGCGGAATCGCAAGCTGCAGCGGGAAGACAGGGCCCAGCAAAGGAGAAGTGAAAGGGGCTGCAGCTGGGGACTATGCAGGATTCCCTTGGCCTCTTCCCGGGATGCATCACCCCTCCCCACAGGTGCTACCCGGCCCCCTCAGAGATGGCAAGGGAGGAGTGGGCCTTGGCTCCGGAGCAGTGGGGCCCACAGCAGCGGGGAGCGGCGTGTGGGGGAGGAAGCTCTCCCAGGGGCAAACCCATATGTCAAATCCCCTCTTCTGTCTGTCCCCCAGCCACTGCTCTGTCGAGTGCTTCCTCCCTCCCTCGGTCATGGCAACACAGAGCACTGCACAACCGTCCCCTCCCAGAGCCAGGGAGAGAACCGAGGTGTCCTGGCCCCCATCCCCACCTCCGGCTCTAACCCACCAGACCCCACTCCCCTCCCAGAGCCAGGGAGAGAACCCAGGAGTCCTGGGCCCCATCCCCACCTCCGGCTCTAACCCACCAGACCCCACTCCCCTCCCAGAGCCAGGGAGAGAACCCAGGAGTCCTGGGCCCCATCCCCACCTCCGGCTCTAACCCACCAGACCCCACTCCCCTCCCAGAGCCGGGGAGAGAACCCAGGAGTCCTGGGCCCCATCCCCACCTCCGGCTCTAACCCACCAGACCCCACTCCCCTCCCAGAGCCGGGGAGAGAACCCAGGAGTCCTGCCCCCTTGCTGTGGGCCTTTCTGCAGCAGTTGTCCCTAGCTCCGTGCAGCTGTAACCCCACTGAGCGTCAGCCCAAAATGTGACTGAAAATGATACTCCCAAGCACTTCCTCATTCAAAGTCTCAGACGCCTCCTTGGCAAAACTCCCAGCACCCCTCACTGCCTCCTCCAGCAAGGAAGAGAGACGGACAGTGCCGTGGGGCTCAGCTCAGAGCCGGCCGGGATCCTGAGCCATTCGCCAGCCCTGCGCCGGGGAGGGAGGGAGCCGGAGGCCTGGGACACACCAGGTGAGAACCATCCCCCGGTGGTACCACAAACAACCTGGGGCTGCTGGGAATGAGACAGGAGTTTGCAATGGGGTCAGGGCTAGAACCCAGCAGTCCTGAGTCCCAGCCCCGCCCCCCTGCTGTAACCCACAAGATCACATTTCTCTCCCAGAGCTGGGAGAGAACCCAGGAGTCCTGGCTCCCAGCCCCCTCTAATCCAGCAGACCCCACTCCCCTCCCAGAGCTGGGAGAGAACCCAGGAGTCCTGGCTCCCAGCCCCCTCTAATCCAGCAGACCCCACTCCCCTTCCCAGAGCCAGGACAGATGCCAAGATCCTGCCCCCCACTCCGGGGCGTCCTCATTCAGTCTGTGAGGCCCCCCAGGTCCATGTTCTCTGTCCCAGGCAGTTCAGAGCAGAGGCTCACGCTGACCGTCTGGTTCTAGGTCTCTGTGACAGTGTGGAGAGTCCCCAGTCCCCGGGGAGGCAGGATGAGCCCCGAATTTCCCCTGCTGGCCTCACTGCTGCTCCTCATGCCCGGGGCGGTTGCCTATGGCTTCAGGAACTGTATCCAGTCCATGGAGAACCCGTGCAGCTTCCGGTGCATCCAGCGCTTCCTGAAGGACATAATCAGCGCGGTGGGCGACCTGCCGCCCAATGCCACGTTCATCAACATCTCCCACAACTTCATCAGCTGCCTGCCTGTGGCCAGTTTCCGCCACCTGCCACACCTGCAGCAGCTGCAGCTGGTCTGTAACCGCCTGGAGACGATCGAGGACTGGGCCTTCGAGAACCTTGGTGCCTTGCACACGCTCAACCTGTCCAACAATCACCTGGCCAGCCTGTCCGAAGGGGCCTTCCGAGGCCTGGGGAACCTCACCACCCTCTCCCTGAGCAATAACCCCCTGAGCACGATCCACCCCCGTGCCTTGCAGCCCCTGGGCAGCCTCCGCACCTTGGACCTGTACTCCTGCCACCTGGTGAGCTTCGCCGACGTGGCCTGCAGCCTGCAGGGGCTGAGGAGACTGCGGGTGCTGAACCTGTCCCGCAATAGCCTGCGTTCTCTCAATTCCAGCTGTCCACTCCCCCAATCCCTCTCCATCCTGCATCTGTGCAACAACTCACTCCGGGCCGTGGATGGCGGCGGCCCGCGGCTCCTGCGCCACATCAGGAGCCTGGACCTGTCCTACAACAACATCTCCGACGTCACGTCCTTTGCTGGCGCCGAGCTCCAGAACCTCAGCTACCTGCTGCTGAAGGGGAACCCCTTGGATGTCTTCCACCTTCTCAACGTGTCCAGCCTGCGGCCTCGCAGCCTGGACTACTCCGGCCTGCACTTAGGCAACGACGGTGTGAGCAAGGTCTGCCAACGCTTGGACAAGCACCAGCTCAGGCACCTCCGGCTGCAGAGCAACAACATCCAGGAGCTGAGGAATGTGTCCTTCTCCCTGTGCCCGCCGATCCGGACTCTGGACCTCTCGTGGAACAAGCTCCGGTGGCTGGACTGCGTGGACAGGTGGCAGCGCAAGCCTCTGGAGAGCCTGGTGGTGGAACATAACCTGCTGAACCGACTTAGCAGCTGCCAAGACTCCTCCTCTTTGGAGACGTTGCAGAATATCAGCTTCCGCTACAATCGCATCCTCTCAATCAAACACTGGGCATTCAGATACGCCCCCAACCTGCGCGTCCTGCGCCTCAACATCAACACCATCGCCTACCTGGACAAACACGCCCTGAGGGGGCTGCACGACCTCACTGAGCTGCGGCTGGACAACAACCTGCTGACCGACCTCTACCGGCCCAGCTTCGCCGACCTGCTCCGGCTCCAGACCCTCAACCTGCGCAATAACCGCGTCTCCATCCTCTTCCCCATGGTCTTCGGGAACCTCCGCCAGCTCCAGATCCTGGACCTGGGCGGCAACAACATCCGCAACCTGACCAACAAGTCATTCAGCGGGCTCAGCCGCCTCTCCAAACTCTACCTGGATGGCAACTGCATCAAGAGGATCAGCAGCGACATTTTCTGCCCGGTGCAGGCCACGCTGGAGGTGCTGGATCTGACAGGCAACAGGCTGCAATACATCACCAAGACACAGCACAAGAGCCCGCCCTTCAGGCACCTGCACAGACTCTATGACCTCAAGCTCCAAGCTCAGCAGCCCTACGGCATGAAAATCATCCCCCCCAAGTTCTTCCAAGGCCTGGCCGCCCTGCGCTCCCTCTACCTGTCAGAGAACAAGCTGCTCTCCATCTCCCCGGACGCCTTTGACGACCTAACCCAGCTGCAGTACCTGAGCTTGGCTGACAGCTGCAATGGCATGCAAGATCTGCCGCCCGGGATCTTCAAAAACCTCCGCCGCCTGCAGAAACTGAACCTGGAGAACGCGGGGCTGCACTCGCTGACGCTGGAGGTCTTCGGGAACCTCAGCAACTTGAGCTCGCTGCTGCTGGCCAAGAACCAGCTGCAGACCGTCAACGTGAGCGTGGCCAACGCGCTGGCCCTGCTCAGGTACCTGGACCTGCGGAAATGCCCCCTGAGCTGCACCTGCGAGAACCTGTGGTTCCAGAGGTGGCTGACCAACCGGCGGGTGCAGGTGGTCTATCTCTACAACTACTCGTGCGACTCCCGCCAGCAGCTGGGCTACGTCTACAGCTTTGACACACACGTCTGCTTCCTGGACGTGGGGCTGTACCTCTTCTCCGTCACCACCCCGGCGCTGCTGCTGCTCATGCTGCTGCCCCTGGTGTACCACCGCGCCTACTGGCGGCTCAAGTACCATTTCTACATCCTGCGCTCCTGGGTGAACGACCGCTGGAGGAGGCAGGACGGGGAGCACTTCCAGTACGATGCCTTCGTCTCCTACAACTCCGCCGACGAGGGGTGGGTGCTGGAGCAGCTGGTGCCGAGCCTGGAGAGCTGCCAGGGCTCCTTCCACCTCTGCCTGCACCACCGGGACTTCGAGCTGGGGAAGAGCATTGTTGACAACATCGTGGACAGCATCTACAACAGCCGCAAGACCATCTGCGTCATCAGCCGCAGCTACCTGCAGAGCGAGTGGTGCTCTCTGGAGATCCAGCTGGCCAGCTACCGGCTCTTCGAGGAGCTCAAGGACGTGCTGGTGATGGTGCTCCTGGAGGCCATCCCCGACCGGGAGCTGTCCGCCTACCACCGCATGAGGAAGGTGATGCTCAAGAAGACCTACATCTGCTGGCCCCCGGAGCCTGCGGCCCAGAGGCTTTTCTGGACCAAGCTCCGGAAGGCTCTGAAAGGCAGCTACACAGAGGAGGAGGAGGAAGAGGAAGAGAAGCCGCTCCTGGAGTCCACATCCCAGCTTGGCTAAGGAAATGGGAGTTTCCAGTGGTTCTATCCCACTGCCAAGCCCCTACAGCCCACCACTTCCCCTGTCGCCAGCAACTTCCCCACCTCACAACCTCTAGCGCCCACAGCAAGCAGCCCGCCAGGCTCTGTCTCCGGGTCCCTCCACTGGCTTCCCTGGGAGTAAGAGCCTCCCGCCCCCCCCCCCCCCCCAGGCCTCGTGGCCTCGCGAGTGACAGAACTGGGCAATGGGCCCAAGCCCATTCATCTCGGGGCACACTGGAAGCAACAGCACTAGAGGAACTTGTAGGTAAATTCTGACCTGGGATGCGGGACGGCCAGGACTGCAGGGAGGAAGGGAGCAGAATTCCCTCAGACAGCTGAGCTGTCCTCAGAGTGCTCCAGACAGGAACTAATTAACCCCCCCCACCCCCACCCAGGAGGTGTCACATCCCTGTTCTATGGAGGTGACTTCTACAAGGTCACCCAGCCAATCTGGGGCAGAGGACTCCTGGAGCCTCCTGCTCTAACCACCAGCCCCCACTCCCCTCCCAGAGCCGGGGTGAGAACCCAGGAGTCCTGGCTCCCAGCGCCCCCTGCTCTAACCACCAGCCCCCACTCCCCTCCCAGAGCCAGGGAGACAACCCAGGAGTCCTGGCTCCCAGCGCCCCCTGCTCTAACCACCAGCCCCCACTCCCCTCCCAGAGCCAGGGAGAGAACCCAGGAGTCCTGGCTCCCAGCCCCCCCCTGCTCTAACCACCAGCCCCCACTCCCCTCCCAGAGCCGGGGAGAGAACCCAGGAGTCCTGGCTCCCAGTCCCCCCTGCTCTAACCACCAGCCCCCACTCCCCTCCCAGAGCCGGGGAGACAACCCAGGAGTCCTGGCTCCCAGCGCCCCCTGCTCTAACCACCAGCCCCTACTCCCCTCCCAGAGCCAGGGAGAGAACCCAGGAGTCCTGGCTCCCAGCCCCCCCTGCTCTAACCACCAGCCCCCACTCCCCTCCCAAAGCCAGGGAGAGAACCCAGGAGTCCTGGCTCCCAGCCCTCCCTCCTGTTCCTTCCATCTGGGAATTCAGTCTCCCTCAGCCGGGCCCCCTAAGCTTCCAGGCCGGGGTGGGGGACGGAAATGGACCCTGCTGTGTGGGTCGGAAGCTTGTCTCTCTCCCCACAGAAGCTGCTCCAATAAAAGATCCCTTCCCCCACCCTCTCTCTCTAATCTCCTGGGACCCACAGGCAGCTGCTGTAGGACACTCGCTAATGCAGCCTGCGGGGGACAGAGACAAACTCCCCAGGAGGAGCAGGTGGGCCGGGGCCCAGGCAGCTTCTGGCCAGGAGCGGCGAGATCTGCTCCCTCCCTACCTGGGCACCCGGAGGACACAGGCAGGTGCGGGGTCAGGCACCAGGGGCTGTGCATGGCAGCTCTGCGAGAGGGGGCGAAGGGGGCTGGATCCATGGGGGAAATCCAGGGGCTGGGGGGGGTCAGGCACCAGGGGCTGTGCATGGCAGCTCTGCGAGAGGGGGCGAAGGGGGCTGGATCCATGGGGGGGTCCAGGGGCTGGGGGGGTCAGGCACCAGGGGCTGTGCATGGCAGCTCTGTGAGAGGGGGTGAAGGGAGCTGGATCCATGGGGGGGATCCAGGGGCTGGGGGGGGGGGTCAGGCACCAGGGGCTGTGCATGGCAGCTCTGTGAGAGGGGGCGAAGGGGGCTGGATCCATGGGGGAGATCCAGGGGCTGGGGGGGGTCAGGCACCAGGGGCTGTGCATGGCAGCTCTGTGAGAGGGGGCGAAGGGGGCTGGATCCATGGGGGGGATCCAGGGGCTGGGGGGGGGGTCAGGCACCAGGGGCTGTGCATGGCAGCTCTGTGAGAGGGGGCGAAGGGGGCTGGATCCATGGGGGAGATCCAGGGGCTGGGGGGGGTCAGGCACCAGGGGCTGTGCATGGCAGCTCTGTGAGAGGGGGCGAAGGGGGCTGGATCCATGGGGGAGATCCAGGGGCTGGGGGGGGGTCAGGCACCAGGGGCTGTGCATGGCAGCTCTGTGAGAGGGGGCGAAGGGGGCTGGATCCATGGGGGAGATCCAGGGGCTGGGGGGGGTCAGGCACCAGGGGCTGTGCATGGCAGCTCTGTGAGAGGGGGTGAAGGGAGCTGGATCCATGGGGGGTGGGGTCCAGGTGGAGCAGGAGAACTGAAAACTACAGTTCTCAGGGTCAGAGCAGTCCCGACTCTGGGGGCAATGGGGCGGAGGGGAGGACAGCCACCACGAAAGCCATGAGCGCTGTGACCCTGACTGGGGGGAATCCCAGCGGGACGGCCTGGCCACAGGGACTCAGCGACCGCGGATCTGTCCAGGGGCTGGCTCCGGCCGGGCGGCGCGGCTGCCTGACCCGGTCTCTGTGCTGCGCGGTGGCGGGGCTGGCTCCGGCCGGGCGGCGCGGCTGCCTGACCCGGTCTCTGTGCTGCGCGGTGGTGGGGGGGCTGGCTCCGGCCGGGCGGCGCGGCCGCCTGACCCGGTCTCTGTGCTGCGCGGTGGTGGGGGGGCTGGCTCCGGCCGGGCGGCGCGGCTGCCTGACCCGGTCTCTGTGCTGCGCGGTGGTGGTGGCTGGCTCCGGCCGGGCGGCGCGGCTGCCTGACCCGGTCTCTGTGCTGCGCGGTGGTGGTGGCTGGCTCCGGCCAGGCGGCGCGGCTGCCTGACCTGGTCTCTGTGCTGCGCGGTGGTGGTGGCTGGCTCCGGCTGGGTGGCGCGGCTGCCTGACCCGGTCTCTGTGCTGCACGGTGGCGGGGCTGGCTCCGGCTGGGCGGCGCGGGCTCCGGCTGGGCAGCGCGGCTGCCTGACCCGGTCTCTGTGCTGCGCGGTGGCGGGGCTGGCTCCGGCTGGGCGGCGCGGGTGCCTGACCTGGTCTCTGTGCTGCGCGGTGGTGGTGGCGGGGCTGGCTCCGGCCGGGCGGCGCGGCTGCCTGACCCAGTCTCTGTGCTGCGCGGTGGTGGTGGCGGGGCTGGCTCCGGCCGGGCGGCGCGGCTGCCTGACCCGGTCTCTGTGCTGCGCGGTGGTGGTGGCTGGCTCCGGCTGAGCGGCGCGGCTGCCTGACCCGGTCTCTGTGCTGCGCGGTGGTGGTGGCTGGCTCCGGCTGAGCGGCGCGGCCGCCTGACCCGGTCTCTGTGCTGCGCGGTAGCGGGGCTGGCTCCGGCCGGGCGGCGCGGCTGTCTGACCCGGTCTCTGTGCTGCGCGGTGCTGGTGGCTGGCTCCGGCCGGGCGGCGTGGGTGCCTGACCCGGTCTCTGTGCTGCGCGGTGGCGGGGCTGGCTCCGGCCGGGCGGCGCGGCTGCCTGACCCGGTCTCTGTGCTGCGCGGTGGTGGTGGCTGGCTCCGGCCGGGCGGCGCGGCTGCCTGACCCGGTCTCTGTGCTGCGCGGTGGTGGTGGCTGGCTCCGGCCGGGCGGCGCGGCCGCCTGACCCGGTCTCTGTGCTGCGCGGTGGTGGTGGCGGGGCTGGCTCCGGCCGGGCGGCGCGGCTGCCTGACCCGGTCTCTGTGCTGCGCGGTGGCAGGGCTGGCTCCGGCCGGGCGGCGCGGCTGCCTGACCCGGTCTCTGTGCTGCGCGGTGGTGGTGGCTGGCTCCGGCTGGGCGGCGCGGCTGCCTGACCCGGTCTCTGTGCTGCGCGGTGGTGGTGGCTGGCTCCGGCCGGGCAGCGCGGCTGCCTGACCCGGTCTCTGTGCTGCCCGGTGGCGGGGCTGGCTCCGGCTGGGCAGCGGGCTGCCTGTCTTGGTGCTCTGGGTGGCGCGGCTGTAGCACCACCAGCCACAAGTGCTTCAGGCAGCACAGTAAGGAGGCAGGGGTGGGGGGGTTGGACAGAGGGCAGAGGACTTTGGGGGGGTGGTCGGGGGCGAAGGTGTGGATAGGGTCAGGGCAGTCAGATGGCGGGGAACAGGGGGGTTGAATGCGGGCAGGAGTCCGGGGGGGCCATCAGGGGACAGGAAAGGGGGGTTGGATGGGGTGGCGGGAGGCAGTCAGGGGACAGGGAGGGGTGGATGGGGTAGGGGTCTTGGGGGGGCCGTCAGGGGACAGGAACGGGGGGGTTGGATGGGGCAGGAGTCTCGGCGGGGCAGTCAGGGGACAGGGAGAAGGGGGGTTGGATGGGGCAGGGGTCCCGGGGGAGCAGTCAGGAATGAGAGGAGGGGTTGGATGGGGCAGCGGGGGGCTGTCAGGTGAAAGGGAGGGGTGGATGGGGTAGGGGTCTTGGGGGGGCCGTCAGGGGACAGGAACGGGGGGGTTGGATGGGGCAGGAGTCTCGGCGGGGCAGTCAGGGGACAGGGAGAAGGGGGGTTGGATGGGGCAGGGGTCCCGGGGGGGCAGTCAGGAATGAGAGGAGGGGTTGGATGGGGCAGCGGGGGGCTGTCAGGGGCGGGGGTCTGGGAGCCGTCAGGGGACAGGGAGGGGTGGATGGGGTAGGGGTCTTGGGGGGGCTGTCAGGGGACAGGGAGGGGTGGATGGGGTAGGGGTCTTGGGGGGGCCGTCAGGAATGAGAGGAGGGGTTGGATGGGGCAGCGGGGGGCTGTCAGGGGACAGGGAGGGGTGGATGGGGTAGGGGTCTTGGGGGGGCCGTCAGGGGACAGGAACGGGGGGGTTGGATGGGGTAGGAGTCTCGGGGGGGCAGTCAGGGGTGAGAAGCAGGGGGGTCGGCTAGGGGGTGGGAGCCGGGCCACGCCTGGATGTTTGCGGGGGCACAGCCTCCCCTGACCGGCCCTCCATACAATCTCGGGAACCCAATGTGGCCCTCAGGCTAATCCCCCCCCCCCCGTGCTAATCCCAAGTGGGCGCCTGGGAACGGGGCTGGCGAGCGGGGGAAGTGGAACCTGCCCCCCAGCCGGGCGTGGGGGACTCCAAGGAAACCCCCACGGCGCCGTCATTGACAACTGGCTTTATTGAGGAGCCTCTGAACATGGGCTCGGCTCGGGGGGCCCTGTGGGAGGTGGCCTGAGGGACCCCAGGGGACAGAGCGGGGCTGTGACGGACGCCGCACGGGGCTCCGAGGGGCCGGAGGGAGCAGCGAGCGCCCCAATCCAGCCGGGGGTGCCAGGATCCCAAAGCCCTTCACCCCCCCGTCAGTACAGCTTCATGCGGGGGAAGACCCAGGCCTCCGGGCTGCCCTCCTCCAGCCGGTAGCCGTGCAGCGTGGGCGGCGGCGAGCGGCCGCGCTCCAGCGCCTCCGAGGGGGGGAAGAAGGACATGGGCAGCTGCTGGGCCCCCCCCAGGGGGAACCTGCTCCCCCACCCCCCAGCATGGGGGCAGCCTCCCCCCCTGGCTCTGGAGTCCCATGGCTGGTAGAAGGTGGGGGCTCGCACGGGCTCCACGGATGCCGGCTTCTGGCCGTGGTCTCCGTGCCTGCCCAGCACCGACAGCAGCCCGGGCTGCCGAGCCTCGCCGGGGGGCAGGAGCGGTTCCAGGCCAGGCCCCTGCCTGTGCTGCGAGCAGGCCTGCGGGAGGGGCGCTGGCTCTGAGCACAGCTCCCAGGAGACAGCCCTGTGCCCCAGCCGAGGCCACGCCAGCGCCCGGGGGGCCAGGACCTCTGCTGCCTGGCTGGGCTGGTTGGGGCTCCAGATGCTTCTCAGCACATCGAAGGAGGGCTGCGTCTCCGGGCCGGCTCTCGCTCTGCTCTGGGACGCGTGTAGCTCCGGTGGGGGCCGCTTGCTCTGGGTCTGGGTCTGCAGCACCTGCCACAGGTCTGGGCTCAGCCAGTGGGCACAGGGGTACTGGGGGCGCTCCGCCAAGGGGCACCGCGCAGGGCTCCTGCTGGCCAGACCCGAGCTCCGCCCCGAATCCCCAGCTGCGAATGGCATCCAGTGCCCCTGACCGTGTCCCTCAGAGCCATGCTCCTTTTGGGCCGGCCTAACGGCCACGCTGGCTCTCTCTAGCCCGGTCCTGGGCGCCCAGATGTCTTCCCAGGATCTCCCGCAGCACTGAGCGGCTCTGGGCAGGGGGCCTGGCGCTTCCGGGGCGAAGGTGGCTATGGTGCCTGTGTGTAGGGCAGAGCCGGACAAGAGTGCGTGGTCAGACGGAGCCGCTGTGGGGTGCAGGCTG
This sequence comes from Mauremys mutica, assembly GCF_020497125.1. Classification (NCBI taxonomy): domain Eukaryota; kingdom Metazoa; phylum Chordata; order Testudines; family Geoemydidae; genus Mauremys; species Mauremys mutica. The sequence goes on along the minus strand of NW_025423358.1, from coordinate 35,008 downwards.
TGCTGGCCAAATGGCTCACGTGCGCCAAGGGATTCCAGGTCCTGCCTTCGGGTTGCTCTCCTCTCCCCCTGCATGGAACGAGAAGGGGGCTGGCTTGTGTGACGAGCTGGGAATGTTCTGAATGTTCCCTCTGAATACGGGGTTGGCGACTCAGTGTCCCCTCTGTACAGGGCCGGCTCTACATATTCGGCCGCCCCAAGCAGTCATGCGCGGGAGACGCCCCGGAGCAGCGGACCTCCCGCTGGCTTGACTGGTGAGGGTCCGCTAGTCGCGCGGCTCGGCTGGACCTCCCGCAGCTGCGGACGGTTCGCAGGTCCGGCGGCTCTGCTTGAGCTGCCGCAGTCATGCGGGAGGTCCAGTCGAGCCGCACGACCAGCGAACCGTCCGCAGTCATGCCTGCGGCAGGTCCGGTCGTCCCGGGGCTCCGGTGGACCTCCCGCAGGCATGACTGCGGCAGGTCCGCCGGCCCAATCTGCCGCCCCTGCCGGCAAATGCCGCCCCATGCGCGTGCTTGTCACGCTGGGGTCTGGAGCCGGCCCTGCCTCTGCAGTTCTTAAGTATCCAGGTGGTGTGATAAGGGGGTGTGATTGCTGCAGAGGAAGGGGCCAGTGCACCTAAATGCCTGACACTGTCTCCTAGCAACTGATGGCCTGGGCCCCTCCTCTGCAAAGGTGCCAACTGAAGGTGTGGGAGACAGAGGTCAGGTGACCTCCTGGCCTGGGAAAGGGGCTGAGCAGAGGAGGGGGGGCTGGAGGGGGGGTCAGTCTGGAGCTGGCTGGGGACGAGGAGTGAGGGCAGACGTGGGGGTCTGGCTCACTGGCCCCCAGAATGGACCCGGGCGAGGGGTCCGGCTCGCGGTACCTACAAGCTCTGTGTTAGCCCCTGTTCCTGTCATCGAATAAACCTCTGTGTCACTGGCTGGCTGAGAGTCACGTCTGACTGCGAAGTGGGGGGGCAGGACCCTGTGGCTTCCCCAGGACCCCGCCTGGGCGGACTCGCTGGGGGAAGCGCACGGAGGGGCAGAGGATGCTGAATGCTCCAAGGAGAGACCCAGGAGATGAAGCCGGGGGAGCTTCTTGCCCTGCAGACAGGCTGCTCTGAGGGAGAGGAGGCTCCCCAGAGTCCTGCCTGGCTTGGTGGGGAGCAGCTCCAGAGCAGCGCCCGGGGACTCCGTGACACCTGGTGCATTTTGTTCGTCACAGCTTGTCCAGCAGGAGGAGGACGGGACGCCAGCCAACAGGGCAAATGCTGGGGGTGGCAGGGACCATCTGCTGACTCTGCCCCTTGTGCGGGCAGTGTGCTCCGGTGTGCCTGGCTCCAATGGGGCATGTGGGGCAGGACTTGGGTGCTCCGCACTGGGGTGCTCTGCAACGGGACTGGCTTAGTGAGTCTATAGTGACTGCAGCCCAGCCCCGGGGCTCCCGAGTCACGGCCCACACATCCCTGCGAGGCAAAGCCAGCTCTGCCTGACCAGACGTCTCCAGCTCCCCATGGGCAGAGGACCTTCGCTCTCATCTTTCCTAGCCGATCTCTGTCCCTCACCAGTGCCGCACGCATGGTGCCATGCACGTGAGTCAGTCAGGCAAAGACACCCCCCACACACACCTTGGAAAGTCACTGAGTCCTCTCCCTGTCCCCCGGAGCCGCACTGGAAATGGGCCAGGCAGGCCTAGTGACAGGCCTGTGGATTAAATAAATAAATATACGGAGCTATTCCTGTCTCCTAGAGCTGGAAGAGACCCCGAAAGGTCATCGAGTCCGGCCCCCTTCACTAGCAGGGCCAAGGACTGATTTTGCCCCAATCCCTAAGTGGCCCCCTCAAGGGCTGAACTCACAACTCTGGGTTTAGCGGGCCAGTGCTCAAACCACTGAGCTATCAACCCCGCAGGTAGGAGGGTTTGGGGCTGGCTGCCCCACTGATGGAGGAAGGTGCCTTTATGGCCCTCCAGCCACTAGGTTCTGGGGCAGGGGGCTTTCCAGGGACCACAGGGCACTCACCGTTTTAATGACCGTGTGCGTAGGGCTGGCGCACCTGAAGGCCTGCACGTCCTGTCCCCTTCTCCTCTTCCCCGAAATGCCCTGTTCAGAGTTCCCGCTGCCACTCGATCCCGTATCCCACAGCAGCTCCTGCCCCCTGGCACCTGGGCTCCTGAGAGCTAAGGGCAGCAGAAAACGAGGAGGCTGGGCAAACGCAGGAATCAAACGCAGCGTGGGCCGGACGCCTCTTCAGAATACGAATCTGCCTCCCCTCCTCCAGCCCCGAACCGCAGAGTCGCTGCACCCGCCTCTGGGGGGAAATGCACCAATCGGCCCCCCCAGCCCCGAACCGCAGAGTCGCTGCACCCGCCTCTGGGGGGAAATGCACCAATCGGCCCCCCCAGCCCCGAACCGCAGAGTCGCTGCACCCGCCTCTGGGGGGAAATGCACCAATCGGCCCCCCCAGCCCCGAACCGCAGAGTCGCTGCACCCGCCTCTGGGGGGAAATGCACCAATCGGCCCCCCCAGCCCCGAACCGCAGAGTCGCTGCACCCGCCTCTCGGGGGGACCTGGGATGCAAACTAGAGAAACTGCCATGGGGAGATGAGGAGGCCAAATGGAAGCCAGGGCAGCAGGGCTAGTGCCCCAACTCTGGGGGACAGACCCCAGGGAACTTGAATTAAAGTGCCGGGGCTGGGCTGTGCACCTGAAAGACTTAGTGCCCCAGCGGGGCCGGCACTGACTGCCCGGGGAGAGCGCCCCCAGTGAACCCCCCACCCCGCTCCCTGCAGCACAGGCCCCTCGCGCCGCAGGGGGGGATTGGGGTCAGCACTGACAGCCCGGGGAGAGCGCCCCCAGTGAACCCCCCACCCCGCTCTCTGCAGCACAGGCCCTTCGCACCCCAGTGGGGGATTGGGGTCAGCACTGACAGCCCGGGGAGAGCGCCCCCAGTGAACCCCACACCCCGCTCCCTGCAGCACAGGCCCCTCGCACCGCAGCGGGGGATTGGGGTCAGCACTGACAGCCCGGGGAGAGCGCCCCCTATTGAACCCCCCACCCCGCTCCCTGCAGCACAGGCCCCTCGCGCCGCAGCGGGGGATTGGGGTCAGCACTGACTGCCCGGGGAGAGCGCCCCCAGTGAACCCCACACCCCGCTCCCTGGGACAATCGGAAGTCTCCCCTCCAAGGACTAAGCAGGCCTGTCCCTGCCTAGCTTATGACAGCTGTAGTGATGCCATGACTGTGCTGACCCCCGCCCCGCCCTTGGCCACAGGCCCTTACCTCCCTGGGCAGAGCCACCGCACGGCTTGTTATGCACCATTAGGGCAGAGAGATCGGGCAGGGTTTGGTGCCGGTCCAGCAGGGTGCTGAGTATTGTCTGGCGCCTTTCGCTGATCAGGTTGCGCCCTGGGAACGTCGACGTCAGGTCGAGATGGGTTTGGAGTTCCTGGGCCAGCTCCCTCATGGCAGCGGTGGCACCGCCTGGCTCAGCCCCACTCGGGGGGACGTTCTCCTTCTCGTCCAGGGGAGCTGGGAGCTCAGCCTGGGACTCGCCTGTCTCCACCGCTGCGGTTTCAGAGTGAGTTGGGCCCAGCTCCCTGGCAGCGGGCGCGGCTGTAGGCTGGGGCCCTTGGCCCGCTGCGTGGGGTGCAGGCGTGCTGGTCCCATGCTGTCTGTCTGGAGCGCATGTCTGGGCAGGGGCGCAGGCGTCCCAAGCCTGGCTGATTGCGCCAGGGATCGCAGCACTGGTCTCGGTCTCCGTCTCTCGCTCGCTTCGGGGATCCAGCAGCCTCTCGATGTCGGCTGATTTCACCTCCCTGTTAAACATGCCCAGATGCTGGCTGAGCCTGTGCTGGGTTATGATGACTGGCCTGGAGCCGGAGACCCTTTGGATGGCTGGTAGAGGGGTGGACTTGGCGTGGCCGGCACAGTGCGAGCTCCAGCCCGGGGCTGGCATCCTCTGAAGCATCCTGCAGCCAGGCCCGCCCGCAGCGTTCCTGCCGAACTTGGCAGAGTTGCGCTCCCGTTTGGTTCTGCGGCGCTTGACTCGGGCGGGTCTCTGCCCGGCACGGTGGTGTCCCGGCTGCGATGCTGTCAGCTGGGGGGCAGAGGGGGCGAGGCCGGGATCATCGCCTGCCCTTCTTCTGCTGCAGGGATTCATGCCGGCTGCTGCTCCTGCCGCAAGGAGCAAAGTCAAACAGCTTCCAGTGCCCCCCGCCAGCCGCCCCAGCTCTGCCCCGCCTGCTGCCCCAACACCATGCAGCTACCAGGGAATGGAGCCACAGTGGCCTCGAGTGGCTGTTTGGGGGAATGCAAAGGGCGTCCCCCGCGCCAGGCTCTGTACAAACACACCGCACAAGGCACTCCGAGGACACGCGCTTGTTCATGGCTCCAGCCGTCATCTGTTCCCTCCCAGCCCCCAGGTCTTCTCTTTAACTGCGTCCCTGGCTTTAGCATAGCTGGACGGGCACGGCCCCCAGGCTGCTGGGTCTGTCCTCATATCACCCTGCGGGGAAACCCCCGAGGGCTGAGGCAGGGGGGCAGGCCCCATGGCCCGTTCAGCCCCCAGCCTCTCTGCTGGGGAGGGGGCAGGTAGCACCCCTGGGGAGGTGTGAACGAAAGGAGGCCTTCGCCCAAGAGTGACAGGCCCTAGCCCGGCAGGAGCTTGTGCAGAGACCCCAGCAACTCGGTTCTCACAGTGTGTGGAGGGAGCTGCGGGTAAAGGGGGGGGGGAAGGGGCAGGAGGGAGTGGGGGGTCAGTGAGCTCCCTCCCCACTTCTCTGAACTGAATCCATGGGCCTTTCGGGGGTGGGGGTCTGTGCCCAGATCCCCTATGTCAGTGGTTCCCAACCAGGGGTCCGGGGCCCTCAGGGGTCCACCAAGCACGGCCAGCATTAGACTCGCTGGGGCCCAGGGCAGAAAGCCAAAATCCTGCCACATGGGACTGGAGCCCGGGGCACCGAGTCCCACTTCCTGGGGCTGAAGCCAAAGCAGGGCCCCCTGTGGTGTGGGGCCCAGGACAACTGCCCCCTAACGCCAGCCCCGGCTTTTATAGGCAGAAAAACAGCTGTTGTGGCACAGCTGAGCCGTGAAGTTTGTATAGCGGGGGGGGGGGGCGCATCCCTTCAATCCCCCTAGAGACCCCGCCCCATCCCACTTCCTTCAATGCCCCAGAGACCCCTCCCCTCAATCCCACCCTATAGACCCCTCCCCCTCCCTTCAATCCCCCTAGAGACCCCACCCCATCCCACTCCCTTCAATGCCCCAGAGACCCCTCCCCTCAATCCCACCCTATAGACCCCTCCCTTCAATCCCCCTAGAGACCCCGCCCCATCCCACTCCCTTCAATGCTCCAGAGACCCCTCCCCCTCCCTTCAATCCCCCTAGAGACCCCGCCCCATCCCACTCCCTTCAATGCCCCAGAGACCCCTCCCCTCAATCCCACCCTATAGACCCCTCCCTTCAATCCCCCTAGAGACCCCGCCCCATCCCACTCCCTTCAATGCCCCAGAGACCCCTCCCCTCAATCCCACCCTATAGACCCCTCCCTTCAATCCCCCTAGAGACTCCGCCCCATCCCACTCCCCTCAATGCCCCAGAGACCCCTCCCCTCAATCCCACCCTATAGACCCCTCCCTTCAATCCCCCTAGAGACCCCGCCCCATCCCACTCCCCTCTATGCCTCAGAGACCCCTCCCCCTCCCTTCAATCCCTAGAGACCCCACCCCATCTGACCCTCTCCCCTCAATACTTTAAAAACCCCTCCCCCAGACCCCTTCCCCTCAATCCCACCCTATAGACCCCTCCCTTCAATCCCCCTAGAGACCCCACCCCATCCCACTCCCCTCAATGCCCAGAGACCCCTCCCCTCAATCCCACCCTATAGACCCCTCCCTTCAATCCCGCTAGAGACCCCGCCCCATCCCACTCCCTTCAATGCCCCAGAGACCCCTCCCCTCAATCCCACCTTATAGACCCCTCCCCCTCCCTTCAATCCCCCTAGAGACCCCGCCCCATCCCACTCCCTTCAATGCTCCAGAGACCCCTCCCCCTCCCTTCAATCCCTAGAGACCCCTCCCCTCAATCCAGAGACCCCACCCCATCTGACCCTCTCCCCTCAATACCACCTTAAAAACCCCTCCCCCAGACCCCTTCCCTCAGTCCCACTGAGAGACCCCTCCCTTCAATCCCCCTAGAGACCCCACCCCATCCCACTCCCCTCAATGCCCCAGAGACCCCTCCCCTCAATCCCACCCTATAGACCCCTCCCCCTCCCTTCAATCCCCCTAGAGACCCCGCCCATCCCACTCCCTTCAATGACCCAGAGACCCCTCCCCTCAATCCCACCCTATAGACCCCTCCCTTCAATCCCCCTAGAGACCCCGCCCCATCCCACTCCCTTCAATGCTCCAGAGACCCCTCCCCCTCCCTTCAATCCCCCTAGAGACCCCGCCCCATCCCACTCCCTTCAATGCCCCAGAGACCCCTCCCCTCAATCCCACCCTATAGACCCCTCCCTTCAATCCCCCTAGAGACCCCGCCCCATCCCACTCCCTTCAATGCCCCAGAGACCCCTCCCCTCAATCCCACCCTATAGACCCCTCCCTTCAATCCCCCTAGAGACTCCGCCCCATCCCACTCCCCTCAATGCCCCAGAGACCCCTCCCCTCAATCCCACCCTATAGACCCCTCCCTTCAATCCCCCTAGAGACCCCGCCCCATCCCACTCCCCTCTATGCCTCAGAGACCCCTCCCCCTCCCTTCAATCCCTAGAGACCCCACCCCATCTGACCCTCTCCCCTCAATACTTTAAAAACCCCTCCCCCAGACCCCTTCCCCTCAATCCCACCCTATAGACCCCTCCCTTCAATCCCCCTAGAGACCCCACCCCATCCCACTCCCCTCAATGCCCCAGAGACCCCTCCCCTCAATCCCACCCTATAGACCCCTCCCTTCAATCCCGCTAGAGACCCCGCCCCATCCCACTCCCTTCAATGCCCCAGAGACCCCTCCCCTCAATCCCACCTTATAGACCCCTCCCCTCCCTTCAATCCCCATATATACCCCGCCCCATCCCACTCCCTTTAATGCTCCAGAGACCCCTCCCCCTCCCTTCAATCCCTAGAGACCCCTCCCCTCAATCCAGAGACCCCACCCCATCTGACCCTCTCCCCTCAATACCACCTTAAAAACCCCTCCCCCAGACCCCTTCCCTCAGTCCCACTGAGAGACCCCTCCCTTCAATCCACATAGAGACCCCACCCCATCCCACTCCCCTCAATGCCCCAGAGACCCCTCCCCTCAATCCCACCCTATAGACCCCTCCCCCTCCCTTCAATCCCCCTAGAGACCCCGCCCCATCCCACTCCCTTCAATGCCCCAGAGACCCCTCCCCTCAATCCCACCCTATAGACCCCTCCCCCTCCCTTCAATCCCCCTAGAGACCCCGCCCCATCCCACTCCCTTCAATGCTCCAGAGACCCCTCCCCCTCCTTTCAATCCCTAGAGACCCCTCCCCTCAATCCAGAGACCCCACCCCATCTGACCCTCTCCCCTCAATACCACCTTAAAAACCCCTCCCCCAGACCCCTTCCCTCAGTCCCACCCTATAGACCCCTCCCTTCAATCCCCCTAGAGACCCCTCCCCATCCCACTCCCCTCAATGCCCCAGAGACCCCTCCCTTCAATCCCCCTAGAGACCCCTCCCCATCCCACTCCCCTCAATCCACTGAGACCCCTCCCTGCAATCCCCCTAGAGACCCCTCCCCCAGACCCCTTCCCCTCAATCCCCCCCAGAGACCCCTCCCACCTCCATGCCCCCCTCCTCCAACTGCCCGAGCAGGGCTTCCCCCGCCCCTCGCGGAGTGGGCGTGGCTGACCGGCCCCTCGGGGCGGGAATGCCCCGCCCTTCTCTCCTAGGGGCGGGGCTGTTTCTTTCCCTCTGCTCTCTACTCGCCTCGCGCCGCAGCCGTTAGCCGCCTTCTGCCCGGCGCGAGACCAGCGGCTCTTTCCCGCGCTGCCCGCTGATTGGCGGCCGCCGTCCCTTCGCCCCACGCTGATTGGCCACAATATAACAATGCCCCTCGATGATTGGCTAGAGGTTTTGGCGGGCTCTGGTAGACGAAGGCGAAGGGTTGTTGGGGTAGAGGCTGGTGCAGCCCAATTCCGACCAATCCAGTCAGTGTGGGGAGACCCCAGAGCCTCAGGGCTGAGGGGAGAGACCCCAGCCCGGGCCGAGCCCCGGGGGCCAAGGGGAGAGACCCCAGCCTGGGCTGAGCCCCAGGGGCCGAGTGGAGAGACCCCAGCCTGGGCTGAGCCCCGAGGGGAGAGACCCCAGACCAGGCCGAGCCCCGGGGGGGCCAGGGGAGAGACGCCAGCCTGGGCTGGGGGCCAAGGGGAGTGACCCCAGCCTGGGCTGAGCCTGTGGCTGAGGGGAGAGACCCCAGCCCGGGCCAAGCCCTGGGGGCCGAGGGGAGTGACCCCAGCCCGGGCTGAGGGGAGAGACCCGAGCCCCGGGGGGCCGAGGGGAGTGACCCCAGCCCGGGCCAAGCCCTGGGGGGCTGAGGGGAGTGACCCCAGCCCGGGCTGAGGGGAGAGACCCGAGCCCCGGGGGGCCGAGGGGAGTGACTCCAGCCCGGGCTGAGCCCGGGGGGGCTGAGGGGAGAGACCCAAGACCCCGGGGGGCCGAGGGAAGTAACCCCCAGCCCGCGCCGAGCCCCAGGGGAGCGACCTCAGCCCGCGCCGAGCCCCGGGGGGCGAGCAGAGAGACCTCAGCCCGCGCCGAGCCCCGGGGGGCGAGTGGAAAGACCCCAGCCCGGGCCAAGCCCTGGGGGCCGAGGGGAGAGATGCCAGCCCGGGCTGAGCCACATGTGATGAGGAGGGTAGACCCCAAGCTAGATTAAGCCTGTGAGGCAGGAGGACCCCTATTCAGGCTGAACCACAAAGACCCCAAAAAGGGCTGAACTCCAGAAAGGGAAGAGACACCTGTGAGGCCCTCATTTCATTGTCCCCTTACAGAGTTTACTGGGGCAGCAGGGCAAGTTGTCAGGCACCATGAGTGACAATGCTGGAGAAGGGAGAGCATCAGAAAAGAGGAAAGAGCAAAAAAGCAGGAAAGCAGGAGAGAGTTCCCAGGTGAGGAGCCCAGAGGAGCAGCTGCTGGGGGTGGACCTGGGAAATTTCTCTCATCTTCCCCATGGCAGGAGGGGAGAGCATCTGGGGCACCAGAGTGATGGTCGACTGGAGCAGAGCCAGCTAGGATTCCAGCTGCAGGGGAAGGAGCACGTGCCCCTGTGCCTTGGGAGGCAAGAGCCGTGGGGCTGAGACCCCCAGCACCAATGGAAGCAGCTCACTCCCTGTCTCCTGGCCAGAGATGATAATCAGGCCCAGGAGGTTAATTTAAAATTAGACTCTCACTTTTCCGTCCAAATGGTCAGTCAGTGGCAAAGGTAGGAGATGAGATGCTGCACAGGGCCAATTTCCATACACCGCCCTCTGCCCAAGAGATTTGCTGCTAGTCTAGGGCGGGTGGACAGGGAGGGAAGGAAGTGTTCCCTTTTGTTGAGAAAATTCAGACAGTGACTACTGAACATAACCCACCTGTGACACTTTTCTTCACCTGACTAGGTGGAAGATGAATTCAAAGAACTGTCCATCTACTTCCCTAAGGAGCAATGGGCAGAGATGGGAGCCTGGGAGAAAACCCGCTACAGGAACATGAAGCGGAACTATGAGTTTATGATTGAACTAGGTGAGAGGGCCAGGTGGGGGTGAAAAGGCGACTCCAAGTGGCACAAGCAGCTGGAGAGTTGAAGATGTTGTATTTAGTCCTCCTTTAAGTCTTCCTCATTTCGGGAGGGAGGAGACATGAGCTCATACGCTGCACCCCCCATTTCAGACCTTAGGTGCATGTGCTGGCTTCTCCATTTGCTGTTTCTGTGATGAGCCTTGCAGGCAGTTGAGGCTGCTGCAAGCCCTCTGGCCTGGGCCTTCGGAGTCCTGAGGTGTCAGGCGAGCCTCACAGGTCTTCCAGATTAGAACACGTGGCACTGCCCCCAGGTTCCCATGCCTGTATTCCCAGTGCAAGGTGTTGGGAAGCTGTCTCACTGCATGAGCAAGACTCAGATCATGTCAGCTGTTATTACTTATAATGGATTTCTTTGTTAGGCCTTCCTACCCCGAAACCTGCCTTTATGTGTCGTGGTCGACGTCCCCAAAACCCCATCATATACGACTCGGAGTCTGATGAAGACTGGACACCAAAACCTTTAGGTAACAGAGCAAAGAAGTGACTCTTCATTTTAATGAGCTACCATTACTGGGCATCTCCACTGATTAAAATATCCTTGGGGGAAATCAGCTCCTTGCCACATAGTCCCCAAACGTCTCATGTTGCACTTTTCACCCTTCCAGCCATGGAGAACTGGAGAAGATTCACTTCGGCGCTCCTTAACATGACACTTTAATTCACCATAAGGGTTGCAACATGAGGCTGTCCTTGCACTAATCTGGGGCATTCAGGTTAAAAAGTGAACAGTTTATTTTTTACTCACAAACATCCTGTATCAGCAGCGAGGCAGCATGAAATGTGGAACATGTCCAGGGAAGTTCAAAGGGTCTGAACCACTCTGTGACACCTGTTTTTCTCTGGGGCTTATGGTTTCAGACAGATTCAAACTGCTGCTAAATCAAAGGCAGCTTCAAGCACTCAAGCTGTATGTTATTTATAAATATTAAATAATTTTATGAGTGAAGAGCAGTTTCTTACGTAACAAAGCATTAACCTAACGTCCTGTCCTCTACACCTTGCTTTGTTAAATAGTTACCCTGCACAGTGAAACCAGTTACATTGTAACAGCTATGCAGTGGCTGAGACAACTTTCTTAGAGCTTCTCTATCTCTGATTTCTGTGATTCTGTGACAGTCAGAACATGAAACAGCTGCCAGCTTCCTGCCTGGGACGCTTACAATTTCAGTAATGTTGGGCATACAGCATTTGGGAACTTGTTCAGTTTGTTTGGTTTTTTTTACACTTACAGTTAAAACCTTCAGGCCACCACGTAAATCTGGCAGTTTGAAACAGGAAAAAAAGAAAAGGCAGAACATCAGTCAAGTAAGCTTACTATGTACTTTTTGCTTAGATGAGGAATCTTATAGAGGACATGAACCCCATTTTTAATTAACAAATGCCTCTACAGTGACATGAAAAATGCTTTTTATGTGCTCGTTATGCTGCTGATTCAACTAATAATTAAATAATTATTGTGACACTTCCTAGGGGTAGCAGGGCTGTGGGGCACCTCACTACCACCTGCTCTTAGCATGAGGCAATCTTGTCTGTACCTGCTGTGGTTCAGCTCCCTGATTCCAGGAGCCCCAGGCACCACAAGCACTCCCCTTTTAGCCGATGCAGGCTTCACTGTCCCTCTGTGGAGCAGAGAGAGGCACTTTCCAAGCCCTCTGTGTCCCCCCCTGGAGTGCACAGCCCCTATTCCACTGGCCACTCACAGTAGTCACAGATTCACTGTTCCCAAAGGCACAGATCACCTCAGTTTACCAGTTACACCTCAGATGACTGCTCTACTTAACACGCAGCAGAGGTTATAGTGAGAACCAAGTTCATTCAATGACAGCAAGTAGAAATATTGGACACAAATGGTTACAGATAAAATCATAACGTGTTTTTTAGGGCCTAGACTTAATTAACAAGATACCCTCAGCTTTAATAACGTATCGCTCACCAGTGCTTTTCAACCAGGTCGGCTGTGATCCCCTTTTCATGAAAAAAAGCCATTCTATCAGCTTCTCAGGTGCAGGGTATCCAGCCCCAGATATAGCAAAACAGTCCTTTAATCTTTATTCATAAACCAGATGCTCTCCTGCTGCGTGTCCCTTTGATTCTGGGATCCCTTGTCTTTTTTGCAGTCTTTACTATCTGGTGGCTCCATATGCAAATAGATGTACCTTGTGAGACACACATGACCGGCCATAGAGATTAGTGCCTCCGATCCTGCCTGAACAGAACCTGTCTGAGGCCTGTCACCGCTCGGTGACCTGCCTTTAACTTCAAGGCATTAAGAACATAATTTCCACTATAGATACCTAACTTCTTAAATATTATCCTTGCATTTCACAATGATTATGATGAGCTATGTATTGGTACCTGGTAGAGACCTAGCATGCTACTCTTTGTGAACTATGGTGCATATACTTGTCACAGGGATCCCTGTAATACTCTATGCTCCCTCTGTCCTCTGCCAGTTGACACAAAAGGTTCCTGGACCACAATTATCAATTAAGTAATAACTTTAATGATAAATGTAATAATTAAAACCCAGAACCACAATCAAATTATTGTAAAAATTGGTATATATACACACCAATAGGATGCACATATAAGATGGAGGGGAGAAAAAAGCATTTATATAAAAGGCCAAGAAAGGTTTTAAGACTTAGGATCATTTTTCAGAATATCTCAGTGGAATCGTTCAGTTTCTGCCACTGGACTCAAATACATTGTAGATAGAAACAAATTCACTTCAAGGCAGCTTCCTGACATGGCAAATTTCAGAGGGGAGATGTCTAATATAGGCAAGCCACAAACTTTCTGCCCAAATGGGAGCCCAGAGCAACATCAACAGTGACATCGGGATTGTAACACTGACACAGAACGCTTCCTGGTATGACTGATACACCCCCTCCTGGTTGGTAGAGCCTTTTACAGTGGTAGAGCACTGAATGTTTTATGCCAAAGTAGAGCCACCTGAAAAATGGAAATATTTCACTATTTGGATAACAATTTCAAACACATTTTCAAAAAAATTAAAACATTATGAACAATTTAACAAAAATGGAAAAAGTCAGCTTTTTTTGCTAAACAATTTGTTTTTACAAAGACCATTTTTCAATTATAAAACATTTTAAAGCTTTTGACTAGCTTTATACAGAAGATGCAGTATCAGATTAGGCAAATATCTAATCACCTCAGTGAAGAGATCCGTAGGTAAATGTCTGTATTTTAAGCCTTGTAGATAACTTGCTCCTTGCCTCTCACCTGCCATATATCCTCTTTGGATGATCAAAGACCACCAAAGAGAACAGTCAAGTCAAATTGCATGAGACCCTGTGATGGGGTGTGTGCCCCATGCTGGCCCTGAAGGGATTAATGTGGGCCTGAGAGGTGAGTTATATTATCTTGGTGCACCTGGAGGGAGAGCCAGGTGTGGCTGACCATGAAGCCCAGCTGGGCAGAACAAAGAAAGGAAGCAGGCTGCAGAGGGAACATTTATCATCACTCTGGGGGACTAAGGAGGTGAAGAGGTAGAGGCTTGGCAGGAGAATAATCCAAGCCCTGGTATCCTAGTGGGAGTGGAGAAGGGTGGCTAGCAGCTGGGGACAAGGGAGCTATGGGGAGGAGAAGGGAGCGGGATAGTGGGTGTGCGCTGAAAGAAGGGCTGGATTTGGAGTCAGACTGCCAGGGAGAGGAGAGAGTGCTTTGGATGAGGTTCTGTGGAGGAACGGAGTAAGAGCCTTAAAAGGCCAAGCCTGAGGGAGCCCAGGGAAACAGCAGCAGTAGCGAGGTGTGGAACTGCACTGCTGGCTAAAGCAGGGGTAGGGAACCCTTTTTCTATCATGGGCCATTGACCCACAGAAAAAATAGTCATGGCCTACATACAGCCCTGTGGGAGGGTGCCAAAGCTTCCTCGGTGGGGCAAGCAGGGACTCGGGGGGCACTGAGGCTCGGGGCTTCTAGCCTGTGGTGCCGAGACTTGCCATGGGCCAGATGAAATTAAGCAATGGGCTGGATCGGACCTGCAGGCTGTACGTTCCCCACCCTTGGGCTAGAGGTTCCTGGGCTGGGACCTGGTGTAGTGGGAGGGCCCAGGCTCCCCTATCAGCCACTGGCAAGGTGTCATGAGCCCAGAGAAGGGGACATGTTAGAGGCCCAAAGACCCTTTGGTGAGGATGTTGGGCTTTCTGTTACCCTAGAAGGGGTGGACTAAATTGTGACCTGGCATGAAGGCCAAGTTATGGGAAGAGAGATCGCTGCAGTGATGGAGCATCTGTCAGCAGGGGGCGCCATTTGGGGAGCACTGCTATGCCATGTCTGACCTGGCGAAGGCCATCTGCTCCTTGTAGCCTTTTGTGTGTTAGTTTCTTCACATGAGAGGCTCTGGGTAGAGAGAACCAGAACAGTACATTTATTGTAATGGAAAACAACTTTGTGTGCAGAATGAAAAGACAGTGCTGGAGAAGGCCTCTGAGAATCAAACAGACACTGAGAAATTGAACAAAAATTCAGATGTGGGCACCAGAATCCCTGTCACTAATGTTGTTGATCTGAAAACTGGTAAGCCCAGAACGTGGGGAAATCTCCTCTGCATTTTTATGGTAGCTCTGAGGACTATTAGGTCTGCAGCCTATAAGATTTGGTGGGAGGTGCTCTCTGCACTCCAGGGGTTAAAGTGGGACACGTGCTTCTCATTATCTGTAGAAACATGGAAATATCTCTCATTATAGTGAAGTCCAATTCAATACCACAGCTATTCTTACTGCTGCTTTTCCCTTTGAGCTCTCCGTCCTTGAGAGTCCATCCTTCAGCACGTAACTCACAGCCACCAACATGATGGGATTCCCTTCAAATCCCTGTCATGCTTCTCTTTAACTCTTTAACTGGTTGCTTAGGGCACTGTTGGGTGACACAAGGCAGGGTGAGCCTCCATGGCACTCCCGTTGCTGCCATAGGAAATCCGCACTAGACGTCTAACCTGGCTTGAGTCCATCTTGGCAATGCGAAGCCTGGTCATCAGGACACCGACTGGCCTCGTATTGCTGTTTTACTTGGGTCTGGATTCTCGCATACCAGCCCATCTGAGGCTGTTGGCACTGAGAGCAGAGGACAGTGAGCGAGACACAGATTTAAGGAGACAATGTCACTGCTTAATCAATTATAGTCAGAAAGTGTCAGTCAGCTGTGGTTTTCAGTGTTCAGCTCCTAGAAACTGTGGTATGGCTCCTATTTATGTATGTTTTCATGTGCAAAGGGCCTGATTCTTACACATTCTGTAGCCACTTTGCTGTGTAAAGCAACCTCAATATAAATGAGATTTAGGCCTGAAAATGCCATTGCCTATTTATATCTATCAGTTCTGGTACTACACAGACTAACCTACCCAGTATAATTCCCCTTTAGATCTACCCAGGTTAGCAGCTTCTAAAACCCAAGGGCAGAGCACCCAAGTTAACACGTACAGCTTACGAAAGAGAGAGAAAAAAGTGTACGTTGAAATAAATGAACCACAAGATGATGATTACTTATGTAAGTCACATAATTTCTTTCAATATTCCTCTTTGAGCCCCAAATGTTTTTCCTTGTATGGCCTCCCACACTATAGTATCTGAACACCTCAAAACTATTTAAGAATAGGAATTATAGTCTGTATCTCTTTATTCCTTGTAATAATTCAGGAGAAATAGCTGGGGGGTGGGGGTGTTGAGATATCAGTTTTGCATTTAATTCTGAAAGTCATCCTTATCTCTTGTGGTGGAGTTCCATAGTCCTGGCCTAGCTCCTGTGATAGTTCTGTCTCCCGCACTCATGAAACTCTCCTCTTGGTCAAGAGTTTCATTGTTCTGATGGAACGTAACTCTCCCATGGAGGGCTCTTAACATGAGGAAAGACCTGGAATTCGACTCTCTATTCAATAAGGAGCCAGTGCAGAGAGTTAAGCATTGGCTGCCATGTTCACAGCGACCTGCACAGCTAAACAGGCTGCTGTGTCCACTTTCCACTGAGTGCTTGCTGGAGGCAATACACCACCTGACAGAAATTCTCTGAAAATGTGCCTCTGGTATGAGGAAAAACTTCAGACTCTCTTCAGCTCAGCCAAGGTGCAATAGCTGGAGAGCAGCTACCTAGTGTGCCACCCAGCTGCCTGTGTGCACTAGGGCCTGTGTGATGGGGTTAATGGTCTGGTATGCAGCTAGGGGAGATGGAGCAGAGAAACTAACTGATGGCGTCAATGTTCTGTTTCTCCTCCTGTTCTAGTTTGTGAGGCTTGCCTGACATTCTTCATTGATGAGTGTTCAGTTCATGGCCCTCCAGCTTTCATCAAAGACCCAATAGTAGAAACAGGACAGGAAAGGAGAGCAGCTCTCACTTTGCCCCCGGGGATGAGAATTGGGCTTTCGAGTATCCCACAGGCTGGGCTTGGAGTCTGGAATGAGGCAGACACCCTGCCGATTGGAGTTCATTTTGGCCCATACGACGGAAGGATAACAGAGGAGGAGGAAGCAGCCCACAATGGTTATTCTTGGCTGGTATGAATTGCCCATGACGCTTTTTTTCTATTACAACACTCTGCTATGTTCTAGCTCATCAAAGTGTGAAAGGAAGGAGAGGAAGTATGCTCCTTGGCACTGAACTCTCACTCTCTGTTCTGTTAATTCATGTTTTATTAGTATGACGTTACATCAGCATAGGGTGACCAGACAGCAAGTGTGAAAAATCGGGACCGGGATACGGGGTAATAGGAGCCTGTATAAGAAAAGGATCCAAAAATCAGAACTGTCCCTATAAAAACAGGACATCTGGTCACCTTACATCAGTATTTCTCAGCGTCTGTCGGGGAGGTGGCATGAAGGGCTTGCTGAGGGGCTAGGGAAATGTATTCATTGATATGTTATGGCCTTTAACACATGGCATTCTCCTAGGAGGGTGCAGTTGGTTTAACTTTCCTGATGGTGGTGGTAGGCTCAGCTTTCAAAGTTTGTTGGGAGACACTGTTTGAAGGCCCAGGTTCTGCTCTCAGGCTTTGTCTATACTACACACCTTTTGACACAGCTGTGCCGCTACAGCCATACTACTAAAAGTCACGCATTGTAGCTGCTGTTTGTCATCTGGAGAGAGCTCTCCTGCCAACAAAGTACTGTTCTCACCAGCACTTTTTGTCAGTAAAACTTTTGTCTTTCAGGGGGGTGTTTTTTAACATCCCCGAATGACAAAAGTTTTGCTGACAAAGTTCCAGTGTAGACAAAGCTTAAGTTATGCTGTGCAGCCTCCTTGATTTCATTGGGATTGTCGCCGTGAGCACTATTTGGCCCTGTCTGTTCTGTGTGTATTCACACTTGCAGGATTACTTCTGAACTGTGTTCAGGACACAATGAACCCAAAGCATGACACTTTATCATCTCATCTGTATGGAGAGTGCCTTATTGATTCCTGTGTGTCTTGTTTGATTCAACTCCAGATCACCAAGGGAAGAAACTGGTATGTGTACATTGATGGAAAGGATGAAACTAATGCCAACTGGATGAGGTAAGTCCCTGTACTCCTATCCTCATCAGTATAATCCCAGAATGTTAACTCTGGGATAGTCAGTGTTTCAGGT
The DNA here is from genome assembly GCF_020497125.1 of Mauremys mutica. NCBI lineage: Eukaryota > Metazoa > Chordata > Testudines > Geoemydidae > Mauremys > Mauremys mutica. Next base: position 17,642 of record NW_025423358.1, on the reverse strand, counting down.
GTATGAAGACACAGGATTCATTTTTACAGGCTGCGGCACACTCAATCCATCACTTAGCATGCAGTTATTTACCAGTCCTGTTAGCATTCACAACATGATATTCTCAGCATTAAGATTGCAACGCAAACCCCAAACCAAAGTGCCTACCTGGTTAGGGAGAGACACAGCATTAGCCTTCCAATACCCAGGCACAGAGAAGCGTATTGAGGAAGCTTCATTCGCCAGAATCTCCTTTCTATAAAAGTTGTACAGTTTTTGTCTCTCTAAGTCATCTCACTTTCATAGACTTAGTGGGAGTGGATGAGCTTCAAAAACACCGGACGTAGCTTTCAAAGGTTACTGGCTAGGCTCTGAAATCTGGCATGGATCAATAACCCATTAATCCCATTAAGGAAAATCTAGAAGTACTGTGGTTATTTCACTGTTCTATGGCCTAGATTTCAGGTTGGCACTTCCCTGACTGAAGACCATTGTATTTAACAAATCACTTTCCTAACTGTGAATGTCCAGGTATGTTAACTGTGCTAGGGATGAGGAAGAGCAGAACCTTGTCGCTTTCCAGTATCATGGGAAAATCTACTATAGAGTGTGCAGGGCCATCCTGCCGCACTGTGAGCTTCTGGTCTGGTACGGGGATGAATACGGCAAGGAGCTGGGAATCAAGTGGGGAACGAGATGGAAAAGCACAGCGCCACCCAAAGGTACCAGGCTGCAGCCTCGCTCTGGCTAAAAGCTTCCCTTGGCTTGTTTTGAGATGACACAATTTCTAATAACCAGGAACTTTCATTTCTTATCCTGACATCTTTGTCAGGAATGCTCACAAGTAAATCCTTATGCTAGAGAGCCCATCTCGAGTGCAGATGTGATGAGGGAAGCTGGTAAAAGGAGATGCAGCCACCAGGGCTTTGGAGCTGTGCTCCAGCTCCATGCAAAAACCTGCAGCTCCACTGCTCCGGAGCTGCTCCGCACTCCGATTCTGGGCTCCACTCCAAAGCCCTGGCAGCCACCACTGCCACTAGTGGTTGGAATGAGCCTAATTATGGGAGCTTCCTGCCATCCCTAGAACAGGGGTGGTCAATTATTTTTTGTCAAGGTCCATGTTTCTTGGTCAAGGTATAGCCAAGGTCCAGACTCCAGAGAAACATTTTTTTCATGTTGCAGTAACAATAATGCAATAAGTAAAGATTTCATGGTCCGTTCAAAAGCGTCTGGCAGTCTGGATTTGGCCTGCGGTGCACCTGTTGACTACCCCTGCCCTAGGAGATGGTCAGATTTAGAGCACCTGCTGCCCTGAATCTCCCTCTTCAGTTGCCTTCTGCTCAGCTACTCACACCACTTCCAACACATGCCCATACGGGGGGATCCCTAGCTCAGTGATTCTCAATGACCAGTCTGGATTGGCACCAGTCGCTGGGATCTCCCTGATACAGTTTAGGAAGGCAGCAAGCAGGTCCCTGATAGCCAAATGGTTGAAAAATGCTGGGATCCATGAGGAGACACAGACTGGGAATTGCTCAGCAGGTCAGTGCTTAACAGCTGAAACACTGTCAGTTGCCCCTCCTGCTCTGCCTGTGACTTATTACCCGACCTTCTCCGACCCCAGCATCTGCGTTACACTGAGAGGTGAATAATGGGACTAAAAACAGTATTTAAAGTTAAACTAACCAACCAGGCTAGAGTTTGAGACTGGCTATCACATGACCTGCACGGGGTGGCTAGAAGCCTCTTCAGTGTTACCGTGGGTGCAAAGCCACCTATCACCTTCACTGTATAGAATCCCAAAGTTCAGAAACTAAACCGATACAAGGTGTGTTTTGGCATCTTCAAAACAAGCTTAAAGATGGAGGAGGCTTTGGAGGATGGGGTGTAGTGAGGGGCTGCTCAAAGTCGCTATGTCTCCACTGCCACTGAAATCTGTGGTAGAGCCTCTGGGGTGTCACAATGATCCTCTGACTAGGCCAAGCTAGCAGAGTGCCGATCAGTGCACTCCCAGCACTGGGCAACAACCAGCAGGGGTTGTGCCTACAGGCTCTCCCGCACGGTTACGGGGGAAGGAGGCTCTGGGGGGTCACCAGGCTCTGCCTTTAGCTCTTAAGCACTATAGGGACGTGCAATACAGGCTATGTCTACACTATCCAGCTTTTAGTGACCTGCCTGCATTACAACAGCCGTGCCACTGAACACCATGCAGTGTAGCCACTGTTTGTTGGCTCTCCTGCCGGCAACATCTTCCACTCCCAATGAGCAGCATTTGCGTTGTCGCCAGGAGCGCGCTCTTCACACTGGCGCTTGTTGTCGGCAAAACTTTTGTCGGGGGGGGGGGGGTTAACATCTCTGAAACACACAACTTTTGTCATTCAAGTGCCAGTGTAGACACAGCCTCAGAAATGCTTCTAGATACAACTCTCTGCCATGGCTTACTCCACTGGCCTTGGGACAGAGGAGTTGGACGGGACCAGAACCCCCAGTAGCTGGGAGAGGAGAGAGAGAAAATGACACTCCTAGCAGGGACCTAGAATAACCAGGCACGGTTGTCCCAGCTTTAGGTCTGAATCTGGCTGACTGTCAGGGGATAGAACTGAACCCTGGGGAGGAGTCAGTCATTAGGTCTGGTCCTACAGGGAACGGTTCATTTTGTATCCTAAAACTAAAGTCTGAGAGTCACTAATTGTCTGGTGCTCTTGGCCCTTCCTATGTGGCAGGATAGTAGTGCAAAACATCTGGAAGGGCCAGTGCGTTGGAGCAATTGCCATTTCCTATCTGAATTCTGGTTTGTGTTTTGGACAGTGCGTGGGCAGGATCCACACTGCCATCCATGCCCTCGCTGCAGGCTGACTTTCAGCAGCAAAGATTACCTCAGCCAACACTTGAAGCGTAAGCACCTGCCTACCGAATTGCAGACTGAAGAAGACGAAGGTGCTCTGGGAGGGGAATCTTGTCCTAAAACCAGAGGTCTTTCCTTCCCGGGGGATCCACCATCACAGCAGCTGCCACCAGACCCCAGCTCCCTCCACAAAGGCACATGGGGAAAGAAACCACATTTGCAAGGGCAGAGGGAAGGTGTGGGAGGTAGAGAGGCGTTTGGCTTACTGTCAAACCTGCCTCCGCAGCAGTGGAGGGACACAACAGGGGAGCCACATGCACAGAGCGAAACAGGGGAGGCGGGAGGTGGCGGTCGCAGACAGAAGTATTCCTGCGGCGAGTGTGGGCAGAACTTCCACAGGCCATCACACTGGGTTAGACATCAGCAGAGCCACACAGGAGAAAAGTCCTATCCTTGTGGTGAGTGTGGGAGGAGGTTCAGCAAGTCGGCCAGCCTCACCAGACACCAGCGCATTCACACAGGAGAGAGGCCCTTTCAGTGCCTGGAGTGTGGGAGGAGGTTCAGCCACTCCTCCAGCCTCACTACCCACCAGCGCATCCACACGGGAGAGAGGCCCTTCCAGTGCCTGGAGTGTGGGAGGAGGTTCAGCCAGTCAGCCAACCTCACTGCCCACCAGCGCATCCACACGGGAGAGAGGCCCTTCCAGTGCCTGGAGTGTGGGAGGAGGTTCAGCCAGTCAGCCAAGCTCACCACCCACCAGCGCATCCACACGGGAGAGAGGCCCTTCCAGTGCCTGGAGTGTGGGAGGAGGTTCAGCCACTCCTCCAGCCTCACCACCCACCAGCGCATCCACACGGGAGAGAGGCCCTTCCAGTGCCTGGAGTGTGGGAGGAGGTTCAGCGAGTCATCCAGCCTCACCAGACACCAGCGCACCCACACGGGAGAGAGGCCCTTCCAGTGCCTGGAGTGTGGGAGGAGGTTCAGCCACTCCTCCAGCCTCACTGCCCACCAGCGCATCCACACAGGAGAGAGGCCCTTCCAGTGCCTGGAGTGTGGGAGGAGGTTCAGCGAGTCATCCCACCTCACCAGACACCAGCGCACCCACACGGGAGAGAGGCCCTTTCAGTGCTCGGAGAGTGGGAGAAGGGTCAGGCAGCCATCAAACCTGACCGGCCACCAACGGACTCACGCCTAGAGGGGAAACACCCTGCAGACCAAACAACATGAGGGCTCTGTGTCAATCTTGTCGGATTCTGGGTAAAGCAAAGAGCTGTAACGATAGACTCATTAACCTTCTTGGGGGCTTTTGGTTTGCTCCTCTGCTTCATGCTGACTGCAGTGGTGAGTGTAACCCCCTTCACCTTTCCGCTCCTGGGCTGAGTGGAGAGACGCGTCCTTCCTCCACTTGCTGAGGGTTTTGTTGTTCACTAAAGTTGGGCTACTGCCCCAGCCCCTTGACTGTCCTGAGTGGCCTGCTGCATCTGCCCCTCCAGAAGAGACTTGGCCTGTGACCAATAGGAGCAGCACAGGAGATAGGTGGTCCAGGAGCAGCAGGAATCAAAGCAGTTACTGTGGCTGCTGGGCTTGAGTAGACGGTAATCCCCTCGTGCTCTGTCCACGCTTTGCTGCAGCCTTGCTACTGTATGAGGTGGGAGCAAGGCAGGCCTGCAGGAGCCACCTCCCGTTTGTCGCCCACCATTCGTGGCTAGTGCAGTGGGAGCCAAGCACCTGGCCTGGGTTAGTCAGACTACAGCGATGGTCTCACGCGAGAGCAAGGCAAGGATGGGGTGACTAACTCTGAATGGGTACTGGCGGGGCAGCACCTCGAGCTCGGTTCAGACTCCCGGCTGGCGTTGACGCAGTGGCTTACCAATGCGTTCGTAAGGCTGGAAACGCCTTGCCTGCCTATTAACACTGTTATTCATGGTTTGTTCCTGTTAGTTCCTTCTCTCCCTCTTGGGAAGATGATATTTTTCCCTCCATATTTCTTCTGTAGAGAATTTCTTTAAGCCTGTGTTAATAAAACGAGCTTCTCTGAGACTGACCTTATCCTGCACAGTGATTCCCTAGCAGGGGGCAGTGACTGAACCCAAACCAGCTGCCTCTCACCACACAACCCTCTGTGCCTGATCTAAAGGATCTGCTCCAGCAACTGCAGCAGCAGCCTCATAAACTTCTCTTAACTGACCCGAAACATTGTTAATGCAGAGTGGAGCCTGCCCAGCCCGGTCTCGTTCCCTTCCAGAATACAGAGACTAAACCTCAACCCTGCAACCAGGAACTGCCCCTCCTAGCACATCACCTGAACTCCACAGAGCAGGAAGCCCGCACTGAAATGACTGCACACGTGGCCCGCTCACCCTGCCCCCCCCCCCCGCAATGTGGCAGAGCACGTAGACAATCCAAGGACGCATTCAGAAAAGTCCTCTGTTAAATAACAAGCTAAATCTCCACCTTAACTGTCCCAGAGCCGCTGCTCGGCTCTAATCCGGGCCTTGCTCCTGGCGGGGGAAGGGACTGGTTTGTACAACCAGGGCTCCTGCTCTTTGACTCACACTCTTAGATGTTATGCCAGAGGCAGGGGTGTCTCACAGCAAAGCGCATGAAAACCTAGCAGCTGTGCCTGTTGTAACCAGCCTTGTCACACATCGTTTTACCCTTCCAGTTACTATGACAGTGAGGACTGGTCACAAAAATGTTGGACTTTGAGCGGAGACGGGAACCGCACTGAGCTGTCACTGTTGTAATACCTGGGGAAGGCGCCGAGCTCGAGAGGGTGGAACAGACACGGCTCTATTCCCACAAACCCGCAGAACCTCAGGCGTCCTCCACCCTCTGCCTGCCACAGCTGCAGCCCGCGGTGCTCAGCAGCAACCGCTCCCACTGGAAAATAAACAGCTTGTTCTGTTAGTGAGTGTGAACTATTCTGGTCAGCGCAGCTTGGGGTGTCATGGGTGTTCCCCCTCCCGGCAGGGAGAGGCGGCGGTTCGGAGAGCGTATCGGGGCAGCTGGAGCCTGACTGACAGGCGGGTGAGGGTGATTGCTCTGTATCTGAGCCCCACAGAGTTCTAAAAACGAACCCCCCCCATGCCCAAGGGCCTGTGTACCGCTCTGAGCAGAGCAGCCCCCCGTCCCCCCGGTGACCCGGCTGTGTGTGAGAGCGAGGCAGAGAGAGGGGGCGTCTTGCCTAGTCTGGGTAGGGCAGCACAAACCCCCAGAATCTGACCCAGAGAAACCCCCCGTGGGGCTGGAGTGAGGCCGAGCCAGGAGCCCTGTTGTGTGAGGCGCTGGAGAACAGACCTGGGGAGTAGCCCTGGCTTGGAGCGGGTCAGCGCATGATGGAGCCTTTCCACTTCCAAATCCCCGAGAAGCCCCAACGGCAGAGAACGGCCTTGGCAGCAAAGCCTCTAGGGAAGCCACTGCCCGTTGCCACTGCGCAGCCCCCAGCACGGCCCTTTGTTCGGGGCAGGGGTTCTCAAACTGGGGGCCGGGACCCCTCAGGGGGGCGCGAGCTGTCAGCCTCCACCAAACCCCGCTTGGCCTTGGCATGTGTAATGGTGTTAAATATACAAAGAGGTGTTTTGAATGAATAAGGGGGTCGCACTCAGGCTTGCGGCGTGGAAGCGGTCGCCTCGCCAGTACAGAACTTCGGTTTAGCCAGAGAAGACGGTCACGTTTACTGAGCAGAGACCAGAGGCTGGAGTGACAGCAAGAGGCAGAGAGCTGGAAACGGCTGCATGTGACATGAAATCAGAACACGCTGCCTAGAGACCCGCGTTAACTGACTGCTGCTGCGCTAATGAAGTTTAGCTCACCCAAATTAACGACTCAGCCGGCTGCGCCCCCCTCCCCCCACCCCATCGTAAGACAAGCGCCCTGGCGAAGGGTCCCCGGGTGGATCTCGGCCCCCTCAGCCCTGGCTCCACTCTTCCCACTGCCGCGGGCTCTGCCGAGACCTCCCCGGCCACTTCGCTCAGTGTGGAGCGCAGCCATTGACGTGAGATTGAGCCCAACAGGTAAATAAGCGTCTCCTGCCTGAGAGGAACGTGGGTCGTCCCTTGTGCCGAGCAGCCCGGCTCCCAGGCCCTGAGAGCGTAACGGTCGGTATATACACAGCTCCCCGGACACGCGCTTCCCAACAGGGGGACGCAGGCTTGCGGCAGAGGCCTCCCGTAGCCCCTGGGGCAAACCGCCGTGGAGAGACCAGACCCAGGGACCCAGCTGGCACCAAGGGGTCCCCGGGTCACGGCCGGTGCCCCCCTCACGGCTTCTCCAGCTGCATGTCGAGCACGCGGAGGTTGGCCACATCCTGGTAGGTGGCCTGCAGGCCCCGCGAAATGTCCTCGTACATGGAGCACTCGTCCAGGTTCAGGCCCTAGGGCGGCAAAGCAGAGGGGGCTGCTCGTCTGGAGGCCGAGGGAGGGGCTCAGCCCCCGGCACCTACCCCACAGGGGCCATGGGGGGCGGGCGGGGTCCCAGTCACAGTGACAGTGGGACCCCTCCTCAGCCCCTCCTGCCCCACACAGACCCAAAGCACCTCACACAGCAGGGGTGGGGTGTCCAGAACCACTGGGCGACCCCCTAGCGCTGCACTGGAGTCGCACTGACTGCCAGGGGCCGGAGCCCCCCACTGAGCCCCCCACGCTGAGCCCTGCAGCCCAGCGCCCCCTAGGGCTGCACTGGGGTGGCACTGACTGCCGGGGGCCAGAGCCCCCCACTGAGCCCCCCACGCTGAGCCCTGCAGCCCAGCGCCCCCTAGGGCTGCACTGGGGTCACACTGACTGCCGGGGGCCGGAGCCCCCCGCTGAGCCCCCACCCCCCGCTGAGCCCTGCAGCCCAGCGCCCCCTAGCGCTTCACTGGGGCCAGCACTGACTGCCAGGGGCCAGAGCCCCCCACTGAGCCCCCCACGCTGAGCCCTGCAGCCCAGCGCCCCCAGGGCTGCCTCCAAGTGACCCCACTCTGCTTTTTGCAGCACTGGGAGGATCCAGGCTGACCCTTCCTAGCTGTGCAGGGAGGGGGCCAAAGGCTGGGACCCCCGTTCCCATAACCCCCCTTGCAGTGCCCCCCCCCCGCTCACCTCATAGAGATTCTCCTCTTCATACTCGTTCTTCTTGGCCTGCAGCAGCCGCTCATTCTCCCACCTCTTCTGCAACAGCCAAGGGGGGCGGGCGTGAGGCAGGGGCCAAGTGCTGTCACCCCACCCCGATCCCAATGGGAGCCCGCCCATTAGCCTGCTGGGGGGTCACAGCAGCCCGCAGGCCCCCCAGGGCAGGGGGCAGGCCCAGGCCTACAGTCGGTGTCGGGGGGTCCCGGGGCCCAGGGGCTCACCCTGAAGAGGAGGAAGATGCCAGGCCCCACGGCGCAGAACAGGAGCAGGATGCCCTCGGCGGTGATCAGCTGGTTCTTGGTGGATTCCCGCATGTTCAGGAAGGGAACCGGGACGGGTTCTGCAATGCCAGGGGAGGGGGTCAGCTCCACCCCAAACTCCCCAGAGTCTCCCCCTCCTCCGCAGCCCCCTCTGGGGCAGGGCAGGTCACACACACACACCATGCAGCCCCCTCTTGGGTGGGATGAGGACCCCCTCCCCCACTGCCACGCAGCCCCCTCTGGGGCGGGGCAGGTCCCACACACACACCACGCAGCCCCTCTGGGGCGGGGCAGGTCCCGCACACACCACGCAGCCCCCTCTGGGGTGGGATGAGGACCCCCTCCCCCACTGCCACGCAGCCCCCTCTGGGGCAGGGCAGGCCAGCTGCACAGACAGCCCCCGCCCAAGGCAGCTGTTTACCAGCGGAGAGGCCCGGGGGACTGAGGGAGGCAGAGGGGTCTGGGGGATTCTGTCCTGCCGCCCCCCCCCCCAGCGACTCCCGGCCCTCACTCACTGCGGACCCGCAGGTAGGTGCCGCAGGACTGGCCCCAGGCCGCGTCCGTGTACACCTGGCAGAAATACAGGCCGATGTCGCTCTTCCTGGCGGGGTGGAAGGCGAGGATGGAGACGCCGGGGTCCTCCGTGATGGCCACGCTGCGCTGGGGGCCGGTGCCGTTGGCCACCAGGATGGGCTCGCTGCAGTTCCGAGAGCAGGATCGGCTCCAGCTGACCCGGGCCCCGGACGGGGCTTCGAACCGGCACTCCAGGGTCACCCGGCCCCCCTCAGGGACAGTCACAGAGGTGAGGCCGGCCTGCACCTTCACAAGGCTGTTCTCCGCCAGGAGCGGGGCAGCCAGGCCGGTCTGCACCTTGACCACGGGGGGCCTGGGCCGAGGGGTGCTGGGGGCCGGGGGGGCCGTGCTCACGTTCCAGGTGGTCTCGCTGCACGGCGTTGTCATGTTTGTGGTGAACTCGCCGCAGAGGTGTCCTATGGGGGTGGGGACAGACCTTAGCTCAGCAGGGGGGGGATATCGGGCGGGACGAGCCTGGGAGGACGATCGGTGGGGGGTGGGGATACCGGGCAGGATAGGCCTGGGGGATCCAGGACGGGGATACTGGGCAGGATAGGCCTGGGGGGGATGATCGGGGGGTGGGGGATGAGCCTGGGTGATCTGGGGGAGGGGAGAATGGGCGGGACTGGCCTGGGGAGACGATCGGGGGGAGGGGGAGGGGATATTGGGCAGGATAGGCCTATGGGGGGATGATTGGGGTGGGGGGGATACCAGGCAGGATAGGCCTGCGGGGACGATTGAGGGGGGGATACAGGGCAGGATAGGTCTGGGGGAGATGATGGGGGGGTACCGGGCAGGATAGGCCTGGGGGGGGGACGATGGGGGGGGGTACCGGGCAGGATAGGCCTGGGGGGGATGATGGGGGGGTACCGGGCAGGATAGGTCTGGGGGGGCGATGGGGGGGTACCGGGCAGGATAGGCCTGGGGGAGGGATGATGGGGGGGGGGGAATGAGCGGGAGGACCCTGGGTGATCCGGGGGAGGGGATAATGGGCGGGACCGGCCTGGGGGGACGATCGGGGGAGGGATACCCGGCAGGATGGTTTGGCGGGATGATTGGGGAGGTATCGGGTGGGGGATACCCGCCTGGGGGGAAGATCTGGCTGCGGATACCGGGCAGGAAGGGCCTGGGGCGGGGCCGCCCGGGGGGGGCAAGTGGGGCAATTTGCCCCAGGCCCCACAGGGGCCCCACGAGCCCTGGCCCGGCACCGGTCCGGGTCTTCGGTGGCATTTCAGCGGCGGGGGGGGGGGGGGCCTTCAGTGCTGCCGAAGGCCCGGACCGACGCCGGGTGAGTACGAGCGCCGCAGCTCCCCCACTCTGCCCCTGGCCCCCCGAATCCTCTGGGCGGCCCTGGCCTGGGGGGACGAGCAGGGGTGGGGGCTGAGCAGGACGAGCCGGGGTGATCCGGGGGGGCGCTAATGGGCAGGACTGCAGGTGAAGGGGCCTATTCTGCTCCTACAGTCCCCCCAGCCCCCAGCCCCGGCTCCCAATCACCCCCAGAGCAAGGAGATTGTGGGCACAGGGGGAGATGGGGCTCACTTCTAGTGGTTAGAGCAGGGGGCTGGGAGCCAGGACTCCTGGGTTCTCTCCCCGGCTCTGGGAGGGGAGCGGGGGCTGGTGGTTAGGGCAGGGGGGGCTGGGACCAGGACTCCTGGGTTCTCTCCCTGGCCCTGGGAGGGGAGCGGGGGCTGGTAGTTAGAGCAGGGGGGGGGCTGCCCCCCCTTGCTGCCAGGCACAGCAGGGCTGGGTGGGTGGGTGTCGCTCTGTGACAGGTGGATGAGTGAGTTGCTGTCTGTCCCTCTGTCTGTTTTATCATAAATTTGCATCTGACCCCACCCCGGAGATTTAAAAAAAGGAACTAACCCTCGGCCCCAAACCACCAGGAACAATCAGCCAGCACCAGAGACAGGCCACCCTGCCCGGGGGGGGGGGGGGGGCAGGGGCTCAGAGACGCCCCCCCGACCCCAGGGCCTCCCCCCAATTCAGATCACTCAACTGCAGCCCCTGATACCGGAGGGCCCCCCCCAGACGCTTTCAGTTCCTCCTGTCAGTCTCTGTTGACAGGAAATGAAACTAGCTCCGGGGGTGGGGGATGGGGCACGGGGCCCTTCCCCTCTAGGGGGCCCTGGCCCCGATCCGGTGTCGGAGCAGGGGGGACGGGCTGGCTCCGGGGGCGGGGGATGGGGCACGGGGCCCTTCCCCTCTAGGGGGCCCTGGCCCCGATCCAGTGTCGGAGCAGGGGGGACGGGCTGGCTCCGGGGGTGGGGGATGGGGCACGGGGCCCTTCCCCTCTAGGGGGCCCTGGCCCCGATCCAGTGTCGGAGCAGGGGGGACGGGCTGGCTCCGGGGGCGGGGGATGGGGCACGGGGCCCTTCCCCTCTAGGGGGCCCTGGCCCCGATCCAGTGTCGGAGCAGGGGGGACGGGCTGGCTCCGGGGGTGGGGGGCTCTGGCTGATCTGCCCCAGGGCGGGGCCTGGCTGCTGGGGGCAGGGAACTGAGAGCTCTACCCAGGCAGTCCGTCTCCCTGGGCCTGGCAGGAAGGGTCCAGCCGCGATTCGGCCCCATTGCCAAGGGCTCCCCAGCCCCCTGGATCCCTGGCTGGAACCTACCGGGCAGGAGGCAGAGTGGGAGCAGGACACAGACCCACACTGGCCCCATCTCCATGGCGGTCGGGGTTCACGTCGCCTGGTGCCAGGGTGCGGAGGAGAAGCCCCGTGTGCTGTGCCGGCTCTGCGTTTGCAAAGCCTCCGTCCGGGTCCTGCCTTTTCTCCACGGTGCCCCTCAGCAGGAGATGCGCCCCACTGCCTGCCCCGCCCGCCCCCCAGGGTCCTGCCCACCCCTGCAGCCTTCCGGCCTCCGAGCAGGCTGAACAGCTGCTGGCTGCTTTCACGCTTGGCTGGGAGACTGGGGTGGGGCGTTCGGGGGGTGCTCTCCAGTCCCCAGGGCCGGCCGAGGGGCCCCACGTTGCAGGGAGTGGGGCGGGAAATCTCCGGCCCAGTAGGGATCTGTGTGCACCCCACAGGCCACAGCCCGGCCCCCCAACCATCACCAGGGCAGACACGGCCACTCAGGGTTTTAACACGGTCAGGGACGGGGACCCGTGGCTCCAAGGGGCCGTTCTCCCCCCAGGGTCCCGTCCGACTGGGTCCCGCTCCCCCTCCCGGCCGGGGGCACGTCCAGTCTTTCGCTGCCGGAGCAGAGAGACCCCGACCCTGGGGCCGAGTCCCCCCGACCCTCCCTGGCCCTGCTGAGCGGCGGGAGCTCCTGGCAGCTCTGGGGCAGGGCTCTGAACCCTCGAACAGTCCTTGGGGCTCTGCTCCGGCCCCACCCCAGTGTATCACCAGCCGGCGAGGAGCCCGGGGCCCAGCTCCGGGCGTGGGGGGCGCAGGGAGCGCGGGGATCACGGGGTCCGGAGCCAGGCGTGGGGATCACAGGGCTCAGCGCTGGGCGTGGGGGGTGCGGGGATCACGGGGCCCAGCTCCGGGCGTGGGGGGCACAGGGAGCGCGGGGATCACGGGGTCCGGAGCCAGGCGTGGGGATCACAGGGCTCAGCGCTGGGCGTGGGGGGTGCGGGGATCACGGGGCCCAGCTCCGGGCGTGGGGGGCACAGGGAGCGCGGGGATCACGGGGTCCGGAGCCAGGCGTGGGGATCATAGGGCCCAGCGCCGGGCGTGGGGGGTGCGGGGATCACGGGGCCCGGCGCCGGGTGTGGGGGGTGCGGGAATCACGGGGCCTGGCGCCGGGTGTGGGGGGTGCGGGGATCATGGGGCCCGGAGCCGGGCGTGGGGGGTGCGGGGATCACGGGGCCCGGCGCCGGGTGTGGGGGGTGCGGGCAACACGGGGCCTGGCGCCGGGTGTGGGGGGTGCGGGGATCATGGGGCCCGGAGCCGGGTGTGGGGGGTGCGGGGCTCACGGGGCCTGGCGCCGAGCATGGGGGGCGCAGGGAGCGCAGGGATCACGGGGCCTGGCGCCAGGCGTGGGGGGTGGGGGGATCACAGGGCCCAGCGCCGGGCGTGGGGGGTGGGGGGATGACGGCGCCGGGTGTGGGGGGTGCAGGAATCACGGGGCCCGGCGCAGGGCGGGGGGGGTGGGGGGATCACGGGGCCCGGCGGCGGGCGTGGGGGGTGCGGGGATCACGGGGCCCTGCGCCGGGCGTGGGGGTGCGGGGATCACGGGGCCCGGCGCCGGGCGTGGGGGGTGCGGGGATCACGGGGCCCGGCGCTGGGCGTGGGGGGTGCGGGGATCACGGGGCCCTGCGCCGGGCGTGGGGGGTGCGGGGAACACGGGTCCCTGCGCCGGGCGTGGTGTGAGCGGGGATCACGGGGCCCGGCGCCGGGTGTGGGGGGTGCGGGAATCACGGGGCCTGGCGCCGGGTGTGGGGGGTACGGGGATCATGGGGCCCGGAGCCGGGTGTGGGGGGTGCGGGGATCACGGGGCCTGGCGCCGAGCATGGGGGGCGCTGGGAGAGCTGGGATCACGGGGCCTGGCGCCAGGCGTGGGGGGTGGGGGGATCACAGGGCCAGCGCCGGGCGTGGGGGGGGGGGGGATGACGGCGCCGGGTGTGGGGGGTGCAGGAATCACGGGGCCCGGCGCCGGGCGTGGGGGTTGCGGGGATCACGGGGCCCTCCGCCGGGCGTGGGGGGTGCGGGGATCACGGGGCCCTGCGCCGGGCGTGGGGGGTGCGGGGATCACGGGGCCCGGCGCCGGGCGTGGGGGGTGCGGGGATCACGGGGCCCGGCGCCGGGCGGGGGGGGTGCGGGGATCACGGGGCCCTGCGCCGGGCGTGGGGGGTGCGGGGATCACGGGGCCCTGCGCCGGGCGTGGGGGGTGCGGGAATCACGGGGCCCGGCGCCGGGCGTGGGGGGATCAGGGGGCCTGGTGCCGGGGGTGCGGGGATCACAGGGCCCGGCGCCGGGGGTGGGGGGTGCGGGAATCACGGGGCCCGGCGCCGGGGGGGGGGGGTGCGGGGATCACGGGGCCCGGCGCCGGGGGTGGGGGGTGCGGGGAGCACGGGGCCGGGGGCGCAGGGAGGGGGGGGCCCGGCGCCGGGAGCGCGGGGATCACGGGGCCCGGCGTGGGGGGTGCAGGGAACACAGGGCCCGGCGCCGGGCGTGGGGGGTGCGGGGATCACGGGGCTGGGCGTGGGGGGTGCGGGGATCACGGGGCCCGGCGCCGGGCGTGGGGGGTGCGGGGATCACGGGGCCGGGGGCGCAGGGAGGGCGGGGCCCGGCGCCGGGCGTGGGGGGATCACGGGGCCGGGGGCGCAGGGAGGGCGGGGCCCGGCGCCGGGCGTGGGGGGTGCGGGGATCACGGGGCCCGGCGCCGGGCGTGGGGGGTGCGGGGATCACTGGGCCCGGCGCGGGGTGTGGGGGGATCAGGGGTCACAGAGCTGGGGGTGGGGGGTGCGGGGATCACGGGGCTCGGCGCTGGGCGTGGGGGGTGGAGGGATCATGGGGCTGGGCGTGGGGGGTGCAGGGATCAGGGGGCTGGGCGTGGGGGGTGCAGGGATCAGGGGGCTGGGCGTGGGGGGAGCGGGGATCCCAGGGCCCGGCGCAGGGCGGGGGGGGTGCGGGGATCCGGGGGCTGGGCGTGGGGGGTGCAGGGATCATGGGGCTGGGCGTGGGGGGTGCGGGGATCACGGGGCCCGGCGCTGGGCGTGGGGGGTGCAGGGATCATGGGGCTGGGCGTGGGGGGTGCGGGGATCACGGGGCTGGGCGTGGGGGGCGCAGGGAGGGCGGGCTCCACCCTAAGCCGAGCCCAGAGCGGAGACCCCGTTGGTCCAGCCTGGGGCTGTGCTGCAGGCGTGTCCGTGTCCCCTGGCAGCCAGTGCTGACCCCAGTGTGGCACTAGGGGGCGCTGTGCGGTGCGGTGGGGGGTCGGGGGGGACCCCTGGGCCCTTGGCCAAATGCCACTTCGCTGCCTGCGCTTGGCCCCGGCCACGTCAATGGGATTCCGGCTTTTCCTCTGCAGCGTCTCTGGCGAACTGCTTGGTGGGGAGATTTGTAACCAGCCCCCGCCCACCCCAGAGGGGCCGCGTCCCAGCGCCGGGCGAGGGGTCCCCGTATAACTGGCCCGGCCCCACCCCAAGTTCAGCTATTCCGGGCCGCAGGGTTAGTTCCCTGCGCGGTAATTTCAGAAGGGGCTGGAGCGGGAGGCGCAGCACCCGGGGTTCGCCGCCAGAGGGCGCTCACGCAGCAGGTGGGGGAGGGGCGCAGACTCCATTCCTAGCTCAGCCCCCCCCGGGATCATTAGGTGCCCACACTGGAAAGTTTGTACCCCAAACTTGTGGGCCTGGGGTGTGTCCCCGGGGACGCGGCGGGGTAGAGGCAGGGGGCTGGATGGGGGGCTTGGGAGGAGGTGCAGTGAGGGGCAGGGTGGGGTGCAGAGGGGGGCTAGAGGGTGCAGGAAGGTTTGGGGGCTGGGGCGATGTAGTGGGGGGCAGTGAGTGGGTTTGCAGTGGGGTTGGAGGGTGGGGGGGGTTCAGTGGGGTTGGGGGCCGTGCGGGGAGCAGTGGGGCAGGGCGGGTGGTTCAGGGGGGTGGGGTGCAGGAGGTGGTGCGGGGAGCAGTGGGGGGTTGGGGTGCAGTCAGAGGGGGGTGCACGGGCTGGGAGATGGTGGGGGGCTGGGGGTGCACACAGGGGGGCTTCGGATGCAGTCAGAGGGGGGTGCAGGGGCTGGGGGGTGCACTCAGGGGGGTGGGGATGCAGTCAGAGGGGGGGGCAGGGGCTGGGGGGTGCACTCGGGGGTTGGGATGCAGTCAGAGGGGGGTGCAGGGGCTGGGGGGTGCACTCACGCGGGGATGGGGGAGCAGACAGAGGCGGGATCAAGGGATGGGGGGAGCACACAGGGGGGCTGGGGGTGCAGGGGCTGGGGGGTGCACTCAGGGGGGCTTGGGGTGCAGTCAGAGGGGGGTGCAGGGGCTGGGGGGTGCACTCAGGGGGGCTGGGGGGCAGTCAGAGGGGGGGTGCAGGGGCTGGGGGGTGCACTCAGGGGGGCTGGGGGGCAGTCAGAGGGGGGTGCAGGGGCTGGGGGGTGCACTCAGGGGGGTTGGGGGCTGTCAGAGGGGGTGCAGGGGCTGGGGGGTGCACGCTGGGGGGCAGTCAGAGGGGGGTGCAGGGGCTGGGGGGTGCACTCAGGGGGGCTGGGGGGCAGACAGATGGGGGGTCAGGCGCTGGGGGGTGCACTCAGGGGGGTTGGGGGCAGTCAGAGGGGGGGTGCAGGGGCTGGGGGGTGCACTCAGGGGGGTTGGGATGCAGTCAGAGGGGGGTGCAGGGGCTGGGGGGTGCACTCAGGGGGGGCTGGGGGGGCAGTCAGAGGGGGGTGCAGGGGCTGGGGGGTGCACTCAGGGGCAGGGGGGTGCAGGGGCTGGGGGGTGCACTCAGGGGGGCTAGGGCTGCAGTCAGAGGGGGGGGCAGGGGCTGGGGGTGCACACAGGGGGGCTGGGGGGCAGTCAGAGGGGGGTGCAGGGGCTGGGGGTGCACTCAGGGGGGCTGGGGTGCAGTCAGAGGGGGGTGCAGGGGCTGGGGGGTGCACTCAGGGGGGCTGGGGGGCAGTCAGAGGGGGGTGCAGGGGCTGGGGGGTGCACTCAGGGGGGCTGGGGGGCAGTCAGAGGGGGGTGCAGGGGCTGGGGGGTGCACTCAGGGGGGCTGGGGGGCAGTCCGAGGGGGGTGCAGGGGCGGGGGGGGTGCACTCAGGGGGGCTGGGGGTGCAGTCGGAGGGGGGTGCAGGGGCTGGGGGTGCACTCAGGGGGGCTGGGGGGCAGTCAGAGGGGGGTGCAGGGGCTGGGGGGTGCACTCAGGGGGGCTGGGGGCGCAGTGGCGGGTCCCGGTCTCTCGTGGCCGGGGCAGGAAGCGCTGCACGGAGCGGGGGGGGGAGCCCGGAAAAGGCAGCGGCTTCCTGCTCCCGCCCCCCCCCCGGCCTGGTCCCGCCGCCGGAGCCGGAGCCGAGCGCAGCGGAGCGGCCTGACCGGTCCGGTGCGGTGCGGAGCAAGCGGCGGGTGAGACCCGACCCGGGGTGGGGGCGCGGAGCGGAAGTGGCGTTTCCGGTGGGAATCCCCCGGACTCGCGTCCCGCCCCACGCCCCGAATGGTGCCCGGGTGGGGTCGGGAGGCGCCTTGGGGGGAGGGGCGGTTCTCGGGGGCTGTGAGGGGGGGGCCCGTTCTCTAGCCTGGGGGCTGTAAGGGCTCTGGGGGTCCAGGGGGGCTGGATCTGAGCTGCCCCGTCCCCGAGGGGAAGGGCCCCGTGTCCGCCCCCCGAAGGTCAGTCCTGATCCCCCCTCCAGAGGTGGCGCCCCCTAGAGAGGGAACCCCCCTGGCTGCCGGGGGAGGGCTCTGTGCCCCACGGGGGGGGTAGATAGACCCTGCATGGGGCGGGGGCGGGGTTGCGAGGGTGCCCCCTGCGGGGACAGACGGGGAGGGGGGACTGGGGGGGTCAGGGCCGGTTACACTTTAATGCCCGACCGCCCCCCGCCCCCGATTCCTGCCATGTCTGGAATTGGTGAAATATTTCACTGGACTTGACCTGCCATCTCTGACCCCCGCCCCAGACAGGCGCCCCCCCCCCCAACATCCCGCGGACACAGACCCCTTCCCCACCCGCCACCTGTCAGGAGCAGCCGGAGAGACCCTGGGAGACCCCAGCAGAGACTGGAGCCCCCCACCCCAGGGGGGCAAATGTGTCTACAGCTCCCAGAAGGGGAGGAGCTGCAAGGGGCTGCGGGTCGGGAGTGAGGGGCACTGGCAGAGCGGGAGGTTGGGGGTAGCTGGGGCTGCGGGTCAGGAGTGAGGGGCACCAGCAGAGCGGCGGGGGTGGTGGTAGCAGGGGCTGCGGGTCGGGAGTGAGGGGCACCGTCAGGCTCTCTGTGTCCCTGGGAGGTCAG